>NC_086444.1:793736227-794076777 GCF_028390025.1 Pseudophryne corroboree | reverse complement strand
AGAGAAGCAGGAGGGACGATGCTGGAGACATGCGTGTGGCATTTAGCTAGAGACATATGGGAGGAATGGTGCTGGAGAGAAGCAGGATGGATGATGCTGGAGACTTGAGTGTGGCATGGCGCTAGAGACAAATGAGGGGAATGGTGCTGGAGAGAAGCAGGAGGGATGATGCTGGAGACATGCGTGTGGCATGGAGCTAGAGACATATGGGAGGAATGGTGCTGGATAGAAGCAGAAGGGATGATGCTGGAGACATGCGTGTGGCATGGAGCTAGAGACATATGAGGGGAATGGTGCTGGAGAGAAGCAGGAGGGATGATGCTGGAGACATGCGTGTGGCATGGAGCTATAGACATATGAGGGGAATGGTGCTGGAGAGAAGCAGGAGGGATGATGCTGGAGACATGCGTGTGGCATGGAGCTAGAGACATATGGGAGGAATGGTGCTGGAGAGAAGCAGGAGGGATGATGCTGGAGACATGCGTGTGGCATGGCGCTAGAGACATATGAGGGGAATGGTGCTGGAGAGAAGCAGGAGGGATGATGCTGGAGACATGCATGTGGCATGGAGCTAGAGACATATGAGGGGAATGGTGCTGGAGAGAAGCAGGAGGGATGATGCTGGAGAAGGGTGTGTGGCATGGCGCTAGAGACATATGGGGGGGGGTGGTGCTGGAGAGAAGCAGGAGGGATGATGCTAGAGAAGGGTGTGTGGCATGGCGCTAGAGACATATGGGGGGGATGGTGCTGGAGAGAAGCAGGAGGGATGATGCTGGAGACATGCGTGTGGCATGGAGCTAGAGACATATGAGGGGAATGGTGCTGGAGAGAAGCAGGAGGGATGATGATGGAGACATGCGTGTGGCATGGAGCTAGAGACATATGGGAGGAATGGTGCTGGAGAGAAGCAGAAGGGATGATGCTGGAGACATGCGTGTGGCATGGAGCTAGAGACATATGAGGGGAATGGTGCTGGAGAGAAGCAGGAGGGATGATGCTGGAGACATGCGTGTGACATGGAGCTAGAGACATATGAGGGGAATGGTGCTGAGAGAAGCAGGAGGGATGATGCTGGAGACATGCGTGTGGCATGGCGCTAGAGACATATGGGGGGAATGGTGCTGGAGAGAAGCAGGAGGGATGATGCTGGAGACATGCGTGTGGCATGGAGCTAGAGACATATGAGGGGAATTGTTCTGGAGAGAAGCAGGAGGGATGATGCTGAAGACATGCGTGTGGCATGGCGCCAGAGACATATGAGGGGAATGGTGCTGGAGAGAAGCAGGAGGGATGATGCTGGAGACATGCGTGTGGCATGGAGCTAGAGACATATGAGGGGAATGGTGCTGGAGAGAAGCAGGAGGGATGATGCTGGAGAAGGGCGTGTGGCATGGCGCTAGAGACATATGGGAGGAATGGTGCTGGAGAGAAGCAGGAGGGATGATGCTGAAGACATGCGTGTGGCATGGCGCTAGAGACATATGGGAAGAATGGTGCTGGAGAGAAGCAGGAGGGATGATGCTGGAGAAGGGCGTGTGGTATGGCGCTAGAGACGTGGGGGGAATGGTGCTGGAGAGAAGCAGGAGGGATGATGCTGGAGAAGGGTATGTGGCATGGAGCTAGAGACATATGAGGGGAATGGTGCTGGAGAGAAGCAGGAGGGACGATGCTGGAGACATGCGTGTGGCATGGCGCTAGAGACATATGGGGGAATGGTGCTGGAGAGAAGCAGGAGGGAAGATGCTGGAGAAGGGTGTGTGGCATGGCGCTAGAGACGTGGGGGGGGGGAATGGTGTTGGAGAGAAGCAGGAGGGATGATGCTGGAGAGATGCAAGGAGAATTAAGTTAGTGAGATGCAGGGGGAATGGCTCTGCAGTCCTGTCATGATGACGGTGTGAACCTGGCTGTCCTGCAATACACATACAGTAGAGTCCACTTTGCCACTCTGTATGGTCACTCTGTGTTCAGTATACAAATGTATATTTATATTTATTTTTTTACTGCTATGCAGCATTAAAAGTAAATGAGAGAGTGGGTTTAATTTTTAAACTAATAAAATGCATGACAGCCCTCTTGAAATTATATTGCAACTTATTGTGATTGTTGTGAAATAATGTCAAACTGTTTCTTTCTTCTAGTTTCAAGTGACCACACCCCTCATGACACGTGACCACGCCCATTTTTAATATCATTACCACTAAGGAAAAATTTCTACTTGCACCACTGTATATATCTGGTAATATACAAAGAGGCAGCGCTCCATCGTGCATTTATTAACAACGTACAGGTAAGATTCCACTTTAATTCAGATGTATAGTTCCCTGTACCATTTAAAAACACTCTGTGGACTGATTACCACATGGCATATAAAATATACTGCATCAGCCAGCACCCCAGGTTTCCCTGCTTCTCTACTCCCGGATACCAGCACCACACTGCCGACTCTTTCACCGCTGGCTTCCCCGTGTCAGGCTCACAGTAGCAGTTACACTGGGTCTGTGTCCTTCTGCAGTGATGTCAGAAGACCACACCCTAATGCGTTTTCGTATACACTTCGTCAGAGGGTTTCTAGACGTCTCTCATTCCCTTAAATATCTATGTGCATTTCCAATCACTTTCACTGTAGCACTTGTTCACATAATTAGTCTCTCATAACAAATTAACAGCTCCTACACCTACATCGGACTTAACCACTTAACAAACAATTTTGTTTTTTTTAAATTTATTTTATTTAATAAAGTTGAAAAAGTATTTTTTCAAATATTTAAACATTATATTATGCACATCTGCAGAAGGGATCTCCTCGTCAAAAACGGGGGGATAGGGTGGGACGGCACAGTTACTAGAGATGAGCGCCGGAAATTTTTCGGGTTTTGTGTTTTGGTTTTGGGTTCGGTTCCGCGGCCGTGTTTTGGGTTCGACCGCGTTTTGGCAAAACCTCACCGAATTTTTTTTGTCGGATTCGGGTGTGTTTTGGATTCGGGTGTTTTTTTAAAAAAACCCTAAAAAACAGCTTAAATCATAGAATTTGGGGGTAATTTTGATCCCAAAGTATTATTAACCTCAAAAAACATAATTTACACTCATTTTCAGCCTATTCTGAACACATCACACCTCACAATATTATTTTTAGTCCTAAAATTTGCACCGAGGTCGCTGTGTGAGTAAGATAAGCGACCCTAGTGGCCGACACAAACACCGGGCCCATCTAGGAGTGGCACTGCAGTGTCACGCAGGATGGCCCTTCCAAAAAACCCTCCCCAAACAGCACATGACGCAAAGAAAAAAAGAGGCGCAATGAGGTAGCTGACTGTGTGAGTAAGATTAGCGACCCTAGTGGCCGACACAAACACCGGGCACATCTAGGAGTGGCACTGCAGTGTCACGCAGGATGTCCCTTCCAAAAAACCCTCCCCAAACAGCACATGACGCAAAGAAAAAAAGAGGCGCAATGAGGTAGCTGTGTGAGTAAGATTAGCGACCCTAGTGGCCGACACAAACACCGGGCCCATCTAGGAGTGGCACTGCAGTGTCACGCAGGATGTCCCTTCCAAAAAACCCTCCCCAATCAGCACATGATGCAAAGAAAAAGAAAAGAAAAAAGAGGTGCAAGATGGAATTATCCTTGGGCCCTCCCACCCACCCTTATGTTGTATAAACAAAACAGGACATGCACACTTTAACCAACCCATCATTTCAGTGACAGGGTCTGCCACACGACTGTGACTGATATGACGGGTTGGTTTGGACCCCCCCCAAAAAAGAAGCAATTAATCTCTCCTTGCACAAACTGGCTCTACAGAGGCAAGATGTCCACCTCATCTTCACCCTCCGATATATCACCGTGTACATCCCCCTCCTCACAGATTATCAATTCGTCCCCACTGGAATCCACCATCTCAGCTCCCTGTGTACTTTGTGGAGGCAATTGCTGCTGGTCAATGTCTCCGCGGAGGAATTGATTATAATTCATTTTAATGAACATCATCTTCTCCACATTTTCTGGATGTAACCTCGTACGCCGATTGCTGACAAGGTGAGCGGCGGCACTAAACACTCTTTCGGAGTACACACTTGTGGGAGGGCAACTTAGGTAGAATAAAGCCAGTTTGTGCAAGGGCCTCCAAATTGCCTCTTTTTCCTGCCAGTATAAGTACGGACTGTGTGACGTGCCTACTTGGATGCGGTCACTCATATAATCCTCCACCATTCTATCAATGTTGAGAGAATCATATGCAGTGACAGTAGACGACATGTCCGTAATCGTTGTCAGGTCCTTCAGTCCGGACCAGATGTCAGCATCAGCAGTCGCTCCAGACTGCCCTGCATCACCGCCAGCGGGTGGGCTCGGAATTCTGAGCCTTTTCCTCGCACCCCCAGTTGCGGGAGAATGTGAAGGAGGAGATGTTGACAGGTCGCGTTCCGCTTGACTTGACAATTTTGTCACCAGCAGGTCTTTCAACCCCAGCAGACCTGTGTCTGCCGGAAAGAGAGATCCAAGGTAGGCTTTAAATCTAGGATCGAGCACGGTGGCCAAAATGTAGTGCTCTGATTTCAACAGATTGACCACCCGTGAATCCTTGTTAAGCGAATTAAGGGCTGCATCCACAAGTCCCACATGCCTAGCGGAATCGCTCCGTGTTAGCTCCTCCTTCAATGCCTCCAGCTTCTTCTGCAAAAGCCTGATGAGGGGAATGACCTGACTCAGGCTGGCAGTGTCTGAACTGACTTCACGTGTGGCAAGTTCAAAGGGCATCAGAACCTTGCACAACGTTGAAATCATTCTCCACTGCACTTGAGACAGGTGCATTCCACCTACTATATCGTGCTCAATTGTATAGGCTTGAATGGCCTTTTGCTGCTCCTCCAACCTCTGAAGCATATAGAGGGTTGAATTCCACCTCGTTACCACTTCTTGCTTCAGATGATGGCAGGGCAGGTTCAGTAGTTTTTGGTGGTGCTCCAGTTTTCTGTACGTGGTGCCTGTACGCCGAAAGTGTCCCGCAATTCTTCTGGCCACCGACAGCATCTCTTGCACGCCCCTGTCGTTTTTTAAAAAATTCTGCACCACCAAATTCAAGGTATGTGCAAAACATGGGACGTGCTGGAATTGGCCCAGATTTAATGCACACACAATATTGCTGGCGTTGTCCGATGCCACAAATCCACAGGAGAGTCCAATTGGGGTAAGCCATTCCGCGATGATCTTCCTCAGTTGCCGTAAGAGGTTTTCAGCTGTGTGCGTATTCTGGAAAGCGGTGATACAAAGCGTAGCCTGCCTAGGAAAGAGTTGGCGTTTGCGAGATGCTGCTACTGGTGCCGCCGCTGCTGTTCTTGCGGCGGGAGTCCATACATCTACCCAGTGGGCTGTCACAGTCATATAGTCCTGACCCTGCCCTGCTCCACTTGTCCACATGTCCGTGGTTAAGTGGACATTGGGTACAGCTGCATTTTTTAGGACACTGGTGACTCTTTTTCTGAGGTCTGTGTACATTTTCGGTATCGCCTGCCTAGAGAAATGGAACCTAGATGGTATTTGGTACCGGGGACACAGTACCTCCAACAAGTCTCTAGTTGGCTCTGCAGTAATGATGGATACCGGAACCACGTTTCTCACCACCCAGGATGCCAAGGCCTCAGTTATCCGCTTTGCAGTAGGATGACTGCTGTGATATTTCATCTTCCTCGCAAAGGACTGTTGAACAGTCAATTGCTTACTGGAAGTAGTACAAGTGGGCTTACGACTTCCCCTCTGGGATGACCATCGACTCCCAGCGGCAACAACAGCAGCGCCAGCAGCAGTAGGCGTTACACGCAAGGATGCATCGGAGGAATCCCAGGCAGGAGAGGACTCGTCAGACTTGCCAGTGACATGGCCTGCAGGACTATTGGCATTCCTGGGGAAGGAGGAAATTGACACTGAGGGAGTTGGTGGGGTGGTTTGCGTGAGCTTGGTTACAAGAGGAAGGGATTTACTGGTCAGTGGACTGCTTCCGCTGTCACCCAAAGTTTTTGAACTTGTCACTGACTTATTATGAATGCGCTGCAGGTGACGTATAAGGGAGGATGTTCCGAGGTGGTTAACGTCCTTACCCCTACTTATTACAGCTTGACAAAGGGAACACACGGCTTGACACCTGTTGTCCGCATTTCTGGTGAAATACCTCCACACCGAAGAGCTGATTTTTTTGGTATTTTCACCTGGCATGTCAACGGCCATATTCCTCCCACGGACAACAGGTGTCTCCCCGGGTGCCTGACTTAAACAAACCACCTCACCATCAGAATCCTCCTGGTCAATTTCCTCCCCAGCGCCAGCAACACCCATATCCTCCTCATCCTGGTGTACTTCAACACTGACATCTTCAATCTGACTATCAGGAACTGGACTGCGGGTGCTCCTTCCAGCACTTGCAGGGGGCATGCAAATAGTGGAAGGCGCATGCTCTTCACGTCCAGTGTTGGGAAGGTCAGGCATCGCAAACGACACAATTGGACTCTCCTTGTGGATTTGGGATTTCAAAGAACGCACAGTTCTTTGCGGTGCTTTTGCCAGCTTGAGTCTTTTCAGTTTTCTAGCGAGAGGCTGAGTGCTTCCATCCTCATGTGAAGCTGAACCACTAGCCATGAACATAAGCCAGGGCCTCAGCCGTTCCTTGCCACTCCGTGTGGTAAATGGCATATTGGCAAGTTTACGCTTCTCCTCCGACAATTTTATTTTAGGTTTTGGAGTCCTTTTTTTTCTGATATTTGGTGTTTTGGATTTGACATGCTCTGTACTATGACATTGGGCATCGGCCTTGGCAGACGACGTTGCTGGCATTTCATCGTCTCGGCCATGACTAGTGGCAGCAGCTTCAGCACGAGGTGGAAGTGGATCTTGATCTTTCCCTAATTTTGGAACCTCAACTTTTTTGTTCTCCATATTTTATAGGCAGAACTAAAAGGCACCTCAGGTAAACAATGGAGATGGATGGATTGGATACTAGTATACAATTATGGACGGACTGCCACGGTTAGGTGGTATAAAAAAACCACGGTTAGGTGGTATATATTATAATAATAATACAATTATGGATGGACGGACTGCCTGCCGACTGCCGACACAGAGGTAGCCACAGCCGTGAACTACCGCACTGTACACTGGTTGATAAAGAGATAGTAGTATACTCGTAACAACTAGTATGACACTATGACGACGGTATAAAGAATGAAAAAAAAACCACGGTTAGGTGGTATATATTATAATAATAATACAATTATGGATGGACGGACTGCCTGCCGACTGCCGACACAGAGGTAGCCACAGCCGTGAACTACCGCACTGTACACTGGTTGATAAAGAGATAGTAGTATACTCGTAACAACTAGTATGACACTATGACGACGGTATAAAGAATGAAAAAAAAACCACGGTTAGGTGGTATATATTATAATAATAATACAATTATGGATGGACGGACTGCCTGCCGACTGCCGACACAGAGGTAGCCACAGCCGTGAACTACCGCACTGTACACTGGTTGATAAAGAGATAGTAGTATACTCGTAACAACTAGTATGACACTATGACGACGGTATAAAGAATGAAAAAAAAACCACGGTTAGGTGGTATATATTATAATAATAATACAATTATGGATGGACGGACTGCCTGCCGACTGCCGACACAGAGGTAGCCACAGCCGTGAACTACCGCACTGTACACTGGTTGATAAAGAGATAGTAGTATACTCGTAACAACTAGTATGACACTATGACGGTATAAAGAATGAAAAAAAAACCACGGTTAGGTGGTATATATTATAATAATAATACAATTATGGATGGACGGACTGCCTGCCGACTGCCGACACAGAGGTAGCCACAGCCGTGAACTACCGCACTGTACACTGGTTGATAAAGAGATAGTAGTATACTCGTAACAATTAGGATGACACTATGACGGTATAAAGAATGAAAAAAAAACCACGGTTAGGTGGTAGGTATATAATAATAAATAATACAATTCTGGTCGGACGGACTGCCTGCCGTGTGCCGACACAGAGGTAGCCACAGCCGTGAACTACCGCACTGTACACTGGTTGATAAAGAGATAGTAGTATACTCGTAACAATTAGGATGACACTATGACGGTATAAAGAATGAAAAAAAAAACACGGTTAGGTGGTAGGTATATAATAATAAATAATACAATTCTGGTCGGACGGACTGCCTGCCGTGTGCCGACACAGAGGTAGCCACAGCCGTGAACTACCGCACTGTACACTGGTTGATAAAGAGATAGTAGTATACTCGTAACAATTAGGATGACACTATGACGGTATAAAGAATGAAAAAAAAACCACGGTTAGGTGGTAGGTATATAATAATAAATAATACAATTCTGGTCGGACGGACTGCCTGCCGTGTGCCGACACAGAGGTAGCCACAGCCGTGAACTACCGCACTGTACACTGGTTGATAAAGAGATAGTAGTATACTCGTAACAATTAGGATGACACTATGACGGTATAAAGAATGAAAAAAAAACCACGGTTAGGTGGTAGGTATATAATAATAAATAATACAATTCTGGTCGGACGGACTGCCTGCCGTGTGCCGACACAGAGGTAGCCACAGCCGTGAACTACCGCACTGTACACTGGTTGATAAAGAGATAGTAGTATACTCGTAACAATTAGGATGACACTATGACGGTATAAAGAATGAAAAAAAAACCACGGTTAGGTGGTAGGTATATAATAATAAATAATACAATTCTGGTCGGACGGACTGCCTGCCGTGTGCCGACACAGAGGTAGCCACAGCCGTGAACTACCGCACTGTACACTGGTTGATAAAGAGATAGTAGTATACTCGTAACAATTAGGATGACACTATGACGGTATAAAGAATGAAAAAAAAACCACGGTTAGGTGGTAGGTATATAATAATAAATAATACAATTCTGGTCGGACGGACTGCCTGCCGTGTGCCGACACAGAGGTAGCCACAGCCGTGAACTACCGCACTGTACACTGGTTGATAAAGAGATAGTAGTATACTCGTAACAATTAGGATGACACTATGACGGTATAAAGAATGAAAAAAAAACCACGGTTAGGTGGTAGGTATATAATAATAAATAATACAATTCTGGTCGGACGGACTGCCTGCCGTGTGCCGACACAGAGGTAGCCACAGCCGTGAACTACCGCACTGTACACTGGTTGATAAAGAGATAGTAGTATACTCGTAACAATTAGGATGACACTATGACGGTATAAAGAATGAAAAAAAAAACCACGGTTAGGTGGTAGGTATATAATAATAAATAATACAATTCTGGTCGGACGGACTGCCTGCCGTGTGCCGACACAGAGGTAGCCACAGCCGTGAACTACCGCACTGTACACTGGTTGATAAAGAGATAGTAGTATACTCGTAACAATTAGGATGACACTATGACGGTATAAAGAATGAAAAAAAAACCACGGTTAGGTGGTAGGTATATAATAATAAATAATACAATTCTGGTCGGACGGACTGCCTGCCGTGTGCCGACACAGAGGTAGCCACAGCCGTGAACTACCGCACTGTACACTGGTTGATAAAGAGATAGTAGTATACTCGTAACAATTAGGATGACACTATGACGGTATAAAGAATGAAAAAAAAACCACGGTTAGGTGGTAGGTATATAATAATAAATAATACAATTCTGGTCGGACGGACTGCCTGCCGTGTGCCGACACAGAGGTAGCCACAGCCGTGAACTACCGCACTGTACTGTGTCTGCTGCTAATATAGACTGGTTGATATTTAAAGAGATATTAGTAGTATACAACAATACTATACTGGTGGTCAGGCACTGGTCACCACTCCTGCAGCAAAAGTGTGCACTGTTAATTAATATAATTGTACTCCTGGCTCCTGCTAACAACCTGCAGTGCTCCCCAGTCTCCCCCACAATTAATTATAAGCTTTTAATTTATACATTGATGACTGTGCAGCACACTGGGCTGAGCTGAGTGCACACAGACTGAGTCACACTGTGTGACTGACTGTGCTGTGTATCGTTTTTTTTTTCAGGCAGAGAACGGATATAGCAGAGAGAAGTGAACGGATATATTATATTAAATAAAAGTTAACTAGCAACTGCACTGGTCACTGACTGTGGTAAACTAACTCTGTCTGCGACTCTGCACAATCTCTCTCTATCTAATCTATCTATCTCTATTCTAATGGAGAGGACGCCAGACACGTCCTCTCCCTATCAATCTCAATGCACGAGTGAAAATGGCGGCGACGCGCGGCTCCTTATATAGAATCCGAGTCTCGCGATAGAATCCGAGCCTCGCGAGAATCCGACAGCGTCATGATGACGTTCGGGCGCGCTCGGGTTAACCGAGCAAGGCGGGAAGATCCGAGTCGCTCGGACCCGTGGAAAAAAAAGTGAAGTTCGTGCGGGTTCGGATTCAAAGAAACCGAACCCGCTCATCTCTAACAGTTACATGATATCTGACCATGCCAGTTAAGTGGTTAAGTATAAATTAACACTTCATAGCTACACATGGTATTTGCTAATCCATTTTAAGTTACAGGTTACACAAGCAGTAGATAAAAACCATCAGCAATATGCATTTATGTACACAGTCAAATATATTTACTGGTTGCATTTTAAACTAAAAGCGCTTCAATATGCCGCTACTCTCATTAAGCAGCTCCATTCCGATCATATCTCTACCTTTTGTAGGTGTTCCCTCTCAGATCCCAAATGTATCATGGATCACAGCAATCACTGCTGCTCAGGGGTGTATCTTCCTATTGGCCAGGATGGCACTTGCCAGGGGCGCCGCCCGGCAGTGCCTCCCATGCCAGGGGGTAGAATGACATAGTAGTTCTCACTGAGTACATCCCTTAGCAGTGCTCATCCACTGCCGGACTCTCAGAAGCGTATTGCACTCTGACACTCTCTGTGACTACAGTCACACTAATGGTGAATATAGCCGGGGAGCGGGGCATTTCCAGGTATGGGGAGGGGCGAGGCACCTCCTCTTCCTCATCCGCTCCCCTTCTCATTGGTCCCACACGATCTGTCACCAGCCACTACAATCAGCACCAGTCAGCAGTGCAGCATGAGCATACCTGTACATTTTCTGGGGGTACCGTAGCTGCACTGCATGGTCTATCCTGGCAGTCTGGATCACAGCTTACAAAGAGCTCTGTATGGAGAGGTATCTAGACCAGTGACTGCCTGTCCATCTGTGTTGAGACTACAAGTCCCAGCACACCATACTTACCTACTCTCCTGGAAGCTGCGGGAGGCTCCCGTTATTTTGGGTAGCCCCCCGCACCCCTGGAAGAGTGGGCAGGTCTCCTGCATCCTGCTCGCACCCTAGTGATGCGAGCAGGATTGAGAGATAACCTCCCGCATTCACGGGTCCGTCGGGTGGAGAAGGGGTTAAAATGACGCAAATCGCGTCATTTTAGCCCCGCCCCCTTCCCGCGGACCCGCAAATCGCGGCATTTCCCGGTGCAGGGGCGGGGCTTATTGATGTCACAGTCCTGCCCCGCCCCCCGAAGACACCTGCAGCGTCTCCTCTCCGGGCTTCTCCCGGAGAGGAGAATTAAAATGTCGGTAAGTATGCAGCACACCTTGTCAATTGGATTTGCTGGGACATGTAGTGAAATCACACCTATAGAGGGGTTTTTAACTATATGTATGTGTGCATATATCCCCTCGGTGTCCCTGTCCGCACCCTCCTTGTAATTCCCCCTTAGTGTCACAGCCCGCACCATCCCTGTAACTGCCCCCTCAGTGACCCTGCCCATGCACTCCTGTAATTCCCTCTCAGTGTCCCTGCCCGCACCCTTCCCATAATTCCCCCTCAGTATCCCTGCCCGCACCCTTCCCGTAATTCCCTCTCAGTGTCCCTACCAGCACCCTAACCGTAATTCACCCTCAGTCTCCCTCCCTGCACTCTCCCTGTAATTCCATATCAGTGTCCCTGCACGCACCCTCCTCAGTGTCCCTGCCTGCGCCCTCCCCATAATTCCATCTCAGTGTCCCTGCCCACACCCTCCTCGTAATTCCTCCTCAGCAGGGCTGTAACTAGGTGTGTGCCAGTGGTGCCTGGCACACAGTGCACATGCACTGTGGGCGCAGTACCGCTGGTAACACCCCTAGTTCTGCAATGCAATGTGAGCCTGCGGTAGTTAAAGTGCAGCCCGCGGGCAGTAAAGCCCTGCCCCCACCCTCGGAAACCAGAGCTTACAGTACAGCCAGACCACTCGCCCCCCCTCCTCCAGAGGTTATAATTAGAGATGAGCGCCGGAAATTTTTCGGGTTTTGTGTTTTGGTTTTGGGTTCGGTTCCGCGGCCGTGTTTTGGGTTCGACCGCGTTTTGGCAAAACCTCACCGAATTTTTTTTGTCGGATTCGGGTGTGTTTTGGATTCGGGTGTTTTTTTTCAAAAAACCCTAAAAAACAGCTTAAATCATAGAATTTGGGGGTTATTTTGATCCCAAAGTATTATTAACCTCAAAAACCATAATTTACACTCATTTTCAGTCTATTCTGAATACCTCACACCTCACAATATTATTTTTAGTCCTAAAATTTGCACCGAGGTCGCTGTGTGAGTAAGATAAGCGACCCTAGTGGCCGACACAAACACCGGGCCCATCTAGGAGTGGCACTGCAGTGTCACGCAGGATGTCCCTTCCAAAAAACCCTCCCCAAACAGCACATGACGCAAAGAAAAAAAGAGGCGCAATGAGGTAGCTGACTGTGTGAGTAAGATAAGCGACCCTAGTGGCCGACACAAACACCGGGCCCATCTAGGAGTGGCACTGCAGTGTCACGCAGGATGGCCCTTCCAAAAAACCCTCCCCAAACAGCACATGACGCAAAGAAAAATAGAGGCGCAATGAGGTAGCTGACTGTGTGAGTAAGATAAGCGACCCTAGTGGCCGACACAAACACCGGGCCCATCTAGGAGTGGCACTGCAGTGTCACGCAGGATGTCCCTTCCAAAAAACCCTCCCCAAACAGCACATGACGCAAAGAAAAAAAGAGGCGCAATGAGGTAGCTGACTGTGTGAGTAAGATAAGCGACCCTAGTGGCCGACACAAACACCGGGCCCATCTAATTGTCTAGTTCCCTGTGAACTAACGGCGGATACCGGACGCACGTCTAACACCAACATAGTTGTCAAGGCCTCAGTTATCCGCTTTGCAGCAGGATGACTGCTGTGATATTTCATCTTCCTCGCAAAGGACTGTTGGACAGTCAATTGCTTACTGGAAGTAGTACAAGTGGGCTTACGACTTCCCCTCTGGGATGACCATCGACTCCCAGCAGCAACAACAGCAGCGCCAGCAGCAGTAGGCGTTACACGCAAGGATGCATCGGAGGAATCCCAGGCAGGAGAGGACTCGTCAGAATTGCCAGTGACATGGCCTGCAGGACTATTGGCATTCCTGGGGAAGGAGGAAATTGACACTGAGGGAGTTGGTGGGGTGGTTTGCGTGAGCTTGGTTACAAGAGGAAGGGATTTACTGGTCAGTGGACTGCTTCCGCTGTCGGCCAAAGTTTTTGAACTTGTCACTGACTTATTATGAATGCGCTGCAGGTGACGTATAAGGGAGGATGTTCCGAGGTGGTTAACGTCCTTACCCCTACTTATTACAGCTTGACAAAGGGAACACACGGCTTGACAAATGTTGTCCGCATTTCTGGTGAAATACTTCCACACCGAAGAGCTGATTTTTTTGGTATTTTCACCAGGCATGTCAACGGCCATATTCCTCCCATGGACAACAGGTGTCTCCCCGGGTGCCTGACTTAAACAAACCACCTCACTATCAGAATCCTCCTGGTCAATTTCCTCCCCAGCGCCAGCAACACCCATATCCTCCTCATCCTGGTGTACTTCAACACTGACATCTTCAATCTGACTATCAGGAACTGGACTGCGGGTGCTCCTTCCAGCACTTGCAGGGGGCGTGCAAATGGTGGAAGGCGCATGCTCTTCACGTCCAGTGTTGGGAAGGTCAGGCATCGCAACCGACACAATTGGACTCTCCTTGTGGATTTGGGATTTCGAAGAACGCACAGTTCTTTGCGGTGCTACTGCTTTTGCCAGCTTGAGTCTTTTCATTTTTCTAGCGAGAGGCTGAGTGCCTCCATCCTCATGTGAAGCTGAACCACTAGCCATGAACATAGGCCAGGGCCTCAGCCGTTCCTTGCCACTCCGTGTGGTAAATGGCATATTGGCAAGTTTACGCTTCTCCTCCGACAATTTTATTTTAGGTTTTGGAGTCCTTTTTTTACTGATATTTGGTGTTTTGGATTTGACATGCTCTGTACTATGCCATTGGGCATCGGCCTTGGCAGACGACGTTGCTGGCATTTCATCGTCTCGGCCATGACTAGTGGCAGCAGCTTCAGCACGAGGTGGAAGTGGATCTTGATCTTTCCCTAATTTTGGAACCTCAACATTTTTGTTCTCCATATTTTAATAGGCACAACTAAAAGGCACCTCAGGTAAACAATGGAGATGGATGGATACTAGTATACAATTATGGATGGACTGCCGAGTGCCGACACAGAGGTAGCTACAGCCGTGGACTACCGTACTGTACTGTGTCTGCTGCTAATATAGACTGGATGATAATGAGATGTAGTATGTATAAAGAAGAAAGAAAAAAAAAACCACGGGTAGGTGGTTTACAATTATGGATGGACTGCCGAGTGCCGACACAGAGGTAGCTACAGCCGTGGACTACCGTACTGTGTCTGCTGCTAATATAGACTGGTTGATAAAGAGATGTAGTATGTATGTATAAAGAAGAAAGAAAAAAAAACCACGGGTAGGTGGTATACAATTATGGACGGACTGCCGAGTGCCGACACAGAGGTAGCTACAGCCGTGGACTACCGTACTGTGTCTGCTGCTAATATAGACTGGTTGATAAAGAGATGTAGTATGTATGTATAAAGAAGAAAGAAAAAAAAACCACGGGTAGGTGGTATACAATTATGGATGGACTGCCGAGTGCCGACACAGAGGTAGCTACAGCCGCGGACTACCGTACTGTGTCTGCTGCTAATATAGACTGGTTGATAAAGAGATGTAGTATGTATGTATAAAGAAGAAAGAAAAAAAAACCACGGGTAGGTGGTATACAATTATGGATGGACTGCCGAGTGCCGACACAGAGGTAGCTACAGCCGTGGACTACCGTACTGTACTGTGTCTGCTGCTAATATAGACTGGATGATAATGAGATGTAGTATGTATAAAGAAGAAAGAAAAAAAAACCACGGGTAGGTGGTATACAATTATGGATGGACTGCCGAGTGCCGACACAGAGGTAGCTACAGCCGTGGACTACCGTACTGTGTCTGCTGCTAATATAGACTGGTTGATAATGAGATGTAGTATGTATAAAGAAGAAAGAAAAAAAAAACCACGGGTAGGTGGTATACAATTATGGATGGACTGCCGAGTGCCGACACAGAGGTAGCTACAGCCGTGAACTACCGTACTGTGTCTGCTGCGACTGGATGATAAATAATGATATAAAAAATATATATATATCACTACTGCAGCCGGACAGGTATATATTATATAATGACGGACCTGCTGGACACTGTCTGTCAGCAGAATTAGTTTTTTATTTTATAGAATAAAAAAACACCACACAAGTCACACGACGTGTGTTTAACTTTTACAGGCAGACATTCACAATACAATATAGTATACTATATACTGGTGGTCAGGTCACTGGTCAGTCACACTGGCAGTGGCACTCCTGCAGAAAAAAAGTGTGCACTGTTTAATTTTAATATGTACTCCTGGCTCCTGCTATAACCAAACTGCTCCCCAGTCTCCCCCACAATTAAGCTGTGTGAGCACAGTCAGATATTATACATAGATGATGCAGCAGCACACTGGGCTGAGCACAGATATGGTATGTGACTGAGTCACTGTGTATCGTTTTTTCAGGCAGAGAACGGATTATATTAAATAATATAAAACTGCACTGGTGGTCACTGGTCAGTCACTAGTATAACTAACTAATACTATCAGCAAAATTCTGCACTCTCTGTCTGAGTACTCCTCCTAAGCTCCAGTAAATGAAGTGTCACTGTCTCACTCTGTCACTAGTATAACTAACTAATAATATCAGCAAAATTCTGCACTCTCTGTCTGAGTACTCCTCCTAAGCTCCAGTAAATGAAGTGTCACTGTCTCACTCTCACTCTCCTATCTATTTCTTCTCTAAACGGAGAGGACGCCAGCCACGTCCTCTCACTATCAATCTCAATGCACGTGTAAAATGGCGGCGACGCGCGGCTCCTTATATAGAATCCGAGTCTCGCGATAGAATCCGAGCCTCGCGAGAATCCGACAGCGTCATGATGACGTTCGGGCGCGCTCGGGTTAACCGAGCAAGGCGGGAAGATCCGAGTCGCTCGGATCCGTGTAAAAAAAGCTGAAGTTCGGGCGGGTTCGGATTCCGAGGAACCGAACCCGCTCATCTCTAGTTATAATGAGCCGCGGCAATACTGCCTGATCCCCTCTGCCGCCACCACCACCGTAGGTTAACGTGAGCTGCGGGTTGCTGTAGTGCCTGATCCTCCCCTCACCTTGCACCCACTCCTACCAGAGTTACAATGCAGTGCATACAACGGCAACCCGGCAGTCATGTCCTCCCCCTCCTGCCTGGAGGTTACAGTGACGATCTTCTGCACTGCTGTAGACCTGTACTCCCAGGGGACATGCCGGCTGAAAATCTTTATTTCTCTTACGTCCTAGAGGATGCTGGGGACTCCGTAAGGACCATGGGGATAGACGGGCTCCGCAGGAGACATGGGCACTTTAAGAAAGACTTTAGATCTGGTGTGCACTGGCTCCTCCCTCTATGCCCCTCCTCCAGACCTTAGTTTGATACTGTGCCCAGTGGAGACTGGGTGCTTTTCAGAGAGCTCTCCTGAGCTTTCTGACAGAAAGTATATTTGTTAGGTTTTTTATTTTCAGGGAGCCTGCTGGAAACAGACTCCCTGCATCGAGGGACTGAGGAGAGAGAAGCAGACCTACTTCTGTGAGTTTCAAGGCTCTGCTTCTTAGGCTACTGGACACCATTAGCTCCAGAGGGAGTCAGAACACAGGCCTTACCCTGGAGTTCGTCCCGGAGCCGCGCCACCGTCCTCCTCACAGAGCCGGAAGATAGAAGCCGGGTGAGTATGAGAAGAAAAGTAGACTTCAGAGGCGGCAGAAGACTTCATGATCTGTGCGCCATTGCTCCCACACACCTCACATACGGCAGTCACTGTAAGGGTGCAGGGCGCAGGGGGGCGCCCTGGGCAGCAATATAAACCTAATTTCTGGCAAAAGATATATATATACAGCTAGGTACTGTATATATAAAGAGCCCCCGCCAGTTTTTATTGTATTTAAGCGGGACAGAAGCCTGCCGCCGAGGGGGCGGGGCTTCTCCCTCAGCACTCACCAGCGCCATTTTCTCCACAGCACAGCTGAGAGGAAGCTCCCCGGACTCTCCCCTGCTTATCCACGGTGAAAGGGCATTTCAGAGAAGAGGGGGCGCACATAATTGGCAGCAAATAATAGTATTCAGTGCTACTGAGTAAACACATTGTGTGTTTTTCCTGGGGTATTAGCGCTGGGTGTATGCTGGCATACTCTCTCGCTGTCTCTCCAAAGAGCCTTGTGGGGGAACTGTCTTCAGATAAGAGGATTCCCTGAGTGTGTGGTGTGTCGGTACATGTGTGTCGACATGTCTGAGGTAAAAGGCTCTTCTAAGGAGGAGATGGAGCAAATGTGTGTGTGTGGTGTCTCCGTCGACAACGCTGACACCTGACTGGATATGTGGAATTAAGTGCTGAGGTAAATTTATTGCACAAAAGATTAGAGAACAGACAGGGAATCTACCCATGGTCACAGGTCACAGGGACCTTCAGAGTCTCAAAACGCCCACTATCCAAAATAATAGACACTGATACCGACACGGAGTCTGACTCCAGTGTCGACTACGATGATGCAAAGTTACAGCCAAAACTGGCAGAAAAGTATTCAATATATGATTATTGTAATAAAAGATGTTTTGCATATCACTGATGACCCATCTGTCCCTGACACGAGGGTACACATGTTTAAGGGGAAGAAAGCTGACATAACATTTCCCCCATCTCATGAACCAAATAAATTGTGTGAAAAAGAGCGGGAATCTCCAGACAAGAAACTGCAGTTTCCCAAAAGAATTCTCATGGCGTATCCTTTCCCTGCTAGGGCCAGGATACGAGGGGAATCCTCCCCTAGGGTGGACAAGGCGTTGACATGTTTCCCCAAAAGGTAGCGCTGACATACCAAGATACAGCTACCCTCAGGGATCCTGCAGATAGCATGCAGAAAAGTACTTTGAAGTCCATTTACACACATTCTGGTACACTACTCAGACCGGCGATTGTGTCGGCAGGGGTTTATAGCGCTGTAGCAGCGTGGACAGATACCTTATCAGCGGAGATTGAAACCTTAGATAAGGATACCATGTTATTGACCCTAGGATATATAAAAGATGCTGTCTTATATATAAGACATGCTCAAAGAGACATTGGTCTACTGGGTTCTAGAATCAACGCTATGTCGATTTTTGCTAGACGTGTCCTGTGGAACATGCAATGGACAGGTGATGCCGACTAAAAGAGGCATATGGAGGTTTTACCTTACAAGGGTGAGGAATTGTGTGGAGAAGGGCTCTCGGATCTGGTCTCCACAGCTATAGCTGGTAAATCTGATCTTTTGCCTTATATTCCCTCACAGCCTAAGAAAGCACGACATTATCAAATGCAGTCCTTTCGGTCGCAGAAAAACAAGAAAGTACGAGGAGCGTCCTTTCTTACCAGAGGTAAGGGCGCAGGGCACAGCTAGTTCCCAGGAACAGAAGTCCTCCCCGGCCTCTACTAAATCCACCGCATGACGCAGGGGCTCCGCTAAGGGAGTCCGCCCCAGTGGGATCATGTCTTCGACTCTTCAGCCACATCTGAGTTCACTTACAGGTGGATCCCAGGGCAATAGAAATTGTTTCTCGGGGGTTACAAGTAGTGATGAGCGGGTTCGGTTCCTCGGAATCCGAACCCCCCCGAACTTCAGCCTTTTTACACGGATCCGAGGCAGACTGGGATCTTCCCGCCTTGCTCGGCTAACCCGAGCACGCCCGAACGTCATCATCCCGCTGTCGGATTCTCGCGAGGCTCGGATTCTATCGCGAGACTCGGATTCTATATAAGGAGCCGCGCGTCACCGCCATTTTCACACGTGCATTGAGATTCATAGGGAGAGGACGTGGCTGGCGTCCTCTCCATTTAGATTAGAAGAGAGAGAGTGAGAGTGAGACACTTGATTTACTGGAGCTTAGGAGTACTCAGAGAGTGCAGAGTTTACTAGTGACTGACCAGTGACCACCAGTGCAGTTTTATTATATTATTATTTAATATAATCCGTTCTCTGCCTGAAAAAAAACGATACACAGTGACACAGTAACAGTATACCATATCTGTGCTCAGCCTCAGTGTGCTGCATCATCTATGTATATCTGACTGTGCTGAGTGCTCAGTGCTCACACAGCTTAATTGTGGGGGAGACTGGGGAGCAGTAGCAGGAGTACATATTATTTAACAGTGCACACTTTTGCTGCCAGAGTGCCACTGCCAGTGTGACTGACCAGTGACCACTGTCTGACCACCAGTATATTGTGATTGTCTGCCTGAAAAAGTTAAACACTCGTCGTGTGGTGTTTTTATTCTATAAACGCATTCTGCTGACAGTGTCCAGCAGGTCCGTCATTAATTATATAATATATACCTGTCCGGCTGCAGTAGTGATATATATATATTTTTTATAACATTATCATCCAGTCTATATTAGCAGCAGACGCAGTACGGTAGTCCACGGCTGTAGCTACCTCTGTGTCGGCAGTCGCTCGTCCATCCATAATTGTATACCACCTACCTGTGGTGTTTTTTTTTTTCTATCTTCTTGATACTAGTAGCTTACTTTAGGAGTCTGCAGTGCTGACAGTGTCCAGCAGGTCCGTCATTATAATATATACCTGTCCGGCTGCAGTAGTGATATATATATATTTTTTATATCATTATCATCCGGTCTATATTAGCAGCAGACGCAGTACGGTAGTCCACGGCTGTAGCTACCTCTGTGTCGGCAGTCGCTCGTCCATCCATAATTGTATACCACCTACCTGTGGTGTTTTTTTTTTCTATTTTCTTGATACTACTAGTAGCTTACTTTAGGAGTCTGCAGTGCTGCTGACAGTGTCCAGCAGGTCCGTCATTATATAATATATACCTGTCCGGCTGCAGTAGTGATATATATATATTTTTTATATCATCCAGTCTATATTAGCAGCAGACGCAGTACGGTAGTCCACGGCTGTAGCTACCTCTGTGTCGGCAGTCGCTCGTCCATCCATAATTGTATACCACCTACCTGTGGTGTTTTTTTTTTCTATCTTCTTGATACTACTAGTAGCTTACTTTAGGAGTCTGCAGTGCTGCTGACAGTGTCCAGCAGGTCCGTCATTATATAATATATACCTGTCCGGCTGCAGTAGTGATATATATATATTTTTTATATCATTATCATCCAGTCTATATTAGCAGCATACGCAGTACGGTAGTCCACGGCTGTAGCTACCTCTGTGTCGGCAGTCGCTCGTCCATCCATAATTGTATACCACCTACCTGTTGTGTTTTTTTTTTTTCTATCTTCTTGATACTAGTAGCTTACTTTAGGAGTCTGCAGTGCTGACAGTGTCCAGCAGGTCCGTCATTATATAATATATACCTGTCCGGCTGCAGTAGTGATATATATATATTTTTTATATCATTATCATCCAGTCTATATTAGCAGCAGACGCAGTACGGTAGTCCACGGCTGTAGCTACCTCTGTGTCGGCAGTCGCTCGTCCATCCATAATTGTATACCACCTACCTGTGGTGTTTTTTTTTTTCTATCTTCTTGATACTAGTAGCTTACTTTAGGAGTCTGCAGTGCTGACAGTGTCCAGCAGGTCCGTCATTATATAATATATACCTGTCCGGCTGCAGTAGTGATATATATATATTTTTTATATCATTATCATCCAGTCTATATTAGCAGCAGACGCAGTACGGTAGTCCACGGCTGTAGCTACCTCTGTGTCGGCAGTCGCTCGTCCATCCATAATTGTATACCACCTACCTGTGGTGTTTTTTTTTTCTATCTTCTTGATACCAGTAGCTTACTTTAGGAGTCTCCAGTGCTGACAGTGTCCAGCAGGTCCGTCATTATATAATATATACCTGTCCGGCTGCAGTAGTGATATATATATATTTTTTATATCATTATCATCCAGTCTATATTAGCAGCAGATGCAGTACGGTAGTCCACGGCTGTAGCTACCTCTGTGTCGGCAGTCGCTCGTCCATCCATAAGTATACTAGTATCCATCCATCTCCATTGTTTACCTGAGGTGCCTTTTAGTTGTGCCTATTAAAATATGGAGAACAAAAATGTTGAGGTTCCAAAAATAGGGAAAGATCAAGATAGACTTCCACCTCGTGCTGAAGCTGCTGCCACTAGTCATGGCCGAGACGATGAAATGCCAGCAACGTCGTCTGCCAAGGCCGATGCCCAATGTCATAGTACAGAGCATGTAAAATCCAAAACACCAAATATCAGTAAAAAAAGGACTCAAAAATCTAAAATAAAATTGTCGGAGGAGAAGCGTAAACTTGCCAATATGCCATTTACCACACGGAGTGGCAAGGAACGGCTGAGGCCCTGGCCTATGTTCATGGCTAGTGGTTCAGCTTCACATGAGGATGGAAGCACTCAGCCTCTCGCTAGAAAAATGAAAAAACTCAAGCTGGCAAAAGCACAGCAAAGAACTGTGCGTTCTTCGAAATCACAAATCCACAAGGAGAGTCCAATTGTGTCGTTTGCGATGCCTGACCTTCCCAACACTGGACGTGAAGAGCATGCGCCTTCCACCATTTGCACGCCCCCTGCAAGTGCTGGAAGGAGCACCCGCAGTCCAGTTCCTGATAGTCAGATTGAAGATGTCAGTGTTGAAGTACACCAGGATGAGGAGGATATGGGTGTTGCTGGCGCTGGGGAGGAAATTGACCAGGAGGATTCTGATGGTGAGGTGGTTTGTTTAAGTCAGGCACCCGGGGAGACACCTGTTGTCCGTGGGAGGAAGAGGGCCATTGACATGCCTGGTGAAAATACCAAAAAAATCAGCTCTTCGGTTTGGAAGTATTTCAACAGAAATGCGGACAACATTTGTCAAGCCGTGTGTTGCCTTTGTCAAGCTGTAATAAGTAGGGGTAAGGACGTTAACCACCTCGGAACATCCTCCCTTATACGTCACCTGCAGCGCATTCATCATAAGTCAGTGACAAGTTCAAAAACTTTGGGCGACAGCGGAAGCAGTCCACTGACCAGTAAATCCCTTCCTCTTGTAACCAAGCTCACGCAAACCACCCCACCAACTCCCTCAGTGTCAATTTCCTCCTTCCCCAGGAATGCCAATAGTCCTGCAGGCCATGTCACTGGCAATTCTGACGAGTCCTCTCCTGCCTGGGATTCCTCCGATGCATCCTTGCGTGTAACGCCTACTGCTGCTGGCGCTGCTGTTGTTGCTGCTGGGAGTCGATGGTCATCCCAGAGGGGAAGTCGTACTCGTAAGACCACTTTTACTACTTCCAACAAGCAATTGACTGTCCAACAGTCCTTTGCGAGGAAGATGAAATATCACAGCAGTCATCCTGCTGCAAAGCGGATAACTGAGGCCTTGGCATCCTGGGCGGTGAGAAACGTGGTTCCGGTATCCATCATTACTGCAGAGCCAACTAGAGACTTGTTGGAGGTACTGTGTCCCCGGTACCAAATACCATCTAGGTTCCATTTCTCTAGGCAGGCGATACCGAAAATGTACACAGACCTCAGAAAAAGACTCACCAGTGTCCTAAAAAATGCAGTTGTACCCAATGTCCACTTAACCACGGACATGTGGACAAGTGGAGCAGGGCAGGCTCAGGACTATATGACTGTGACAGCCCACTGGGTAGATGTATGGACTCCAGCCGCAAGAACAGCAGCGGCGGCACCAGTAGCAGCATCTCGCAAACGCCAACTCTTTCCTAGGCAGGCTACGCTTTGTATCACCGCTTTCCAGAATACGCACACAGCTAAAAACCTCTTACGGCAACTGAGGAAGATCATCGCAGAATGGCTTACCCCAATTGGACTCTCCTGTGGATTTGTGGCATCGGACAACGCCAGCAATATTGTGTGTGCATTAAATCTGGGCAAATTCCAGCACGTCCCATGTTTTGCACATACCTTGAATTTGGTGGTGCAGAATTATTTAAAAAACGAGAGGGGCGTGCAAGAGATGCTGTCGGTGGCCAGAAGAATTGCGGGACACTTTCGGCGTACAGGCACCACGTACAGAAGACTGGAGCACCACCAAAAACGCCTGAACCTGCCCTGCCATCATCTGAAGCAAGAAGTGGTAACGAGGTGGAATTCAACCCTCTATATGCTTCAGAGGTTGGAGGAGCAGCAAAAGGCCATTCAAGCCTACACAACTGAGCACGATATAGGAGGTGGAATGCACCTGTCTCAAGCGCAGTGGAGAATGATTTCAACGTTGTGCAAGGTTCTGCAACCTTTTGAACTTGCCACACGTGAAGTCAGTTCAGACACTGCCAGCCTGAGTCAGGTCATTCCCCTCATCAGGCTTTTGCAGAATAAGCTGGAGACATTGACGGAGGAGCTAACACAGAGCGATTCCGCTAGGCATGTGGGACTTGTGGATGGAGCCCTTAATTCGCTTAACAAGGATTCACGGGTGGTCAATCTGTTGAAATCAGAGCACTACATTTTGGTCACCGTGCTCGATCCTAGATTTAAAACCTACCTTGGATCTCTCTTTCCGGCAGACACAAGTCTGCTGGGGTTCAAAGAACTGCTGGTGAGAAAATTGTCAAGTCAAGCGGAACGCGACCTGTCAACATCTCCTCCTTCACATTCTCCCGCAACTGGGGGTGCGAGGAAAAGGCTCAGAATTCCGAGCCCACCCGCTGGCGGGGATGCAGGGCAGTCTGGAGCGACTGCTGATGCTGACATCTGGTCCGGACTGAAGGACCTGACAACGATTACAGACATGTCGTCTACTGTCACTGCATATGATTCTCTCCCCATTGAAAGAATGGTGGAGGATTATATGAGTGACCGCATCCAAGTAGGCACGTCAGACAGTCCGTACTTATACTGGCAGGAAAAAGAGGCAATTTGGAGGCCCTTGCACAAACTGGCTTTATTCTACCTAAGTTGCCCTCCCACTAGTGTGTACTCCGAAAGAGTGTTTAGTGCCGCCGCTCACCTTGTCAGCAATCGGCGTACGAGGTTACATCCAGAAAATGTGGAGAAGATGATGTTCATTAAAATGAATTATAATCAATTCCTCCGTGGAGACATTCACCAGCAGCAATTGCCTCCACAAAGTACACAGGGAGCTGAGATGGTGGATTCCAGTGGGGACGAATTGATAATCTGTGAGGAGGGGGATGTACACGGTGATATATCGGAGGATGATGATGAGGTGGACATCTTGCCTCTGTAGAGCCAGTTTGTGCAAGGAGAGATTAATTGCTTCTTTTTTGGTGGGGGTCCAAACCAACCCGTCATTTCAGTCACAGTCGTGTGGCAGACCCTGTCACTGAAATGATGGGTTGGTTAAAGTGTGCATGTCCTGTTTATACAACATAAGGGTGGGTGGGAGGGCCCAAGGACAATTCCATCTTGCACCTCTTTTTTCTTTCATTTTTCTTTGCGTCATGTGCTGTTTGGGGGGTGTTTTTTGGAAGGGCCATCCTGCGTGACACTGCAGTGCCACTCCTAGATGGGCCAGGTGTTTGTGTCGGCCACTTGGGTCGCTTATCTTACTCACACAGCTACCTAATTGCGCCTCTTTTTTTCTTTGCGTCATGTGCTGTTTGGGGAGTGTTTTTTGGAAGGGCCATCCTGCGTGACACTGCAGTGCCACTCCTAGATGGGCCAGGTGTTTGTGTCGGCCACTTGGGTCGCTGAGCTTAGTCATCCAGCGACCTCGGTGCAAATTTTAGGACTAAAAATAATATTGTGAGGTGTGAGGTGTTCAGAATAGACTGAAAATGAGTGGAAATAATGGTTATTGAGGTTAATAATACTTTGGGATCAAAATGACCCCCAAATTCTATGATTTAAGCTGTTTTTTAGGGTTTTTTGAAAAAAAAAAAAAACGAATCCAAAACACACCCGAATCCGACAAAAAAAATTCGGTGAGGTTTTGCCAAAACGCGTTCGAACCCAAAACACGGCCGCGGAACCGAACCCAAAACCAAAACACAAAACCCGAAAAATTTCCGGTGCTCATCACTAGTTACAAGCTGGAATTCGAAGAGGTGCCTCCTCGCCGGTTTTCCTTATCGGCCCTACCGGCTTCTCCCCCAGAAAGGGAGATAATATTAAATACAATTCACACATTGTATCTCCAACAGGTGGTGCTCAAGGTTCCCCTCCTTCAACAAGGAAGGGGATATTACTCAACCTTGGCCGTAGTCCCGAAACCGGACGGTTCGGTCAGACCTATTTTAAAATTAAAATCTCTGAACCTATACTTGAAAAGGTTCAAATTCAAAGTGGAATCGCGCAGAGCGATCATCGCCAGCCTGGAAGAGCCCCCCTCTTTTATGGTGTATCTAGACATAAAGGCTGCATACCTATGTTCCCATTTATCCACCCCATCAGGCGTACCTGAGAATTACGGTACAGTATTGTCATTACCAATTTCAGGGTAATTGGCGGAAATTATGGTGCTCCTACGCAAGCAAGGAGTCACAATTATCCCATACTTGGACGATCTCCTAATAAGGGCGAGATCAAAAGAGCAGTTGTTGAACAGCGTGTCACTTTCGCTGAAGGTGTCACAGCAACTCGGCTGGATTCTCAATATCCCGAAGTCACAGTTGGTTCCTATGACTCGTCTGCCCTTCTTGGGTATGATTCTGAATACGGACCAGAAATGGGTTTATCTTCCGATAGAGAAGGCCCAGGAACTAATGACTCTGGTAAAAAACCTACCTAAGCCAAAACAGGTGTCAGTGCATCACTGCACTCAGGTCCTGGGAAAGATGTTGGCATCTTACGGGACCATTCCCTTTGGCAGGTCCATGCGAGGACTTTCCAATGGGATCTAGGGAACAAGTGGTCCGGATCACATCTACAGATGCATCAGTTAATCACCCTGTCCCCTAGGGCCAGGGTGTCTCTCCTATGGTGGCTGCAGAGTGCTCACCTTCTGCAGGGTCGCAGGTTCGCCATCCAGGACTGGATTCTGGTAGCCACGGACGCGAGCCTCCGAGGTGGGGGAGCAGTCACACATGGAAGAAACTTCCAAGGTCTTTGGGTCAAGTCAAAAAACTTGTATTCAAATCAACATCCTGGAGCTGAGGGCCATATACAACGCCCTTCGGCAAGCGGAAACATTGCTTCGCGACCTACCGGTTCTGATCCAGTCAGACAACATCACCGCAGTGGCTCATGTAAACCGCCAAGGCGGCACAAAGAGCAGAGTGGAAATGGCAGAAGCCACCAGGATTCTCCGCTGGGCGGAAAATCGTGTAAGCGCATTTTCAGCAGTTCATTCCGGGAGTGGACAACTGAGAAGCAGACTTCCTCAGCAAACACGACCGGCATCCAAGAGAGGACTTCTTTAGGAAGCCTTCGCACAGATTGCAAGTCAGTGGGAACTGCCACAGATAGACATGATGGCATCCCGCCTCAACAAGAAGCTACAGAGGTATTGCACCAGGTCAAGAGACCCTCAGGCAGTAGCTGTAGATGCCCTAGTGACACCGTGGGTGTTCCAGTCGGTCTATGTATTTCCCCCTCTTCCTCTCATACCCAAGGTGTTGAGAATGGTAGGAGTGAGAGGAATGAGAACAATCCTCATTGTTCCAGATTGGCCACGAAGGACCTGGTATCCGGATCTGCAGGAAATGCTCACAGAAGATCCGTGGCCTCTTCCTCTAAGACAGGACCAGTTGCAACAGGGGCCATGTCTATTCCAAGACTTACCGCGGCTGCGTTGGACGGCATGGCGGTTGAACGCCGCATCCTAGCGGATAAGGGTATTCCGGATGAGGTCATTCCTACGCTAATAAAGGCTAGGAAGGACATGACATCTAAACATTATCACCGTATATGGCGAAAATATGTTTCTTGGTGTGAGGCCAGGAATGCTCCTACGGAAGAATTCCATCTGGGCCGTTTCCTTCACTTCCTGCAAACTGGAGTGAATTCCGGCCTAAAATTAGGATCTATTAAGGTTCAGATTTCGGCCTTATCCATTTTCTTTCAAAAGGAATTGGCCTCTCTCCCTGAAGTACAAACTTTTGTGAAGGGAGTACTGCATATTCAGCCTCCTTTTGTACCTCCGGTGACGCCTTGGGACCTTAACGTGGTGTTAAGTTTCATTAAGTCACACTGGTTTGAACCACTTAAAATGGTGGAGTTGAAAAATCTCACTTGGAAGGTGGTCATGTTATTAGCCTTGGCTTCGGCTAGGCGAGTGTCGGAATTAGCGGCTTTATCACATAAAAGCCCCTATCTGGTTTTCCATATGGATAGAGCGGAATTGCGGACCCGTCCTCAATTCCTGCCAAAAGTGGTTTCATTCTTTCATATGAACTATTGTGGTGCCTGTGGCTACGCGTGACTTGGAGGATCCCGAGTCCCTTGATGGGGTCAGGGATTTGAAAATTTACATGGCCAGATCGGCTACAGTCAGAAAAACAGAAGCACTGTTTGTCATGTATGCAACCAACAAGATTGGTGCCCCTGCTTCAAAGCAGACTATTGCTCGCTGGATCTGTAACACGATTCAGCAGGCGCATTCTACGGCGGGATTGCCGTTACCTAAGTCAGTCAAGGCCCATTCCACTAGGAAAGTGGGCTCTTCTTGGGCGGCTGCCAGAGGGGTCTCGGCGCTACAGATGTGCCGAGCTACTACTTGGTCGGGTTCAAACTCCTTTGCAAAGTTCTATAAGTTTGATACCCTGGCTGAGGAGGACCTCCTGTTTGTTCAATCGGTGCTGCAGAGTCATCCGCACTCTCCCGCCCGTTTGGGAGCTTTGGTATAATCCCCATGGTCCTTACGGAGTCCACAGCATCCTCTAGGACGTAAGAGAAAATAAGATTTTAAATCTACTGGTAAATCTTTTTCTCGTAGTCCGTAGAGGATGCTGGGTGCCCGTCCCAAGTGCGGACTACTTCTGCAAGACTTGTATATAGTTATTGCTTAAATAAGGGTTATGTTATAGTCTCATCAGTCTTGGACTGATGCTATGTCGTGTTCATACTGTTAACTGGATAGTATATCACAAGTTATACGGTGTGATTGGTGTGGCTGGTATGAATCTTGCCCTTGGATTAACAAAAATCCTTTCCTCGTACTGTCCGTCTTCTCTGGGCACAGTTTCTCTAACTGAGGTCTGGAGGAGGGGCATAGAGGGAGGAGCCAGTGCACACCAGATCTAAAGTCTTTCTTAAAGTGCCCATGTCTCCTGCGGAGCCCGTCTATCCCCATGGTCCTTACGGAGTCCCCAGCATCCTCTACGGACTACGAGAAAAAGATTTACCGGTAGGTTTAAAATCTTATTATCTACAACCACACACAGCGTCAGTGAGCGGCCAGCAAGCTCCAGTACTGCACTTAAGCAGCCCCTCTGCCCCAGCATGTGCTTGTCAGTGAGCGGCCTGGTCTCCGGGCAACGGATTGACAGTGTCCCATGAGATCAGGATCATGCAGTGGCCACACAACTACAACTTGGTGAGCAGAACAGCAGCAAGTGGTGGGGACTCTTCATGCCAGCCCTTAGAAAGGTGAGAGGAGAGAAGTGCTTGGGTCCTGATGCTGTGGAATCACAAGTCCCATCATGGTCTGACAGACATTACATGATAGAGCAAGTTTGGACTTGTGGTTCCATCATAGCTGGAGAGCAGACATTGCCTACCTCCGAGTTCTCATGATTTTTGTACAGGGCCATAGCTAGGTGTGTTCAGAGTGTTCTCGGCCCACAGCACATAGGCATTGAGGACAGAGAACTGGCACGTAATGTGTAAAAGGGAGCTCTGCCACCCGTAACGTGTAAAAGGGATCACTGCCAGCCGTAATGTGTAAAAGGGAGCTCTGCCTGCCGCAACGTGTAAAAGGGAGCTCTGCCTGACGTAACGTGTAAAAGGGAGCTCTGCCTGCCGTAATGTGTAATAGGGGCTCTACATGGAGTAATGTGTAAAATGGGGCTCTGCCTGGCGTAATGTGTGTAAGTGGCGTCATTTGATTAATGGAGACCACTGTTAAGCGTAATATGAATTGGTATTATTTTGTTGCCACGCCCCTTCCACATAAAGCCACATTCCTATAGTTTTGGCGCACACCTACAGCGCGCACTGGCCCTATTTTAAATATGGTGGGGCGCTGAGGATATTTCTTGCACACAGCGCTAAAATGTCTAGTTATGGCACTGCTCCTCAGTGTCCCTGCCTGCACCCTCCCCGTAATTCCATCTCAGTGTCCCTGCCCACACACTCCTGTAATTCCTTCTCAGTGTCCCTTCCAGCACCCTCCCTGTAATTGCCCCTCAGTGTCCCTGACCTCAGCCTCCCTGTAGCCCCTCCCTCTCATTTTCCCTACCCAAACCCTCCCTGTAATTCCCCCTTAGTGTCCCTGACCCCCGTCTTCCTATGACTCAACACTCAGTGTCCCTGCCCACACCCTCCTGTAATTACACCTCAGTGTTCCTGCCTGTACCCTCCCCATAATTCTCCCTCAGTGTCCCTACCCGCACACTCCTGTAATTCCCCCTCAGTGTCCCTGACCACACCCTCCCTGTAATTGCCCCTCAGTGTCCCTGACCTCAGCCTATATGTAACTCCCCCCTCTGTGTCCCTGGGTGGGGGGGGGGTCCTTGGGTGACCCCTAGATACACCCCTGCTGCTACTTATCCAATGGCTACACATATAAACTCCACACCTATATATTCAGTATTTGCTGTCTAGAAGTGTTCTCATGTTCACAATGCTTCCAGCAACAAATGATTTCTGCAGTTACATACTTTATAACTTTGTAACAATCATTGTTAACACAGACCAAATATTGCCACATGTTTACTAATTCAGGCGCTCTCATATTCACAATGCTTTCAACAACAGAGGATTTCTACAACTGAGTACTTTATAACTTTGTTACAATCAGCGAACCAGGGTTTTTAGGGCCTAATTCAGACCTGATCGCAGCATCAAATTTGTAAGCTAATGGGCAAAACCATGTGCACTGCAGGGAGGGGGGGGGGGCAGATGTAACATGCAGAGAGAGTTAGATTTGGGGGGGTTATTTTGTTTCTGTGCAGGGTAAATACTGGCTGCTTTTTTTACAATGCTAATTTAGATTTCAGTTTGAACACACCACACTCAAATCTAACTCTCTCTGCACATGTTATATCTGCCCCCCCTGCAGTGCACATGGGGGGTCATTCCGAGTTGATCGCTAGTGAAAAATGTTCGCAGCGCAGCGATTAAGTGAAAATGCGGCACTTCTGCATGTGTATGCGGCGCAGTGCGCACGCGCAACGTACTTTCACAATGGCCGATGTATTTTTACACAAGGTCTTGCAACGCTTTTCAGTCGCAATGCCAGCCGCAGAGTAATTGACAGGAAAGGGGCGTTTCTGGGTGTCAACTGATCGTTTTCAGGGAGTGACAGGAAAAACACAGGCGTGCCTGGCTGAACGCAGGGCGTGTTTGTGACGTCAAATCCGGAACTGAACAGTCTGAAGTGATCGCAAGCGCTGAGTAGGTCTGGAGCTACTCTGAAGCTGCACATGTTTTTTTTTAGCCGCTCTGTGATCCTTTCGTTCGCACTTCTGCAAAGCTAAGATACACTCCCAGAGGGCGGCGGCTTAGCGTTTGCACGGCTGCTACAAACTGCTAGCGAGCGATCAACTCGGAATGACCCCCATAGTTTTGCCCATTAGCTAACAAATTTGCTGCTGCAATCAACTCTGAATTAGGCCCTTAACCAAGACAAAATATTGCAACACATTTACAGTTTAACAATTTATGTAACCAGTAATCATCACACAAATATGTTTCATCGTATTCAAGTTATTTTCAGGTTATTTTTACTATTATTTTAAATAAATGGAGTAACTTCCAATCCCTCATTTAACACTTTAGGTTGTAGTGTGTCTAAGGTCACAATCCAGTATATTTCTCTCCGCAGGAGTTCTTCTTTTTCTCTATCTCTCCCTCTATCATATATGGTTACAGTCTTGATCCCCTTAAATCTAAGTTTAGATGGATCGCTATCATGAAATTCCTGAAAATGTCTTGAGACACTATGGTTTGTTATTTTATTTTTTATATTTCTCATATGTTTTAATATACGGATCTTAAGGACCCCTTTTGTTTTTCCCACATATCAGTAACCGCAGGGACATGTCAACATGTATACTACAAAAACCGAATTACAATTAATAAAGCTTTTAATTTGATATTTCTTTTTTCCACTATTACTTCCAAGGAATGTTTTTATTCCCCTCTCAGCCAGTTTGCACGTCTTACACTTACACTACACAATATATATATAGGGTGATTCAAAAGTCGCAGTACACCCTTGTCAAAGTCGCAGTACACCCTTTAGTTTCAAAAACTGTGCAGAAAATGGGAAAACTGACTTAAATTCAAGTTGGCTGATTTTAAGATGGCGCTCATGATCGGTACATACCCTAAAAGATATCCCACCTCACTCATACCTTACTGGACTATTTAGTTTTCCCATTTCCTGCACAGTTCTGAAACAAAAGGGTGTACTCACCCTGTGTGTATATATATATATATATATATATATATAAAAAATCTATCTATCTATCTATCTATCTATCTATCTATCTATCTATCTATCTATCTATCTATCTATCCGTGTGTATGTATATATATATATATATATATATATATCTGTGTGTGTGTGTATATATATATATATATATATATATATCTGTGTATATCTGTATATATATATATATATATCTCTGTGTGTATATATATATACATATTGCAATACTAAAAAAAACCCATAAATATTTACTACTTCATACATATTTAGAAATAAATTTGCAGTTTTAATTTTGGAAACCAGTGTCCCCCATTTTATATATATATCTCTATATATATTATGTCTATCTATCTATCTATCTATCTATCTATCTATCTATCTATCTATCTATCTATCTAGTGGATTATACATAATCAGCTCAATGGTCGTTCTATTTATGAGCCAGCTGTTTGTATTTCGGTAGCACTAAATTAACGGCTCCTGTTGGTACAGTTACAATAAAAGCTGTAATATAACAACACCAACTATATTGGATTATACACTAGTGACACTTGGGGCAGGATTCAAATGTTCCCCCCTCCCTCCCGCCCCCTATCGCTTGAAACGCCTAAACCAGACTGTTATGAGTACGAGCAGTGCGATAGGAGGGCCCATTTGAATATCGCCCCTCTATTTCCTGTCACTTTAGATGGGAGATAGCGGGTGCGATAGGATTTGAATCCGGCCCTTAATGTGTCACCACTATATAGTGGAATATACATTATTGCTGCTGGTTAAATACTAAACAGACATCATAATAATTGCTCTATTTAGAACTAATTGTCTGTATTTAAGCGGCACAAAATAACAGCTGTTAATTACACAATAGTGACCCTAAGGGTGAGATTCAAATGTTATCGCCCCCCGATCTCCCATTCAAAGTGACGGGAGATCGCAGGGGATGATATTCAAATGTCCCCCACTTTAGCGCGGATCTCGCCCATAGCAGTCGGGTTTAGCCGCGTAACGCACAAAACAAACAGCTGCTACTTATATAATAGTGAAACTAAATGTATATAGCGGAATACACAACACTACTGCTTGGTGAATATTAAACAGACAACATAATAATTGCTCTATTTAGAGCTAATTGTCTGTATTTAAGCAGCACATAATAAACAGCTGTTGTTTATACACTAGTGACAACCAGTGCAGTAACTAGACATTTTAGCGATGTGTGCAAGAAACAGTATCGGCGCCCCCCTGGCATATTTAAAACAGGGCCAGTGCGCGCCGTAGGTGCATGGCAAAAATATAGGGGTGTGGCTTCATGGGAAGTGGCATGGCCACAAAATAATACCAATTCATATTTCGCTGCACAGTAGTTTCCATTATTCAAATTATGCCGCACAGTAGCGCAACTTATACACATTACACCAGGTTGAGCCTGTCACACATTTTGCCAGGTAGAGCCTCATTTTTCACATTACGGCAAGGCAGAGCTTCATTTCACACATTACGGCAGGTAGTCCCCTTTTTACAAATTACGGCAGCAGAGTCCCCATTTTTACACATTACAGCAGCAGAGTCCCCTTTTTACACATTACGGCAGCAGAGTCCCCCTTTTTCACATTACAGCAGCAGAGTCCCCTTTTTACACATTATGGCAGCAGAGTCCCCCTTTTTACAAAGTTGTCATATAAACAACTATATAATTACAGAAGCTACATCTGATATCACTGTTTACAGTAAAACATTGTATATTATAGCAAGCACATTTATTCTGGTACAATGTCTAACAATTAAGATTGCTTCAATTTCAAACACACCAATGCATAATCGATACAATGAATACTACAGCATATTTCAATGGATAAGGCAAAAATAACACCCATACACAAGCATTAGGTCATCATGACAAAAGGTCGACATGAGTTAAAAAAAATAAGAATTTACTTACCGATAATTCTATTTCTCATAGTCCGTAGTGGATGCTGGGGACTCCGTAAGGACCATGGGGAATAGCGGCTCCGCAGGAGACTGGGCACATCTAAAGAAAGCTTTAGGACTATCTGGTGTGCACTGGCTCCTCCCCCTATGACCCTCCTTAATGGCCGAAATTTGAACCTTAATGGACCCCAATTTCAGGCCCATAGACACTCCTGTTTGCAGGAAATGTAGGAATCGACCCAGTTGAATTTCCTCCGTCGGGCCTTACTGGCCTCGCACCACGCAACATATTTTCGCCAATTGCGGTGATAATGTTTTTGCGGTTACATCCTTCCTGGCTTTGATCAGGATAGGGATGACTTCATCCGGAATGCCTTTTTTCCTTCAGGATCCGGCGTTCAACCGCCATGCCGTCAAACGCAGCCGCGGTAAGTCTTGGAACAGACAGGGTCCTTGCTGGAGCAGGTCCCTTCTTAGAGGTAGAGGCCACGGATCTTCCGTGAGCATCTCTTGAAGTTCCGGTTACCAAGTTCTTCTTGGCCAATCCGGAACCACGAATATAGAGCTTACTCCTCTCCATCTTATCAATCTCAGTACCTTGGGTATGAGAGGCAGAGGAGGGAACACATACCCTGACTGGTACACCCACGGTGTTACCAGAGCGTCTACAGCTTAATGCCTGAGGGTCCCTGGACCTGGCGCAATACCTGTCGAGTTTTATAATCATGTGGGAGACTTCTGGGTGAAGTCCCCACTCTCCCGGGTGGAGGTCGTGCTGAGGAAGTCTGCTTCCCAGTTGTCCACTCCCGGAATGAATACTGCTGACAGTGCTATCACATGATTTTCCGCCCAGCGAAGAATCCTTGCAGCTTCTGCCATTGCCCTCCTGCTTCTTGTGCCACCCTGTCTGTTTACGTGGGTGACTGCCGTGATGTTGTCCGACTGGATCAACACCGGCTGACCTTGAAGCAGAGGTCTTGCTAAGCTTAGAGCATTGTAAATGTCCCTTAGCTTCAGGATATTTATGTGAAGTGATGTCTCCAGGCTTGACCATAAGCCCTGGATATTCCTTCCCTGTGTGACTGCTCCCCAGCCTCGCAGGCTGGCATCCGTGGTCACCAGGACCCAGTCCTGAATGCCTAATCTGCGGCCCTCTAGAAGATGAGCACTCTGCAACCACCACAGGAGGGACACCCTTGTCCTTGGTGACAGGGTTATCCGCTGATGCATCTGAAGATGCGACCCGGACCATTTGTCCAGCAGGTCCCACTGGTGCGTGGAATCTGTCGAATGGGATTGCTTCGTAGGAAGCCACCATTTTACCCAGAACCCTTGTGCATTGATGCACTGAGACTTGGCTCGGTTTTAGGAGGTTCCTGACTAGCTCGGATAACTCCCTGGCTTTCTCCTCCGGGAGAAACACCTTTTTCTGGACTGTGTCCAGGATCATCCCTAGGAACAGAAGACACGTCGTCGGAACCAGGTGCGATTTTGGAATATTGAGAATCCAATCGTGCTGCCGCAACACTACCTGAGATAGTGCTACACCGACCTCCAACTGTTCCCTGGATCTTACCCTTATCAGGGAATTGTCCAAGTAAGGGATAACTAAAATTCACTTCCTTCGAAGGAATATCATCATTTCGGCCATTACCTTGGTAAAGACCCGGGGTGCCGTGGACCATCCATACGGCAGCTTCTGAACTGATAGTGACAGTTCTGTACCATAAACCTGAGGTACCCTTGGTGAGAAGGGTAAATTTTGACATGAAGGTAAGCATCCTTGATGTCCCGAGACATCATGTAGTCCCCTTCTTCCAGGTCCGCAATCACTGCTCTGAGTGACTCAATCTTGAATTTGAACCTCTGTATGTAAGTGTTCAAAGATTTTAAATTTAGAATCGGTCTCACCGAGCCGTCCGGCTTCGGTACCACAACAGTGTGGAATAATACCCCGTTCCCTGTTGCAGGAGGGGTATCTTGATTATCACCTGCTGGGAATACAGCTTGTGAATGGCTTCCAAAACTGTCTCCCTGTCAGAAGGAGACATCGGTAAAGTTGACTTTAGGAAACGGCGAGGGGGAGACGTCTCGAATTCTAATTTGTACCCCTGAGATATCACCTGAAGGATCCAGGGGTCTACTTGCGAGTGAGCCCACTGCGCGCTGAAATTCATTGAGACGGGCCCCCCCACCGTGCCTGATTCTGCTTGTAAAGCCCCAGCGTATACTGAGGGCTTGGCAGAGGCGGGAGAGGGTTTCTGTTCCTGGGAACTGGCTGATTTCTGCAGCCTTTTTCCTCTCCCTCTGTCACGGGGCAGAAATGAGGAACCTTGTCCACGAAAAGACTGCGCCTGATAATACGGCGTCTTCTCATGTTGAGAGGCGACCTGGGGTCCGGATCACATCTACAGATGCATCAGTTAATCACCCTGTCCCCTAGGGCCAGGGTGTCTCTCCTATGGTGGCTGCAGAGTGCTCACCTTCTGCAGGGTCGCAGGTTCGCCATCCAGGACTGGATTCTGGTAGCCACGGACGCGAGCCTCCGAGGTGGGGGAGCAGTCACACATGGAAGAAACTTCCAAGGTCTTTGGGTCAAGTCAAAAAACTTGTATTCAAATCAACATCCTGGAGCTGAGGGCCATATACAACGCCCTTCGGCAAGCGGAAACATTGCTTCGCGACCTACCGGTTCTGATCCAGTCAGACAACATCACCGCAGTGGCTCATGTAAACCGCCAAGGCGGCACAAAGAGCAGAGTGGAAATGGCAGAAGCCACCAGGATTCTCCGCTGGGCGGAAAATCGTGTAAGCGCATTTTCAGCAGTTCATTCCGGGAGTGGACAACTGAGAAGCAGACTTCCTCAGCAAACACGACCGGCATCCAAGAGAGGACTTCTTTAGGAAGCCTTCGCACAGATTGCAAGTCAGTGGGAACTGCCACAGATAGACATGATGGCATCCCGCCTCAACAAGAAGCTACAGAGGTATTGCACCAGGTCAAGAGACCCTCAGGCAGTAGCTGTAGATGCCCTAGTGACACCGTGGGTGTTCCAGTCGGTCTATGTATTTCCCCCTCTTCCTCTCATACCCAAGGTGTTGAGAATGGTAGGAGTGAGAGGAATGAGAACAATCCTCATTGTTCCAGATTGGCCACGAAGGACCTGGTATCCGGATCTGCAGGAAATGCTCACAGAAGATCCGTGGCCTCTTCCTCTAAGACAGGACCAGTTGCAACAGGGGCCATGTCTATTCCAAGACTTACCGCGGCTGCGTTGGACGGCATGGCGGTTGAACGCCGCATCCTAGCGGATAAGGGTATTCCGGATGAGGTCATTCCTACGCTAATAAAGGCTAGGAAGGACATGACATCTAAACATTATCACCGTATATGGCGAAAATATGTTTCTTGGTGTGAGGCCAGGAATGCTCCTACGGAAGAATTCCATCTGGGCCGTTTCCTTCACTTCCTGCAAACTGGAGTGAATTCCGGCCTAAAATTAGGATCTATTAAGGTTCAGATTTCGGCCTTATCCATTTTCTTTCAAAAGGAATTGGCCTCTCTCCCTGAAGTACAAACTTTTGTGAAGGGAGTACTGCATATTCAGCCTCCTTTTGTACCTCCGGTGACGCCTTGGGACCTTAACGTGGTGTTAAGTTTCATTAAGTCACACTGGTTTGAACCACTTAAAATGGTGGAGTTGAAAAATCTCACTTGGAAGGTGGTCATGTTATTAGCCTTGGCTTCGGCTAGGCGAGTGTCGGAATTAGCGGCTTTATCACATAAAAGCCCCTATCTGGTTTTCCATATGGATAGAGCGGAATTGCGGACCCGTCCTCAATTCCTGCCAAAAGTGGTTTCATTCTTTCATATGAACTATTGTGGTGCCTGTGGCTACGCGTGACTTGGAGGATCCCGAGTCCCTTGATGGGGTCAGGGATTTGAAAATTTACATGGCCAGATCGGCTACAGTCAGAAAAACAGAAGCACTGTTTGTCATGTATGCAACCAACAAGATTGGTGCCCCTGCTTCAAAGCAGACTATTGCTCGCTGGATCTGTAACACGATTCAGCAGGCGCATTCTACGGCGGGATTGCCGTTACCTAAGTCAGTCAAGGCCCATTCCACTAGGAAAGTGGGCTCTTCTTGGGCGGCTGCCAGAGGGGTCTCGGCGCTACAGATGTGCCGAGCTACTACTTGGTCGGGTTCAAACTCCTTTGCAAAGTTCTATAAGTTTGATACCCTGGCTGAGGAGGACCTCCTGTTTGTTCAATCGGTGCTGCAGAGTCATCCGCACTCTCCCGCCCGTTTGGGAGCTTTGGTATAATCCCCATGGTCCTTACGGAGTCCACAGCATCCTCTAGGACGTAAGAGAAAATAAGATTTTAAATCTACTGGTAAATCTTTTTCTCGTAGTCCGTAGAGGATGCTGGGTGCCCGTCCCAAGTGCGGACTACTTCTGCAAGACTTGTATATAGTTATTGCTTAAATAAGGGTTATGTTATAGTCTCATCGGTCTTGGACTGATGCTATGTCGTGTTCATACTGTTAACTGGATAGTATATCACAAGTTATACGGTGTGATTGGTGTGGCTGGTATGAATCTTGCCCTTGGATTAACAAAAATCCTTTCCTCGTACTGTCCGTCTTCTCTGGGCACAGTTTCTCTAACTGAGGTCTGGAGGAGGGGCATAGAGGGAGGAGCCAGTGCACACCAGATCTAAAGTCTTTCTTAAAGTGCCCATGTCTCCTGCGGAGCCCGTCTATCCCCATGGTCCTTACGGAGTCCCCAGCATCCTCTACGGACTACGAGAAAAAGATTTACCGGTAGGTTTAAAATCTTATTATCTACAACCACACACAGCGTCAGTGAGCGGCCAGAAAGCTCCAGTACTGCACTTAAGCAGCCCCTCTGCCCCAGCATGTGCTTGTCAGTGAGCGGCCTGGTCTCCGGGCAACGGATTGACAGTGTCCCATGAGATCAGGATCATGCAGTGGCCACACAACTACAACTTGGTGAGCAGAACAGCAGCAAGTGGTGGGGACTCTTCATGCCAGCCCTTAGAAAGGTGAGAGGAGAGAAGTGCTTGGGTCCTGATGCTGTGGAATCACAAGTCCCATCATGCTCTGACAGACATTACATGATAGAGCAAGTTTGGACTTGTGGTTCCATCATAGCTGGAGAGCAGACATTGCCTACCTCCGAGTTCTCATGATTTTTGTACAGGGCCATAGCTAGGTGTGTTCAGAGTGTTCTCGGCCCACAGCACATAGGCATTGAGGACAGAGAACTGGCACGTAATGTGTAAAAGGGAGCTCTGCCACCCGTAACGTGTAAAAGGGATCACTGCCAGCCGTAATGTGTAAAAGGGAGCTCTGCCTGCCGCAACGTGTAAAAGGGAGCTCTGCCTGACGTAACGTGTAAAAGGGAGCTCTGCCTGCCGTAATGTGTAATAGGGGCTCTACATGGAGTAATGTGTAAAATGGGGCTCTGCCTGGCGTAATGTGTGTAAGTGGCGTCATTTGATTAATGGAGACCACTGTTAAGCGTAATATGAATTGGTATTATTTTGTTGCCACGCCCCTTCCACATAAAGCCACATTCCTATAGTTTTGGCGCACACCTACAGCGCGCACTGGCCCTATTTTAAATATGGTGGGGCGCTGAGGATATTTCTTGCACACAGCGCTAAAATGTCTAGTTATGGCACTGCTCCTCAGTGTCCCTGCCTGCACCCTCCCCGTAATTCCATCTCAGTGTCCCTGCCCACACACTCCTGTAATTCCTTCTCAGTGTCCCTTCCAGCACCCTCCCTGTAATTGCCCCTCAGTGTCCCTGACCTCAGCCTCCCTGTAGCCCCTCCCTCTCATTTTCCCTACCCAAACCCTCCCTGTAATTCCCCCTTAGTGTCCCTGACCCCCGTCTTCCTATGACTCAACACTCAGTGTCCCTGCCCACACCCTCCTGTAATTACACCTCAGTGTTCCTGCCTGTACCCTCCCCATAATTCTCCCTCAGTGTCCCTACCCGCACACTCCTGTAATTCCCCCTCAGTGTCCCTGACCACACCCTCCCTGTAATTGCCCCTCAGTGTCCCTGACCTCAGCCTATATGTAACTCCCCCCTCTGTGTCCCTGGGTGGGGGGGGGGGTCCTTGGGTGACCCCTAGATACACCCCTGCTGCTACTTATCCAATGGCTACACATATAAACTCCACACCTATATATTCAGTATTTGCTGTCTAGAAGTGTTCTCATGTTCACAATGCTTCCAGCAACAAATGATTTCTGCAGTTACATACTTTATAACTTTGTAACAATCATTGTTAACACAGACCAAATATTGCCACATGTTTACTAATTCAGGCGCTCTCATATTCACAATGCTTTCAACAACAGAGGATTTCTACAACTGAGTACTTTATAACTTTGTTACAATCAGCGAACCAGGGTTTTTAGGGCCTAATTCAGACCTGATCGCAGCATCAAATTTGTAAGCTAATGGGCAAAACCATGTGCACTGCAGGGAGGGGGGGGGGGGGGGGGGGCAGATGTAACATGCAGAGAGAGTTAGATTTGGGGGGGTTATTTTGTTTCTGTGCAGGGTAAATACTGGCTGCTTTTTTTACAATGCTAATTTAGATTTCAGTTTGAACACACCACACTCAAATCTAACTCTCTCTGCACATGTTATATCTGCCCCCCCTGCAGTGCACATGGGGGGTCATTCCGAGTTGATCGCTAGTGAAAAATGTTCGCAGCGCAGCGATTAAGTGAAAATGCGGCACTTCTGCATGTGTATGCGGCGCAGTGCGCACGCGCAACGTACTTTCACAATGGCCGATGTATTTTTACACAAGGTCTTGCAACGCTTTTCAGTCGCAATGCCAGCCGCAGAGTAATTGACAGGAAAGGGGCGTTTCTGGGTGTCAACTGATCGTTTTCAGGGAGTGATAGGAAAAACACAGGCGTGCCTGGCCGAACGCAGGGCGTGTTTGTGACGTCAAATCCGGAACTGAACAGTCTGAAGTGATCGCAAGCGCTGAGTAGGTCTGGAGCTACTCTGAAGCTGCACATGTTTTTTTTTAGCCGCTCTGTGATCCTTTCGTTCGCACTTCTGCAAAGCTAAGATACACTCCCAGAGGGCGGCGGCTTAGCGTTTGCACGGCTGCTACAAACTGCTAGCGAGCGATCAACTCGGAATGACCCCCATAGTTTTGCCCATTAGCTAACAAATTTGCTGCTGCAATCAACTCTGAATTAGGCCCTTAACCAAGACAAAATATTGCAACACATTTACAGTTTAACAATTTATGTAACCAGTAATCATCACACAAATATGTTTCATCATATTCAAGTTATTTTCAGGTTATTTTTACTATTATTTTAAATAAATGGAGTAACTTCCAATCCCTCATTTAACACTTTAGGTTGTAGTGTGTCTAAGGTCACAATCCAGTATATTTCTCTCCGCAGGAGTTCTTCTTTTTCTCTATCTCTCCCTCTATCATATATGGTTACAGTCTTGATCCCCTTAAATCTAAGTTTAGATGGATCGCTATCATGAAATTCCTGAAAATGTCTTGAGACACTATGGTTTGTTATTTTATTTTTTATATTTCTCATATGTTCTAATATACGGATCTTAAGGACCCCTTTTGTTTTTCCCACATATCAGTAACCGCAGGGACATGTCAACATGTATACTACAAAAACCGAATTACAATTAATAAAGCTTTTAATTTGATATTTCTTTTTTCCACTATTACTTCCAAGGAATGTTTTTATTCCCCTCTCAGCCAGTTTGCACGTCTTACACTTACACTACACAATATATATATATAGGGTGACTCAAAAGTCGCAGTACACCCTTGTCAAAGTCGCAGTACACCCTTTAGTTTCAAAAACTGTGCAGAAAATGGGAAAACTGACTTAAATTCAAGTTGGCTGATTTTAAGATGGCGCCCATGATCGGTACATACCCTAAAAGATATCCCACCTCACTCATACCTTACTGGACTATTTAGTTTTCCCATTTCCTGCACAGTTCTGAAACAAAAGGGTGTACTCACCCTGTGTGTATATATATATATATATATATAAAATCTATCTATCTATCTATCTATCTATCTATCTATCTATCTATCTATCTATCTATCTATCTATCTATCTATCCGTGTGTATGTATATATATATATATATATATATATCTGTGTGTGTGTGTATATATATATATATATATATATCTATATATCTGTGTATATCTGTATATATATATATATATATATATATATATCTCTGTGTGTATATATATATACATATTGCAATACTAAAAAAAACCCATAAATATTTACTACTTCATACATATTTAGAAATAAATTTGCAGTTTTAATTTTGGAAACCAGTGTCCCCCATTTTATATATATATCTCTATATATATTATGTCTATCTATCTATCTATCTATCTATCTATCTATCTATCTATCTATCTATCTATCTATCTATCTAGTGGATTATACATAATCAGCTCAATGGTCGTTCTATTTATGAGCCAGCTGTTTGTATTTCGGTAGCACTAAATTAACGGCTCCTGTTGGTACAGTTACAATAAAAGCTGTAATATAACAACACCAACTATATTGGATTATACACTAGTGACACTTGGGGCAGGATTCAAATGTTCCCCCCTCCCTCCCGCCCCCTATCGCTTGAAACGCCTAAACCAGACTGTTATGAGTACGAGCAGTGCGATAGGAGGGCCCATTTGAATATCGCCCCTCTATTTCCTGTCACTTTAGATGGGAGATAGCGGGTGCGATAGGATTTGAATCCGGCCCTTAATGTGTCACCACTATATAGTGGAATATACATTATTGCTGCTGGTTAAATACTAAACAGACATCATAATAATTGCTCTATTTAGAACTAATTGTCTGTATTTAAGCGGCACAAAATAACAGCTGTTAATTACACAATAGTGACCCTAAGGGTGAGATTCAAATGTTATCGCCCCCCGATCTCCCATTCAAAGTGACGGGAGATCGCAGGGGATGATATTCAAATGTCCCCCACTTTAGCGCGGATCTCGCCCATAGCAGTCGGGTTTAGCCGCGTAACGCACAAAACAAACAGCTGCTACTTATATAATAGTGAAACTAAATGTATATAGCGGAATACACAACACTACTGCTTGGTGAATATTAAACAGACAACATAATAATTGCTCTATTTAGAGCTAATTGTCTGTATTTAAGCAGCACATAATAAACAGCTGTTGTTTATACACTAGTGACAACCAGTGCAGTAACTAGACATTTTAGCGATGTGTGCAAGAAACAGTATCGGCGCCCCCCTGGCATATTTAAAACAGGGCCAGTGCGCGCCGTAGGTGCATGGCAAAAATATAGGGGTGTGGCTTCATGGGAAGTGGCATGGCCACAAAATAATACCAATTCATATTTCGCTGCACAGTAGTTTCCATTATTCAAATTATGCCGCACAGTAGCGCAACTTATACACATTACACCAGGTTGAGCCTGTCACACATTTTGCCAGGTAGAGCCTCATTTTTCACATTACGGCAAGGCAGAGCTTCATTTCACACATTACGGCAGGTAGTCCCCTTTTTACAAATTACGGCAGCAGAGTCCCCATTTTTACACATTACAGCAGCAGAGTCCCCTTTTTACACATTACGGCAGCAGAGTCCCCCTTTTTCACATTACAGCAGCAGAGTCCCCTTTTTACACATTATGGCAGCAGAGTCCCCCTTTTTACAAAGTTGTCATATAAACAACTATATAATTACAGAAGCTACATCTGATATCACTGTTTACAGTAAAACATTGTATATTATAGCAAGCACATTTATTCTGGTACAATGTCTAACAATTAAGATTGCTTCAATTTCAAACACACCAATGCATAATCGATACAATGAATACTACAGCATATTTCAATGGATAAGGCAAAAATAACACCCATACACAAGCATTAGGTCATCATGACAAAAGGTCGACATGAGTTAAAAAAAATAAGAATTTACTTACCGATAATTCTATTTCTCATAGTCCGTAGTGGATGCTGGGGACTCCGTAAGGACCATGGGGAATAGCGGCTCCGCAGGAGACTGGGCACATCTAAAGAAAGCTTTAGGACTATCTGGTGTGCACTGGCTCCTCCCCCTATGACCCTCCTCCAAGCCTCAGTTAGGATACTGTGCCCGGACGAGCGTACACAATAAGGAAGGATTTTGAATCCCGGGTAAGACTCATACCAGCCACACCAATCACACCGTATAACCTGTGATCTGAACCCAGTTAACAGCATGATAACAGAGGAGCATCTGAAAGATGGCTCACAACAATAATAACCCGATTTTTGTAACAATAACTATGTACAAGTATTGCAGACAATCCGCACTTGGGATGGGCGCCCAGCATCCACTACGGACTATGAGAAATAGAATTATCGGTAAATAAATTCTTATTTTCTCTAACGTCCTAAGTGGATGCTGGGGACTCCGTAAGGACCATGGGGATTATACCAAAGCTCCCAAACGGGCGGGAGAGTGCGGATGACTCTGCAGCACCAAATGAGAGAACTCCAGGTCCTCCTCAGCCAGGATATCAATTTTGTAGAATTTTACAAACGTATTTGCTCCTGACCAAGTAGCTGCTCGGCAAAGTTGTAAAGCCGAGACCCCTCGGGCAGCCGCCCAAGATGAGCCCACCTTCCTTGTGGAGTGGGCATTTACAGATTTTTGGCTGTGGCAGGCCTGCCACAGAATGTGCAAGCTGAATTGTACTACAAATCCAACGAGCAATAGCCTGCTTAGAAGCAGGAGCACCCAGCTTGTTGGGTGCATACAGGATAAACAGCGAGTCAGATTTCCTGACTCCAGCCGTCCTGGAAACATATATTTTCAGGGCACTGACAACGTCTAGCAACTTGGAGGCCTCCAAGTCCCTAGTAGCCGCAGGCACCACCAATAGGTTGGTTCAGGTGAAACGCTGAAACCACCTTGGGGAGAAACTGAGGACGAGTCCTCAATTCCGCCCTGTCCGAATGGAAAATCAGATAAGGGCTTTTTCAGGATAAAGCCGCCCATTCTGACACGCGCCTGGCCCAGGCCAGGGCCAAAAGCATGACCACTTTTCATGTGAGATATTTTAACTCCACAGATTTAAGTGGTTCAAACCAATGTGACTTTTGGAACCCAAAACTACATTGAGATCCCAAAGTGCCACTGGAGGCACAAAAGGAGGCTGTATATGCAGTACCCCTTTTACAAACGTCTGAACTTCAGGGACTGAAGCTAGTTCTTTTTTGGAAGAAAATTGACAGGGCCGAAATTTGAACCTTAATGGACCCCAATTTCAGGCCCATAGACACTCCTGTTTGCAGGAAATGTAGGAATCGACCCAGTTGAATTTCCTCCATCGGGCCTTACTGGCCTCGCACCACGCAACATATTTTCGCCAATTGCGGTGATAATGTTTTTGCGGTTACATCCTTCCTGGCTTTGATCAGGATAGGGATGACTTCATCCGGAATGCCTTTTTTCCTTCAGGATCCGGCGTTCAACCGCCATGCCGTCAAACGCAGCCGCGGTAAGTCTTGGAACAGACAGGGTCCTTGCTGGAGCAGGTCCCTTCTTAGAGGTAGAGGCCACGGATCTTCCGTGAGCATCTCTTGAAGTTCCGGTTACCAAGTTCTTCTTGGCCAATCCGGAACCACGAATATAGAGCTTACTCCTCTCCATCTTATCAATCTCAGTACCTTGGGTATGAGAGGCAGAGGAGGGAACACATACCCTGACTGGTACACCCACGGTGTTACCAGAGCGTCTACAGCTTAATGCCTGAGGGTCCCTGGACCTGGCGCAATACCTGTCGAGTTTTATAATCATGTGGGAGACTTCTGGGTGAAGTCCCCACTCTCCCGGGTGGAGGTCGTGCTGAGGAAGTCTGCTTCCCAGTTGTCCACTCCCGGAATGAATACTGCTGACAGTGCTATCACATGATTTTCCGCCCAGCGAAGAATCCTTGCAGCTTCTGCCATTGCCCTCCTGCTTCTTGTGCCACCCTGTCTGTTTACGTGGGTGACTGCCGTGATGTTGTCCGACTGGATCAACACCGGCTGACCTTGAAGCAGAGGTCTTGCTAAGCTTAGAGCATTGTAAATGTCCCTTAGCTTCAGGATATTTATGTGAAGTGATGTCTCCAGGCTTGACCATAAGCCCTGGATATTCCTTCCCTGTGTGACTGCTCCCCAGCCTCGCAGGCTGGCATCCGTGGTCACCAGGACCCAGTCCTGAATGCCTAATCTGCGGCCCTCTAGAAGATGAGCACTCTGCAACCACCACAGGAGGGACACCCTTGTCCTTGGTGACAGGGTTATCCGCTGATGCATCTGAAGATGCGACCCGGACCATTTGTCCAGCAGGTCCCACTGGTGCGTGGAATCTGTCGAATGGGATTGCTTCGTAGGAAGCCACCATTTTACCCAGAACCCTTGTGCATTGATGCACTGAGACTTGGCTCGGTTTTAGGAGGTTCCTGACTAGCTCGGATAACTCCCTGGCTTTCTCCTCCGGGAGAAACACCTTTTTCTGGACTGTGTCCAGGATCATCCCTAGGAACAGAAGACACGTCGTCGGAACCAGGTGCGATTTTGGAATATTGAGAATCCAATCGTGCTGCCGCAACACTACCTGAGATAGTGCTACACCGACCTCCAACTGTTCCCTGGATCTTACCCTTATCAGGGAATTGTCCAAGTAAGGGATAACTAAAATTCACTTCCTTCGAAGGAATATCATCATTTCGGCCATTACCTTGGTAAAGACCCGGGGTGCCGTGGACCATCCATACGGCAGCGTCTGAACTGATAGTGACAGTTCTGTACCATAAACCTGAGGTACCCTTGGTGAGAAGGGTAAATTTTGACATGAAGGTAAGCATCCTTGATGTCCCGAGACATCATGTAGTCCCCTTCTTCCAGGTTCGCAATCACTGCTCTGAGTGACTCAATCTTGAATTTGAACCTCTGTATGTAAGTGTTCAAAGATTTTAAATTTAGAATCGGTCTCACCGAGCCGTCCGGCTTCGGTACCACAACAGTGTGGAATAATACCCCGTTCCCTGTTGCAGGAGGGGTATCTTGATTATCACCTGCTGGGAATACAGCTTGTGAATGGCTTCCAAAACTGTCTCCCTGTCAGAAGGAGACATCGGTAAAGTTGACTTTAGGAAACGGCGAGGGGGAGACATCTCGAATTCTAATTTGTACCCCTGAGATATCACCTGAAGGATCCAGGGGTCTACTTGCGAGTGAGCCCACTGCGCGCTGAAATTCATTGAGACGGGCCCCCCCACCGTGCCTGATTCTGCTTGTAAAGCCCCAGCGTATACTGAGGGCTTGGCAGAGGCGGGAGAGGGTTTCTGTTCCTGGGAACTGGCTGATTTCTGCAGCCTTTTTCCTCTCCCTCTGTCACGGGGCAGAAATGAGGAACCTTGTCCACGAAAAGACTGCGCCTGATAATACGGCGTCTTCTCATGTTGAGAGGCGACCTGGGGTACAAACGTGGAATTCCCAGTTGTTGCCGTGGCCACCAGGTCTGAAAGACCGACCCCAAATAACTCCTCCCCTTAATAAAGCAATACTTCCAAATGCCGTTTGGAATACGCATCACCTGACCACTGACGTGTCCATAACCCTCTACTGGTAGAAATGGACAACGCGCTTAGACTTGATGCCAGTCGGCAAATATTCCGCTGTGCATCACGCATATATAGAAATGCATCTTTTAAATGCTCTATAAGCAAAAATATACTGTCCCTATCTAGGGTATCAATATTTTCAGTCAGGGAATCCGACCACGCCAACCCAGCACTGCACATCCAGGCTGAGGCGATTGCTGGTCGCAGTATAACACCAGTATGTGTGTAAATACCTTTTAGGATACCCTCCTGCTTTCTATCAGCAGGATCCTTAAGGGCGGCCATCTCAGGCGAAGGTAGAGCCCTTACAAGCGTGTGAGCGCTTTATCCACCCTAGGGGGTGTTTCCCAACGCACCCTAACCTCTGGCGGGAAAGGATATAATGCCAATAACATTTTAGAAATTATCAGTTGTTATCGGGGGAAACCCACGCATCATCACACACCTCATTTAATTTCTCAGATTCAGGAAAACTACAGGTAGTTTTTCCTCACCGAACATAATACCCCTTTTTTGGTGGTACTCGTATTATCAGAAATGTGTAAAACATTTTTCATTGCCTCAATCATGTAACGTGTGGCCCTACTGGAAGTCACATTCGTCTCTTCACCGTCGACACTGGAGTCAGTATCCGTGTCGGCGTCTATATCTGCCATCTGAGGTAACGGGCGCTTTAGAGCCCCTGACGGCCTATGAGACGTCTGGACAGGCACAAGCTGAGTAGCCGGCTGTCTCATGTCAACCACTGTCTTTTATACAGAGCTGACACTGTCACGTAATTCCTTCCAACAGTTCATCCACTCAGGTGTTGACCCCCTAGGGGGTGACATCACTATTACAGGCAATCTGCTCCGTCTCCACATCATTTTTCTCCTCATACATGTCGACACAAAAGTACCGACATACAGCACACACACAGGGAATGCTCTGATAGAGGACAGGACCCCACTAGCCCTTTGGGGAGACAGAGGGAGAGTTTGCCAGCACACACCAGAGCGCTATATATATACTAGAGATGAGCGCCTGAAATTTTTCGGGTTTTGTGTTTTGGTTTTGGGTTCGGTTCCGCGGCCGTGTTTTGGGTTCGAACGCGTTTTGGCAAAACCTCACCGAATTTTTTTTGTCGGATTCGGGTGTGTTTTGGATTCGGGTGTTTTTTTCAAAAAACACTAAAAAACAGCTTAAATCATAGAATTTGGGGGTCATTTTGATCCCAAAGTATTATTAACCTCAAAAACCATAATTTACACTCATTTTCAGTCTATTCTGAATACCTCACACCTCACAATATTATTTTTAGTCCTAAAATTTGCACCGAGGTCGCTGTGTGAGTAAGATAAGCGACCCTAGTGGCCGACACAAACACCGGGCCCATCTAGGAGTGGCACTGCAGTGTCACGCAGGATGTCCCTTCCAAAAAACCCTCCCCAAACAGCACATGACGCAAAGAAAAAAAGAGGCGCAATGAGGTAGCTGTGTGAGTAAGATTAGCGACCCTAGTGGCCGACACAAACACCGGGCCCATCTAGGAGTGGCACTGCAGTGTCACGCAGGATGGCCCTTCCAAAAAATCCTCCTCAAACAGCACATGACGCAAAGAAAAAAAGAGGCGCAATGAGGTAGCTGTGTGAGTAAGATTAGCGACCCTAGTGGCCGACACAAACACCGGGCCCATCTAGGAGTGGCACTGCAGTGTCACGCAGGATGTCCCTTCCAAAAAACCCTCCCCAAACAGCACATGACGCAAAGAAAAAAAGAGGCGCAATGAGGTAGCTGTGTGAGTAAGATTAGCGACCCTAGTGGCCGACACAAACACCGGGCCCATCTAGGAGTGGCACTGCAGTGTCACGCAGGATGTCCCTTCCAAAAAACCCTCCCCAAACAGCACATGACGCAAAGAAAAAAAGAGGCGCAATGAGGTAGCTGACTGTGTGAGTAAGATTAGCGACCCTAGTGGCCGACACAAACACCGGGCCCATCTAGGAGTGGCACTGCAGTGTCACGCAGGATGTCCCTTCCAAAAAACCCTCCCCAATCAGCACATGATGCAAAGAAAAAGAAAAGAAAAAAGAGGTGCAAGATGGAATTGTCCTTGGGCCCTCCCACCCACCCTTATGTTGTATAAACAAAACAGGACATGCACACTTTAACCAACCCATCATTTCAGTGACAGGGTCTGCCACACGACTGTGACTGATATGACGGGTTGGTTTGGACCCCCCCCAAAAAAGAAGCAATTAATCTCTCCTTGCACAAACTGGCTCTACAGAGGCAAGATGTCCACCTCATCTTCACCCTCCGATATATCACCGTGTACATCCCCCTCCTCACAGATTATCAATTCGTCCCCACTGGAATCCACCATCTCAGCTCCCTGTGTACTTTGTGGAGGCAATTGCTGCTGGTCAATGTCTCCGCGGAGGAATTGATTATAATTCATTTTAATGAACATCATCTTCTCCACATTTTCTGGATGTAACCTCGTACGCCGATTGCTGACAAGGTGAGCGGCGGCACTAAACACTCTTTCGGAGTACACACTTGTGGGAGGGCAACTTAGGTAGAATAAAGCCAGTTTGTGCAAGGGCCTCCAAATTGCCTCTTTTTCCTGCCAGTATAAGTACGGACTGTGTGACGTGCCTACTTGGATGCGGTCACTCATATAATCCTCCACCATTCTATCAATGTTGAGAGAATCATATGCAGTGACAGTAGACGACATGTCTGTAATCGTTGTCAGGTCCTTCAGTCCGGACCAGATGTCAGCATCAGCAGTCGCTCCAGACTGCCCTGCATGACCGCCAGCGGGTGGGCTCGGAATTCTGAGCCTTTTCCTCGCACCCCCAGTTGCGGGAGAATGTGAAGGAGGAGATGTTGACAGGTCGCGTTCCGCTTGACTTGACAATTTTGTCACCAGCAGGTCTTTCAACCCCAGCAGACTTGTGTCTGCCGGAAAGAGAGATCCAAGGTAGGCTTTAAATCTAGGATCGAGCACGGTGGCCAAAATGTAGTGCTCTGATTTCAACAGATTGACCACCCGTGAATCCTTGTTAAGCGAATTAAGGGCTGCATCCACAAGTCCCACATGCCTAGCGGAATCGCTCCCTTTTAGCTCCTTCTTCAATGCCTCCAGCTTCTTCTGCAAAAGCCTGATGAGGGGAATGACCTGACTCAGGCTGGCAGTGTCTGAACTGACTTCACGTGTGGCAAGTTCAAAGGGCATCAGAACCTTGCACAACGTTGAAATCATTCTCCACTGCACTTGAGACAGGTGCATTCCACCTCCTATATCGTGCTCAATTGTATAGGCTTGAATGGCCTTTTGCTGCTCCTCCAACCTCTGAAGCATATAGAGGGTTGAATTCCACCTCGTTACCACTTCTTGCTTCAGATGATGGCAGGGCAGGTTCAGTAGTTTTTGGTGGTGCTCCAGTCTTCTGTACGTGGTGCCTGTACGCCGAAAGTGTCCCGCAATTCTTCTGGCCACCGACAGCATCTCTTGCACGCCCCTGTCGTTTTTTAAAAAATTCTGCACCACCAAATTCAAGGTATGTGCAAAACATGGGACGTGCTGGAATTTGCCCATATTTAATGCACACACAATATTGCTGGCGTTGTCCGATGCCACAAATCCACAGGAGAGTCCAATTGGGGTAAGCCATTCCGCGATGATCTTCCTCAGTTGCCGTAAGAGGTTTTCAGCTGTGTGCGTATTCTGGAAAGCGGTGATACAAAGCGTAGCCTGCCTAGGAAAGAGTTGGCGTTTGCGAGATGCTGCTACTGGTGCCGCCGCTGCTGTTCTTGCGGCGGGAGTCCATACATCTACCCAGTGGGCTGTCACAGTCATATAGTCCTGACCCTGCCCTGCTCCACTTGTCCACATGTCCGTGGTTAAGTGGACATTGGGTACAACTGCATTTTTTAGGACACTGGTGAGTCTTTTTCTGACGTCCGTGTACATTCTCGGTATCGCCTGCCTAGAGAAGTGGAACCTAGATGGTATTTGGTAACGGTGGCACACTGCCTCAATAAATTGTCTAGTTCCCTGTGAACTAACGGCGGATACCGGACGCACGTCTAACACCAACATAGTTGTCAAGGCCTCAGTTATCCGCTTTGCAGTAGGATGACTGCTGTGATATTTCATCTTCCTCGCAAAGGACTGTTGAACAGTCAATTGCTTACTGGAAGTAGTACAAGTGGGCTTACGACTTCCCCTCTGGGATGACCATCGACTCCCAGCGGCAACAACAGCAGCGCCAGCAGCAGTAGGCGTTACACGCAAGGATGCATCGGAGGAATCCCAGGCAGGAGAGGACTCGTCAGAATTGCCAGTGACATGGCCTGCAGGACTATTGGCATTCCTGGGGAAGGAGGAAATTGACACTGAGGGAGTTGGTGGGGTGGTTTGCGTGAGCTTGGTTACAAGAGGAAGGGATTTACTGGTCAGTGGACTGCTTCCGCTGTCACCCAAAGTTTTTGAACTTGTCACTGACTTATTATGAATGCGCTGCAGGTGACGTATAAGGGAGGATGTTCCGAGGTGGTTAACGTCCTTACCCCTACTTATTACAGCTTGACAAAGGGAACACACGGCTTGACACCTGTTGTCCGCATTTCTGGTGAAATACCTCCACACCGAAGAGCTGATTTTTTTGGTATTTTCACCTGGCATGTCAACGGCCATATTCCTCCCACGGACAACAGGTGTCTCCCCGGGTGCCTGACTTAAACAAACCACCTCACCATCAGAATCCTCCTGGTCAATTTCCTCCCCAGCGCCAGCAACACCCATATCCTCCTCATCCTGGTGTACTTCAACACTGACATCTTCAATCTGACTATCAGGAACTGGACTGCGGGTGCTCCTTCCAGCACTTGCAGGGGGCGTGCAAATGGTGAAAGGCGCATGCTCTTCACGTCCAGTGTTGGGAAGGTCAGGCATCGCAACCGACACAATTGGACTCTCCTTGTGGATTTGGGATTTCGAAGAATGCACAGTTCTTTGCTGTGCTGCTTTTGCCAGCTTGAGTCTTTTCATTTTTCTAGCGAGAGGCTGAGTGCTTCCATCCTCATGTGAAGCTGAACCACTAGCCATGAACATAGGCCAGGGCCTCAGCCGTTCCTTGCCACTCCGTGTGGTAAATGGCATATTGGCAAGTTTACGCTTCTCCTCCGACAATTTTATTTTAGGTTTTGGAGTCCTTTTTTTTCTGATATTTGGTGTTTTGGATTTGACATGCTCTGTACTATGACATTGGGCATCGGCCTTGGCAGACGACGTTGCTGGCATTTCATCGTCTCGGCCAAGACTAGTGGCAGCAGCTTCAGCACGAGGTGGAAGTGGATCTTGATCTTTCCCTAATTTTGGAACCTCAACATTTTTGTTCTCCATATTTTAATAGGCACAACTAAAAGGCACCTCAGGTAAACAATGGAGATGGATACTAGTATACAATTATGGACTGCCTGCCGACTGCAGACACAGAGGTAGCCACAGCCGTGAACTACCGTACTGTACTGTGTCTGCAGCTAATATAGACTGGTTGATAAAGAGAAGATGTCTATGTAACTATGTATGTATAAAGAAGACTGAAAAAAATCCACGGTTAGGTGGTATACAATTATGGACGGACTGCCTGCCGAGTGCAGACACAGAGGTAGCCACAGCCGTGAACTACCGTACTGTACTGTGTCTGCAGCTAATATAGACTGGTTGATAAAGAGAAGATGTCTATGTAACTATGTATGTATAAAGAAGAATGAAAAAAACCACGGTTAGGTGGTATACAATTATGGACGGACTGCCTGCCGAGTGCAGACACAGAGGTAGCCACAGCCGTGAACTACCGTACTGTACTGTGTCTGCAGCTAATATAGACTGGTTGATAAAGAGAAGATGTCTATGTAACTATGTATGTATAAAGAAGAATGAAAAAAATCCACGGTTAGGTGGTATTACAATTATGGACGGACTGCCTGCCGAGTGCAGAGACACAGAGGTAGCCACAGCCGTGAACTACCGTACTGTGTCTGCTGCGACTGGATGATAAATGATATAAAAAATATATATATATCACTACTGCAGCCGGACAGGTATATATTATATATTATATAATGACGGACCTGCTGGACACTGTCTGTCAGCAGAATGAGTTTTATTTTTATAGAATAAAAAAAAAAACCCACACAAGTGAAGTCACACGACGAGTGTTTAACTTTTTCAGGCAATCACAATATAAGTATACTACTAACTATACTGGTGGTCAGTGTGGTCAGGTCACTGGTCAGTCACACTGGCAGTGGCACTCCTGCAGCAAAAGTGTGCACTGTTTAATTTTAATATAATATGTACTCCTGGCTCCTGCTATAACCTATAACTGGCACTGCAGTAGTGCTCCCCAGTCTCCCCCACAATTATAAGCTGTGTGAGCTGAGCAGTCAGACAGATATATAATATATATAGATGATGCAGCACACTGGCCTGAGCCTGAGCAGTGCACACAGATATGGTATGTGACTGACTGAGTCACTGTGTGTATCGCTTTTTTCAGGCAGAGAACGGATATATTAAATAAACTGCACTGTGTGTCTGCTGGTCACTCACTATATAATATATTATGTACTCCTGGCTCCTGCTATAACCTATAACTGGCACTGCAGTAGTGCTCCCCAGTCTCCCCCACAATTATAAGCTGTGTGAGCTGAGCAGTCAGACAGATATATATAATATTATATATAGATAATAGATGATGCAGCACACTGGCCTGAGCCTGAGCAGTGCACACAGATATGGTATGTGACTGACTGAGTCACTGTGTGTATCGCTTTTTTCAGGCAGAGAACGGATATATTAAATAAACTGCACTGTGTGTCTGGTGGTCACTCACTATATAATATATTATGTACTCCTGGCTCCTGCTATAACCTATAACTGGCACTGCAGTAGTGCTCCCCAGTCTCCCCCACAATTATAAGCTGTGTGAGCTGAGCAGTCAGACAGATATATATAATATTATATATAGATAATAGATGATGCAGCACACTGGCCTGAGCCTGAGCAGTGCACACAGATATGGTATGTGACTGACTGAGTCACTGTGTGTATCGCTTTTTTCAGGCAGAGAACGGATATATTAAATAAACTGCACTGTGTGTCTGGTGGTCACTCACTATATAATATATTATGTACTCCTGGCTCCTGCTATAGCCTATAACTGGCACTGCAGTAGTGCTCCCCAGTCTCCCCCACAATTATAAGCTGTGTGAGCTGAGCAGTCAGACAGATATATATAATATTATATATAGATAATAGATGATGCAGCACACTGGCCTGAGCCTGAGCAGTGCACACAGATATGGTATGTGACTGAGTCACTGTGTGCTGTGTATCGCTTTTTTCAGGCAGAGAACGGATTATAAAGTAAACTGCACTGTCCTCACTAGTAAACTCTCTCCACTCAGTCTCTACACTTCTACAGTAACAGTACTCCTCCTAGTCAGCTCCAGTAAATCTCTCTCAGTCTCTTATAATCTAAATGGAGAGGACGCCAGCCACGTCCTCTCCCTATCAATCTCAATGCACGTGTGAAAAATGGCGGCGACGCGCGGCTCCTTATATAGAATCCGAGTCTCGCGATAGAATCCGAGCCTCGCGAGAATCCGACAGCGTCATGATGACGTTCGGGCGCGCTCGGGTTAACCGAGCAAGGCGGGAAGATCCGAGTCTGCTCGGACCCGTGAAAAAAACCATGAAGTTCTGGCGGGTTCGGATTCAGAGAAACCGAACCCGCTCATCTCTAATATATACAGGGATAACCTTATATAAGTGTTTTTCCCCTTATAGCTGCTGTATAGTTAATACTGCGCCTAATTAGTGCCCCCCTCTCTTTTTTTTAACCCTTTCTGTAGTGTAGTGACTGCAGGGGAGAGACAGGGAGCTTCCCTCCAACGGAGCTGTGAGGGAAAATGGCGCCAGTGTGCTGAGGAGATAGGCTCCGCCCCTTTTTCGCGGACTTTTCTCCTGCTTTTTTATGGATTCTGGCAGGGGTTAAATGCATCCATATAGCCCAGGAGCTATATGTGATGCATTTTTTTTGCCATCCAAGGTGTTTTTATTGCGTCTCAGGGCGCCCCCCCCAGCGCCCTGCACCCTCAGTGACCGAAGTGTGAAGTGTGCTGAGAGCAATGGCGCACAGCTGCTGCTGTGCGCTACCTTGTTGAAGACAGGACGTCTTCTGCCGCCGATTTTCCGGACCTCTTCTGCCTTCTGGCTCTGTAAGGGGGCCGGCGGCGCGGCTCTGGGACCCATCCAAGCTGGGCCTGTGATCGTCCCTCTGGAGCTAATGTCCAGTAGCCTAAGAAGCCCAATCCACTCTGCACGCAGGTGAGTTTGCTTCTTCGCCCCTTAGTCCCTCGATGCAGTGAGCCTGTTGCCAGCAGGTCTCACTGAAAATAAAAAAACCTAATCTAAAACTTTCACTAAGAAGCTCAGGAGATCCCCTAGTGTGCACCCTTCTCGTTCGGGCACAGAGATCTAACTGAGGCTTGGAGGAGGGTCATAGGGGGAGGAGCCAGTGCACACCAGATAGTCCTAAAGCTTTCTTTAGATGTGCCCAGTCTCCTGCGGAGCCGCTATTCCCCATGGTCCTTACGGAGTCCCCAGCATCCACTTAGGACGTTAGAGAAAAGGGGTTGTTATCTTTGTAGAGTGACCGAGAACCCCAATTAGTGCACCGTGTCCCCTCGCATGGAGTTCAAAGCCTCGCTCCACTACCGCTGCGCTCGACACAGCTTACCGTTCCCAATCGTAGTCCACGTGGATAGTAAAGTATGAAAAAGTACAAAAAATGAAGAAAAAAAATTGTGAACAACTAATGTCTACCTTTTGTCATGTCGACCTAGTACACGTCGACCTAGTGACATGTCCACATAGCAACCATGTCGACCTAATGCATGTCAACCAATAATGGTTGACCTAAAGACTGTCGACCTAAAGATTGGAGATAGCGGGTGCGATAGGTTTTGAATCCAGCCCCTAATGCATACATCCCAACATGACCCTCTCCAGGAGGGACACAATGCTCTGCTCCTGGACTTTTCTCTTAATATATGATTGCCATCACCTGTGCTGAAACACCTTTCTTATCTATTAACCTGTTCAACACAGGTTCCAGCAATCACAAATTAAGAGAAAAGTCCAGGAGCAGAGCATTGTGTCCCTCCTGGAGAGGGTCATGTTGGGAGGTATGCCCTAATGTGTCACCACTATATAGCAGAATATACATAGAGACCGCATACCTGTACATATAACATATATAAAGAAATATACAGTAAATACTTCTATTATTCCTTGCACATTATTTTCTCCGTAATTTACTGCTTTTAATAAATAATGTATTGATTTGCTGTATTAAATGTATAATAATCCTAACTTTATGTCTAAGGAATACAGGCCCTCATTCCAAGTTGATAGCTCGCCAGCTATTTTTTGCAGAGCAGCGATCAGATAGTCGCCGCTTCTAGGGGAGTGTATTTTCGCTTTGCAAGTGTGCAAACGCTTGTGCAGCCGAGCGGGGCGAAAACGTTTTTTGCAGTTTCTGAGTAGGTCTGAATTTACTCAGCCGCTGCAATCACTTCAGCCTGTCCGGGCCCGGAACTGACGTCAGACACCCGCCCTGCAAACGCTTGGACACGCCTGCATTTTCCCTACCACTTCCAGAAAACGGTCAGTTGACACCCATAAATGCCTTCTTCCTGTCAATCTCCTTGCGATCGATTGTGCGAATGGATTCATAGCTAGAAGCCTTGCACAGCAACGATGCTGTTTGTATCTGTATGATGCGCTTGCGTATTGCGGTGCATACGCATGCGCAGTAGTAACCTGATCACTGCGCTGCGAAAATCTGCAGCGTGCGATCAACTCGGAATGACCCCCACAGTTTTATTGCAACAATGCAGTTTTGTAAAATGGACTAACACACATTGATGAAGATGAGATAGGATATATATCAACTCACTAAGTTTTGGGTTTTAAAAACTGGCCAATCTATTTTCAGTTATACATCTAGCCTTAATACGCCACAAGATGCCTGGTGTGAGTGAGGTGGCAATTCCCGTGCAACTCACATCGCTATACAATTAAGCCACATAAGCAGATTCTGCTGATTAAAAGGAAATGCAGCATTCCTATATTCTCTGCGCGATTGCAGCTGGATCTCTCCAGGCACTGTTGGACTGGGGCATGAAGGACCCAACTGGGTAATGTAGTGGTAGGGGCCCATATTTAGGAGTGTGGCTGGTCTCTAGAGGGGGTGTGTCCAGCTACTATATTGGTTTGCCTAACCAGTAGAGAGTGAATTGGCTAGGGCTATATATTAGAGATGAGCGGGTTCGGTTTCTCTGAAACCGAACCCGCACGAACTTCATGTTTTTTTCACGGGTCCGAGCAGACTCGGATCCTCCCGCCTTGCTCGGTTAACCCGAGCGCGCCCGAACGTCATCATGACGCTGTCGGATTCTCGCGAGACTCGGATTCTATATAAGGAGCCGCGCGTCGCCGCCATTTTCACACGTGCATTGAGATTGATAGGGAGAGGACGTGGCTGGCGTCCTCTCCATTAGAAATTAGATTAGAAGAGAGAGAGAGATTGTGCAGAGTCAGACAGAGTTTACCACAGTGACCAGTGCAGTTGTTGTTAGTTAACTTTTATTTATTTTAATATATCCGTTCTCTGCTATATCCGTTCTCTGCCTGAAAAAAAACGATACACAGCAGCAGCCAGTCACACAGTGTGACTCAGTCTGTGTGCACTCAGCTCAGCCCAGTGTGCTGCACATCAATGTATAAAAGGCAAAGCTTATAATAATTGTGGGGGAGACTGGGGAGCACTGCAGGTTGTTATAGCAGGAGCCCCCAGGAGTACATAATATTATATTAATTTAAAATTAAACAGTGCACACTTTTGCTGCAGGAGTGCCACTGCCAGTGTGACTAGTGGTGACCAGTGCCTGACCACCAGTATAGTAGTATATTGTTGTATGTATTGTATACTATCTCTTTATCAACCAGTCTATATTAGCAGCAGACACAGTACAGTGCGGTAGTTCACGGCTGTGGCTACCTCTGTGTCGGCAGTCGGCAGGCAGTCCGTCCATCCATAATTGTATTATTATTATAATATATACCACCTAACCGTGGTTTTTTTTTCATTCTTTATACCGTCGTCATAGTGTCATACTAGTTGTTACGAGTATACTACTATCTCTTTATCAACCAGTGTACAGTGCGGTAGTTCACGGCTGTGGCTACCTCTGTGTCGGCAGTCGGCAGGCAGTCCGTCCATCCATAATTGTATTATTATTATAATATATACCACCTAACCGTGGTTTTTTTTTCATTCTTTATACCGTCGTCATAGTGTCATACTAGTTGTTACGAGTATACTACTATCTCTTTATCAACCAGTGTACAGTGCGGTAGTTCACGGCTGTGGCTACCTCTGTGTCGGCAGTCGGCAGGCAGTCCGTCCATCCATAATTGTATTATTATTATAATATATACCACCTAACCGTGGTTTTTTTTTCATTCTTTATACCGTCGTCATAGTGTCATACTAGTTGTTACGAGTATACTACTATCTCTTTATCAACCAGTGTACAGTGCGGTAGTTCACGGCTGTGGCTACCTCTGTGTCGGCAGTCGGCAGGCAGTCCGTCCATCCATAATTGTATTATTATTATAATATATACCACCTAACCGTGGTTTTTTTTTCATTCTTTATACCGTCGTCATAGTGTCATACTAGTTGTTACGAGTATACTACTATCTCTTTATCAACCAGTGTACAGTGCGGTAGTTCACGGCTGTGGCTACCTCTGTGTCGGCAGTCGGCAGGCAGTCCGTCCATCCATAATTGTATTATTATTATAATATATACCACCTAACCGTGGTTTTTTTTTCATTCTTTATACCGTCGTCATAGTGTCATACTAGTTGTTACGAGTATACTACTATCTCTTTATCAACCAGTGTACAGTGCGGTAGTTCACGGCTGTGGCTACCTCTGTGTCGGCAGTCGGCAGGTATCCAATACTAGTATCCAATCCATCCATCTCCATTGTTTACCTGAGGTGCCTTTTAGTTCTGCCTATAAAATATGGAGAACAAAAAAGTTGAGGTTCCAAAATTAGGGAAAGATCAAGATCCACTTCCACCTCGTGCTGAAGCTGCTGCCACTAGTCATGGCCGAGACGATGAAATGCCAGCAACGTCGTCTGCCAAGGCCGATGCCCAATGTCATAGTACAGAGCATGTCAAATCCAAAACACCAAATATCAGAAAAAAAAGGACTCCAAAACCTAAAATAAAATTGTCGGAGGAGAAGCGTAAACTTGCCAATATGCCATTTACCACACGGAGTGGCAAGGAACGGCTGAGGCCCTGGCCTATGTTCATGGCTAGTGGTTCAGCTTCACATGAGGATGGAAGCACTCAGCCTCTCGCTAGAAAACTGAAAAGACTCAAGCTGGCAAAAGCACCGCAAAGAACTGTGCGTTCTTCGAAATCCCAAATCCACAAGGAGAGTCCAATTGTGTCGGTTGCGATGCCTGACCTTCCCAACACTGGAGGTGAAGAGCATGCGCCTTCCACCATTTGCACGCCCCCTGCAAGTGCTGGAAGGAGCACCCGCAGTCCAGTTCCTGATAGTCAGATTGAAGATGTCAGTGTTGAAGTACACCAGGATGAGGAGGATATGGGTGTTGCTGGCGCTGGGGAGGAAATTGACCAGGAGGATTCTGATGGTGAGGTGGTTTGTTTAAGTCAGGCACCCGGGGAGACACCTGTTGTCCGTGGGAGGAATATGGCCGTTGACATGCCAGGTGAAAATACCAAAAAAATCAGCTCTTCGGTGTGGAGGTATTTCACCAGAAATGCGGACAACAGGTGTCAAGCCGTGTGTTCCCTTTGTCAAGCTGTAATAAGTAGGGGTAAGGACGTTAACCACCTCGGAACATCCTCCCTTATACGTCACCTGCAGCGCATTCATAATAAGTCAGTGACAAGTTCAAAAACTTTGGGTGACAGCGGAAGCAGTCCACTGACCAGTAAATCCCTTCCTCTTGTAACCAAGCTCACGCAAACCACCCCACCAACTCCCTCAGTGTCAATTTCCTCCTTCCCCAGGAATGCCAATAGTCCTGCAGGCCATGTCACTGGCAAGTCTGACGAGTCCTCTCCTGCCTGGGATTCCTCCGATGCATCCTTGCGTGTAACGCCTACTGCTGCTGGCGCTGCTGTTGTTGCCGCTGGGAGTCGATGGTCATCCCAGAGGGGAAGTCGTAAGCCCACTTGTACTACTTCCAGTAAGCAATTGACTGTTCAACAGTCCTTTGCGAGGAAGATGAAATATCACAGCAGTCATCCTACTGCAAAGCGGATAACTGAGGCCTTGGCATCCTGGGTGGTGAGAAACGTGGTTCCGGTATCCATCATTACTGCAGAGCCAACTAGAGACTTGTTGGAGGTACTGTGTCCCCGGTACCAAATACCATCTAGGTTCCATTTCTCTAGGCAGGCGATACCGAAAATGTACACAGACCTCAGAAAAAGAGTCACCAGTGTCCTAAAAAATGCAGCTGTACCCAATGTCCACTTAACCACGGACATGTGGACAAGTGGAGCAGGGCAGGGTCAGGACTATATGACTGTGACAGCCCACTGGGTAGATGTATGGACTCCCGCCGCAAGAACAGCAGCGGCGGCACCAGTAGCAGCATCTCGCAAACGCCAACTCTTTCCTAGGCAGGCTACGCTTTGTATCACCGCTTTCCAGAATACGCACACAGCTGAAAACCTCTTACGGCAACTGAGGAAGATCATCGCGGAATGGCTTACCCCAATTGGACTCTCCTGTGGATTTGTGGCATCGGACAACGCCAGCAATATTGTGTGTGCATTAAATCTGGGCCAATTCCAGCACGTCCCATGTTTTGCACATACCTTGAATTTGGTGGTGCAGAATTTTTTAAAAAACGACAGGGGCGTGCAAGAGATGCTGTCGGTGGCCAGAAGAATTGCGGGACACTTTCGGCGTACAGGCACCACGTACAGAAAACTGGAGCACCACCAAAAACTACTGAACCTGCCCTGCCATCATCTGAAGCAAGAAGTGGTAACGAGGTGGAATTCAACCCTCTATATGCTTCAGAGGTTGGAGGAGCAGCAAAAGGCCATTCAAGCCTATACAATTGAGCACGATATAGTAGGTGGAATGCACCTGTCTCAAGTGCAGTGGAGAATGATTTCAACGTTGTGCAAGGTTCTGATGCCCTTTGAACTTGCCACACGTGAAGTCAGTTCAGACACTGCCAGCCTGAGTCAGGTCATTCCCCTCATCAGGCTTTTGCAGAAGAAGCTGGAGGCATTGAAGAAGGAGCTAACACGGAGCGATTCCGCTAGGCATGTGGGACTTGTGGATGCAGCCCTTAATTCGCTTAACAAGGATTCACGGGTGGTCAATCTGTTGAAATCAGAGCACTACATTTTGGCCACCGTGCTCGATCCTAGATTTAAAGCCTACCTTGGATCTCTCTTTCCGGCAGACACAGGTCTGCTGGGGTTGAAAGACCTGCTGGTGACAAAATTGTCAAGTCAAGCGGAACGCGACCTGTCAACATCTCCTCCTTCACATTCTCCCGCAACTGGGGGTGCGAGGAAAAGGCTCAGAATTCCGAGCCCACCCGCTGGCGGTGATGCAGGGCAGTCTGGAGCGACTGCTGATGCTGACATCTGGTCCGGACTGAAGGACCTGACAACGATTACGGACATGTCGTCTACTGTCACTGCATATGATTCTCTCAACATTGATAGAATGGTGGAGGATTATATGAGTGACCGCATCCAAGTAGGCACGTCACACAGTCCGTACTTATACTGGCAGGAAAAAGAGGCAATTTGGAGGCCCTTGCACAAACTGGCTTTATTCTACCTAAGTTGCCCTCCCACAAGTGTGTACTCCGAAAGAGTGTTTAGTGCCGCCGCTCACCTTGTCAGCAATCGGCGTACGAGGTTACATCCAGAAAATGTGGAGAAGATGATGTTCATTAAAATGAATTATAATCAATTCCTCCGCGGAGACATTGACCAGCAGCAATTGCCTCCACAAAGTACACAGGGAGCTGAGATGGTGGATTCCAGTGGGGACGAATTGATAATCTGTGAGGAGGGGGATGTACACGGTGATATATCGGAGGGTGAAGATGAGGTGGACATCTTGCCTCTGTAGAGCCAGTTTGTGCAAGGAGAGATTAATTGCTTCTTTTTTGGGGGGGGTCCAAACCAACCCGTCATATCAGTCACAGTCGTGTGGCAGACCCTGTCACTGAAATGATGGGTTGGTTAAAGTGTGCATGTCCTGTTTTGTTTATACAACATAAGGGTGGGTGGGAGGGCCCAAGGATAATTCCATCTTGCACCTCTTTTTTCTTTTCTTTTTCTTTGCATCATGTGCTGATTGGGGAGGGTTTTTTGGAAGGGACATCCTGCGTGACACTGCAGTGCCACTCCTAGATGGGCCCGGTGTTTGTGTCGGCCACTAGGGTCGCTAATCTTACTCACACAGCTACCTCATTGCGCCTCTTTTTTTCTTTGCGTCATGTGCTGTTTGGGGAGGGTTTTTTGGAAGGGACATCCTGCGTGACACTGCAGTGCCACTCCTAGATGTGCCCGGTGTTTGTGTCGGCCACTAGGGTCGCTAATCTTACTCACACAGTCAGCTACCTCATTGCGCCTCTTTTTTTCTTTGCGTCATGTGCTGTTTGGGGAGGGTTTTTTGGAAGGGCCATCCTGCGTGACACTGCAGTGCCACTCCTAGATGGGCCCGGTGTTTGTGTCGGCCACTAGGGTCGCTTATCTTTCTCACACAGTCAGCTACCTCATTGCGCCTCTTTTTTTCTTTGCGTCATGTGCTGTTTGGGGAGGGTTTTTTGGAAGGGACATCCTGCGTGACACTGCAGTGCCACTCCTAGATGGGCCCGGTGTTTGTGTCGGCCACTAGGGTCGCTAATCTTACTCACACAGCTACCTCATTGCGCCTCTTTTTTTCTTTGCGTCATGTGCTGTTTGGGGAGGGTTTTTTGGAAGGGACATCCTGCGTGACACTGCAGTGCCACTCCTAGATGGGCCCGGTGTTTGTGTCGGCCACTAGGGTCGCTTATCTTACTCACACAGCGACCTCGGTGCAAATTTTAGGACTAAAAATAATATTGTGAGGTGTGATGTGTTCAGAATAGGCTGAAAATGTGTAAAAGTGTAAATTATGTTTTTTGAGGTTAATAATACTTTGGGATCAAAATTACCCCCAAATTCTATGATTTAAGCTGTTTTTTAGGGTTTTTTGAAAAAAACACCCGAATCCAAAACACACCCGAATCCGACAAAAATAATTCGGTGAGGTTTTGCCAAAACGCGTTCGAACCCAAAACACGGCCGCGGAACCGAACCCAAAACCAAAACACAAAACCCGAAAAATTTCAGGCGCTCATCTCTACTATATATACATATAGGGGAGTATTAGGGTATGCAGGCGGCCGGGCTCCCGGTGGCCAGCATACCGACCGCCGGCATACCGACCGCCTGCATACCTACCGCCGGCATACCGACCGCCGGCATACCGATAGGTGGCTGAGCGCAAATGAGCCCCTTGCGGGCTTGCTACGCTCACCACGCTATCTATTCTCCCTCCAGGGGGGTCGTGGACCCCCAAGAGGGAGAAAAGGTGTCGGTATGCTGGCGGTTGGGATTCCGGCACCGGTATACTGTGCGCCGGGATCCCGACAGCCAGCAAACTGAAGACCACCCATACATTAGAGATGTGCAGTGGGCACTTTTCGTGTTTTGTGCGGTACAAACACCTGGACTATCTAGGAGTGGCACTGCAGTGTCAGACAGGATGGTAAATTTAAAAAATAGGCCCCAAACAGCACATGATGCAAAGAAGAAAAAGAGGTACAATGAGGTGGCTGTATGACTAAGCTAAGTGACACAAGTGTGTGGCACAAACACCTGGCCTATCTAGGAGTGACATTGCAGTTGCAGACAGGATGGCACTTAAAAAAACTAGGCCCCAAACAGCACATCATGCAAAGAAGAAAAAGAGGTGCAATGAGGTAGCTGGATGACTAAGCTAAGCGACACAAGTGTGCGGCACAAACAACATGGGGCGTGCTGGAATTTGCCCAGATGTAATACACGCACAATATTGGTGGCACAGGAGAGCGTACCCCTAAACCACACACACGCTCGACAAAGCCTGTAAAATTAATTTGGATAATAATAACCCTTTTATTTGGAGCGATTATAATATGCAGCAAAGCCTGTAAAAATTATTTGGATAATAATATAATTAATGTAACCCTTTTACTTGGCATAAATAATATACAGCACAGGATACCACCACTGGACTTATGGCAGCACAAGACACCACCACTGACCTGATGAAGCACAAGACAGCACCACTAGACTGGACTTACACAGCCAGGGCCGATGCTAGGGTGTTCGGCGCCCCCCCTGCAAACTATAAATTTGCGCCCTCCTGTACTTTACAAAGGGACAGCGCACATAATGCTAACACACATAACGCCCCCTGCAGTAGTGATGCTTACACACGTAACGCCCCCTGTACCAGTGACGCTTACACATGTAACGCACCCTGTAGCAGTGACGCTTGCACATGTAACGCCCCCAGTGCAAGTGACGCTTGCATATGTAATGCCCCCTGTACCAGTGACGCTCACACATGCAACGACCCTTGTACCAGTGGCACTTTCACACATAACGCCCCCTGCAGCAGTGACGCTTACACACGTAATGCACCCTGTAGCGTTGACGCTTACACATGTAACGCCCCCTGTACCAGTGACACTTGCACACACAACGCTCCCTGTACCAGTGACGCTTACACATGCAACGCCCCATGTACCAGTGATGCTTACACACGTAATGCCCCCTGTACCAGTGACGCTTGCACACATAACGCCCCCTGTACCAGTAACGCTTATACAAGACGCAACGCCCCCTGAAGCAGTAACGCTTACACACATTATGCTGCACAGTCACACATACACCACATACACATATACATTACATACACAAACATGTACATACTGGGGGTCATTCCGAGTTGATCGCACGTAGCAACTTTTTGCTGCCCATACGATTAACTCGACGCTGCCTATGGGGGAGGGCTTTTTGTAATAGCAAGGCTGCGAATGCATGTGCAGCCCTGCAATGCAAAAAAAGTTTTGTGTAGAACTAGACCAGGGTAATAGTTACCCTGTGCGATCGATCCAGCGATGCAGGTCCTTGAAATGTACGTCAGACATCCACTCTCCAAACGCCTGGATACGCCTGCGTCACCGAACCACTCCCAGAAAATGGCCAGTTGGCGCCCTTCCTCCTGTCAATCTTCGTGCGGTCGCCACTGCAACAGCTTTCTTCGTTCGCGGCGTCGCTGCACGGCGACGACTGTCGCCTGGCAACGATGCACCTGCGCAATGCAGCCGCCTCGCATGCGCAGTTCCAACCCGATCGCACGGCTGCAAAGAAGTGCAGTGTGCGATCGGGTTAGAATGAGCCACACTGCGCGCGCGCACACACACACACACACACACACACACACACACACACACACACACACTCTTTCCAGCCACTTACATGAAAACATCTGGAAACTCGTCCTGTGATGCAGGGTGCAGCCTGGTCCCGTGTAGCTCCGCCCCTTATTCCCATGAGGCTCCGCCCCTTTTAGATCCACCCAGCACACTGTGACTGGCTGCACTGTGAGTATGTGACAGGGGAGGAGGGGAGGGGGAGAAGAGGCTTCATGATGCCGGCGCCGCTGCCTGTCATAGAGTTTGACAGGCGCAGCAGCCGGCATCAGTAGGGCAGGGAACTCAGCACAGGGATGCAGAGCAGAGTGAATGCCTCTTACCCTTGGTGCCTACCTGCACTGCATCCCTTGCTGAGCGATATGCGCCGGGCCTGTATACAGCAGCACCCCTGGACTTATACAGCAGTACCACTGGAGTTGCATGGCAGTATCAGACAGGATGACTAAAATTAGTCCCCAAACAGCACATGATGCAAAGAAGAGATGCAAGATGGAATTGTCCTTGGGCCCTCCCACCCACCCTTATGTTGTATAAACAGGACATGCACATTTTAACAAACCCATCATTTCAGCGACAGGGTCTGCCACATGACTGTGGCTGAAATGATTGGTTTGTTTGGGCCCCCACCAAAAAAGAAGCAATCAGTCTCTCCTTGTACAAACTGGCTCTACAGAGGCAAGATGTCGACCTCATCCTCATCCTCCGATTCCTCACCCCTTTCAGTGTGTACATCCTTCTCCTCACAGAGTATTAATTCTTCCCCACTGGAATCCACCATCACAGGTCCCTGTGTACTTTCTGGAGGATATTGCTGGTAAAGGTCTTCCTGGAGGAATTTATAATTAATTTTGATGAACATCATCTTCTCCACATTTTGTGGAAGTCACCTCTTACGCCGATCGCTGACAAGGTTACCGGCTGCACTAAACACTCTTTCGTAGTACACACTGGAGGGGGGGGGGGGCAACTTAGGGTGGGCTAGGAATTCTTATCCTTTTTCTCGCAGCCCCAGTTGCAGGAGAAAATGAAGGAGGAGCTGTTGATGGGTTACGTTCCACTTGAGTTGACAATTTTCTCACCAGCAGGTCTTTGAACCTCTGCAGACTTGTGTCTGCCGGAAAGAGAGATACAACGTAGGTTTTAAATCTAGGATCGAGCACGGTGGCCAAAATGTAGTGCTCTGATTTCAACAGATTGACCACCCGTGAATCCTGGTTAAGCGAATTAAGGGCTCCATCCACAAGTCCCACATACTTTGCGGAATCGCTCTGTCTTAGCTCCTCCCTCAATTTCTTTAGCTGCTTCTGCAAAAGCCTGATGAGGGGAATGATCTGACTCAAGCTGGCAGTGTCTGAACTGACTTCACGTGTGGCAAGTTCGACGGGTTGGAGAACCTTGCACAACGTTGAAATCATTCTCCACTGCGCTTGAGTCAGGTGCATTCCCCCTCCTTTGCCTATATCGTGGGCAGATGTATAGGCTTGAATGGCCTTTTGCCGCTCCACCATCCTGTGAAGCATATAAAATGTTGAATTCCACCTTGTTACCACCACTTGCTTCAGGTGATGGCAGGGCAGGTTCAGGAGTATCCCGCCAAGTGTCCCGCAATTTTTCGGGCCACCGACAGCATCTCCTGCACGCCCCTGTCATTTTTCAAAAAAATCTGCACCACCAAATTAATTGTTTGTGCAAAACATGGGACATGTTGGAATTTGCCCACATGTAATGCACACACAATATTGGTGGCATTGTCCGATATCACAAATCCCCAGGAGAGTCTAATTGGGGTAAACCATTGTGCGACAATGTCGCTCAGTTTCCATAAGAGGTTGTCAGAGGTGTGCCTCTTACGGAAAGTGGTGATACATAGCGTAGCCTGCCTAGGAACGAGTTGGTGTTTGCGAGATGCTGCTACTGGTGCCGCTGCTGTTGTTGCTGCGGGAGGCAATACATCTACCCAGTGGCTGTCACAGTCATATAGTCCTGAGTATGCCCTGTTCCACTTGTCCACATGTCCGTGGTTAAGTGGACATTGGGTACAACTGCATTTTTTTAGGATACTGAGGACACTTTTTCTGACGTCTCTGTACATTCTAGGTATCACCTGCCTACTGAAGCGGAACCTAGATGGGATTTGGTACCATGGGGGCACTATCTCCATCAATTCTCTAAGTCCCACTGAACTAATGGTGGATACCGGATGCACGTCTAACACCAACATAGCTGTCAAGGCCTCAGTAATCCGCTTTGCAACAGGATGACTGCTGTCATATTTTATCTTCCTCACAAAGGACTGTTGGGCAGTCAATTGCTTACTGGAAGTAGTACAAGTGGTCTTCCGACTTCCCCTCTGGGATGGCGATCGACTCCCAGCAGCAACAACAGCAGCGGCAGCAACAGCAGCAGTAGGCATTCCACTCAAGGATCCTCCGGAGGAATCCCGGTTAGGAGAGGACTCCTCAGTCTTGCCAGTGACATGGCCTGCAGGACTACTGACATTCCTGTCTGAGGAGGAAGTTGACGTTGAGGGAGATGGTGGTGTGGCTTGCAGGAACTTGGGTACAAGAGGAAGAAGAGATTTAGGTGTCAGTTGACTGCTTACGCTTTTACCCAAAGTTTCACAACTTGACACTGACTTCTCATGAATGCACAGCAGGCAACGTATAAGGAAGGATGTTCCTAGGTGGCTAACGTCCTTATTCCTACTTATTACAGATTGACAGAGGCACAACATGGCTTGACACCTGTTGACCGGAGAAGTGGAGAAATAATTCCACACCGCAGAGGTGGCTTTTTTGGTATTTTGCCCAGGCATCACAATGGGCTTATTTATCCCACGGACAACAGGTGTCTCCCCCGATACCTGATTTAAACAAACCACATCACCATCAGAATCCTCCTCGTCAACTTCCTCCTCAGCGCCAGCAACACCCATCCTCATCCTGGTGTACTTCAACAGTGACATCTTCAATTTGAATATCAGAAACTGGACTGTGGGTGCTCCTTCCAGCACTTGCAGAGGGTGTGCAAATGGTGGAAGGAGCCACCTCTTCTCGTCCAGTGTTGGGAAGGTCAGGCATCGCAACCGCCAACACACTTGGACTCTCCTTGGGGATTTGTGATACCATCTTAGAATGCACAGTTCTTTGCTGTTCTTTTGCCAGCTTAGCTCTTATCATTTTTCTAGCGGGAGGATGAGGGCTTCCATTGTCATGTGAAGCTGAACTACTAGTCATGAACATAGGCCAAGACCTTAGCCATTCCTTGCCACTCTGTGTCGTAAATGGCATATTGGCAAGTTTATGTTTCTCCTCAGACCATTTAAATGTCTTTTTTGGGTCTTTTTACTGAACTTTGGATTTTTGGATTTTACATGCCCTCTACTATCACATTGTGCATCGGCCTTGGCAGACGACGTTAATGGCATTTCATCGTCTATGTCATAACTAGTGGCAGCAGCTTCAGCACTAGGAGGAAGTGGTTCTTGATCTTTTCCTATTTTATCCTCCAAATTTTTGTTCTCCATTATTTTTCGGAAGTTATATAATAATATGCGGTACATGAAAGCGTACCTCTACACCACACAGGGCAAACCCTGTGAAAATTATTTGGATTAAATATTAATAACCCCATTATTTGGAGTAAATAATATACATCACAGGACAGCACCACTGAACATATATGGCAGCACCAATGGACTGGACTTATACGGCAGTACCACTGGAATTATACAGCAGTATCACTGGAATTATACGGCAGTACCACTGGACTTATACGGTAGTACCACTGTACTGGATTTATACGCCAGTACCACTGGAATTATACAGCAGTATCACTGGATATATACGGCAGTGTCACTGGAATTTAACGGCAGTACCACTGGACTTATACGGCAGTACCACTGGACTGGATTTATACGGCAGTATAACTGGATTTATGCGACAGTACCACTGGAATTATATGGCAGTATCACTGGAATTATACAGCAGTATCACTGGAATTATACGGCAGTACCACTGGCCTTATACGGCAGTACAACTGGACTGGATTTAAACGGCAGTATCACTGGACTTATACGCCATTACCACTGGAATTATACGGCAGTATCACTGGAATTATACGCCAGTGTCACTAGAATTATACAGCAGTACCACAGGACTTATACGGCAGTATCACTGGACTGGATTTATACAGCAGTATCACTGGATTTATACGCCAGTACCACTGGAATTATATGGCAGTATCACTGGAATTATACGGCAGTACCACTGGACATATATGGCAGTATAACTGGACTGGATTTATATGCCAGTATCACTAGATTTATATGGCAGTACCACTGGATATATACGGCAGCATCACTGGATTTATACGGCAGTATCACTGGACTGGATTTTTACACCAGTACCACTGGATTTATACGGGAGTACCACTGGACATATACGGCAGTATCACTGGAATTATACGGCAGTACCAGTGGACATATACGGCAGTATCACTGGACTGGATTTATACGCCAGTACCACTGGATTTATATGGCAATACCAGTGGACATATACGGCAGTATCATTGGACATATACGGCAGTACCACTGGACATATACGGCAGTATCACTGGATTTATATGGCAGTAAAGCTGGACATATACGGCAGTATCACTGGATTTATACGGCAGTACCAGTGGACATATACGGCAGTATCACTGTACTGGATTTATATGCCAGTACCACTGGATTTATATGGCAGTACCAGTGGACATATACGGCAGTATCATTGGACATATACGGCAGTATAACTGGACATATATGGCAGTATCGCTGGATTTGTATGGCAGTACCGCTGGACATATACGGCAGTATCACTGGACATATACGGCAGTATCACTGGACTGGATTTATATGCCAGTACCACTGGACATATACGGCAGTACCGCTGGACATATTCGGCAGTATCACTGGAATTATATGGCAGTACCACTGGACATATACGGCAGAATCACTGGACTGGATTTATATGCCAATACCACTGGATTTATACGTCAGTACCACTGGAATTATACGGCAGTATCACTGGAATTATATGGCAGTACCACTGGACATATACGGCAGTATCACTGGACTGGATTTATACGGCAGTACCACTGTACATATATGGCAGTATCACTGGATTTATATGGCAGTACCACTGGACATATATGGCAGTATCACTGGACTGGATTTATACGCCAGTACCACTGGATTTATACGGCATGACCACTGGACATATATGGCAGTATCACTGGAATTATATGGCAGTACCACTGGACATATACGGCAGTATAACTGGATTTCTACGGCAGTACCGCTGGACATATACGGCAGTATCACTGGACATATACGGCAGTACTACTGGACACAGGGACACCACCACTGGACTGATGCCCGACAACACAGCACTACTGCAATGGACTGGACTTATACAGCAGCACTGGACATATGGCAGCAGAGGACACCACCACTTTGACTGGACTGATGCAGCACAAGACAGCACTGGAATGACACATGAGACAGAGCAGGTCACCACACCACTTTCCCGCACAGACAGACACTGAGGAGAGAGACACGTCCTCTCGCTACACTCTCCAGGACTGGAGTGAAAATGGCGGCGATGCTCGGCTCCTTATATGAAATCCAAAACCCTTGAGAATCCGACAGTGGGATGATGACGTTTTGCCTCATTCTGGTTTCCGAGTCTGGTGGGAAATACCGAGCTGGGCTCGGATCTGGGCTCGGGACGTGAAGTTTGGGAGGGGTTCGGTTCTCCGAGAACCGAACCCGCTCATCTCTAGTTAAGAGTATTGGTGCTGGTTATTCTTTTGGAAGATTGAAGTGTCACTTTTCATCTGTTTTAACAATTTTTTTATTTTTTTTGTCCATAAAGAAACATTCTGATCTTAATCACCAACATTAAGGGTGTAATTCAGACTTGATTGTAGCAGCAAATTTGTTAGCAGTTGGGCAAAACCATGTGCACTGCAAGGGGGGGGGTGAGGGGGGGGGGCAGATATAACATTTGCAGAGAGAGTTAGATTTGGGTGTGGTGTGTTCAAACTAAATCTAAATTGCAGTGTAAAAATAAAGCAGCCAGTATTTACTCTGCACGGAAACAAAATAGCCCACCAAATCTAACTCTCTCTGCAAATGTTATATCTGCCCCCCCCCTGCAGTGCACATGGTTTTTCCCATCTGCTAACAAATTTGCTGCTACGATCAGGTCTGAATTACCCCCTATATCTTTACACCATGGGTTAGGGAACTGCAAACTTTACAACCAGGACTGTAACTATGTGTGGCCATATAGTTCCAGTAGTACTGGCGCATAAGGGCACATCTGCTGGCACACACATGTGACAGGGCCGCACAAGTATTGCAGCGTCCGGATACCTGGTTGATTACTTACAGCACTGGCAGATGTCAGCTCAGTGATTGTCCAGTGCACGCTTGTCTCCTGAGATCTACTGCTTCCAGTGGAAAGGATGGCTAGGAGAGCCTCCTGCTCGCACCCCCCCCCCCAAGCCTGTATATATATTTCTATAATTTTGGAGCCGCTGACACTTGGCATCCCATAGTTATGACTCAGAACACAGGGGCGAGCAATCAGGGTGATAGGCGCCCGCTGCCAGCATATTTGCAAACTGCAGCACTAGCATGCAGCAGTGCTGCACTGGGCTGCCGTTCCCTCCCAGCGCCACTCTCAGGTTGGAATGCGCATGGCATTATGGTAGAGGCCGCGGCCCGCGGGAGTGATGGAGTATGGAGCAGCCAGTAGCAGCACACCGCAGCAGTGCATCTCGGCATTGGGAGTAGCCTCAAACACCGGTGCGCTGCATCTACCTGGCATAATATGTAAAAGGGACTCTACCTGCCATACTGTGTAAAAAGGGACTCTACCATCCGTAATGTGTAATAGCGAACTCTGCCTGCTGTAATGTGTAAAAGGGAGCTCTGCTTGCCATAATGTGTAAAAGGGAGCTCTGCTTGCTAATGTGTAAAAGGGGGGCTCTACGTAGAGTAATGTGTAAAAGGGGACTCTACCTGGCGTAATGTGTAAAAGGGAGCTCTACCTGGCGTAATGTGTAAAAGGGAGCTCTACCTGGCGTGATGTGTAAAAAGGAGCTCTACCTGGTGTAATGTGTAAAAGTGAGCTCTACCTGACGTAATGTGTAAAAGTGAGCTCTACCTGGCGTAATGTGTGACAGGGGCTCTACCTGTGTAATGTGTGTAAATGGTGCTACTATGCAGCGTAATTTGAATAATGGAGACTACTGTGCAGTGTACTATGTACTATTGGTATTATTTTATGGCCACGACCCTTCCCCATGACGCTTACAGCGCGCACTGGCCCTATTTTAAATGTGGGGGCACCAATGGTGGTTCTTGCACACAGCGCTAAAATGTCTAGTCATGGCATTGTTTACAACTTTACATATCTGGAAATGTGGCATGTGGCACTGCTTGTCTCTAGAGGGTGTTTGCTACCTTTATGTATACACCCTCACTATAAATAACTGGCATGTACTTGATCCGCATCTCCTGCTCATGGTCATTAAAACCACACACATTTGTGCTGCCTGGAGTTAGACTTAAGTTTAACTCTAAATCAGGCACTATCTGCCCGATTCTGATTTGGACGTAAAGCAAAAAAAGCAAGTAACTGGGCACCTGGGTTTACCCTGCACAGCAAAATCTAAATGTATTTGCTCCCCTTACATTGCAACATGGTTTGTTCAAGATACAAAGTTACTTGCTTTTTTGCTTTACTTCCACATCAGAATCATGCCATATGTGTGTATTCTATAGTTTCAACAATAGATGTCACTGCATGTCCATTGAATGATTGAAAGCGTTCTTTAATATATATGCTTTATAAAAGAACTGTTATAACTCTTTTGTGATTTTCTATCTACTTATAGGAAAATGTAAAGTGTATTTTAATATAAAATACTTGATCTAGAAAGCGAAATTGATATTTATTCAACTGGCAGTTTAGTTTCAAGTAACTGAAAGCTTAGTGTTTTCTTTATCCCAATCCACTGGCAGCACTTCTGTATAAGTAATAATATACAATCAGTTACCCAGGGGCACTTTGAGAGAGGAGGAGGCCCGTGTGCTGCCTCCTCCGTACGTGCCCCTTCCTCTCTGCAGGAGCGCTGTAGAGTCTGAGCACTAGAGGGCTCAGACTCTACTGCGCATGCGCAGATCTCCAAGAAAATGTTGCGGCCGCTATTTTCCCAGAGATTTCTCTACTGCGCATGCGCAGAACTCCAGGAAAATGGCCGCTGTGCCATTTTTACTGGGTTTTAACAGCGCTGGTGATGTCGGCACGGGATTCCGGAGGGGTAAGTATTGAAAAAATGGGTGCAGTGTGTGTGGTGTGGGCCCCCACACACTGCACCCATTATAGGAACGCCAGTGCAGTTCCCAACATCACAGAAATAGCATCAGATTCATGAAAACTGATGTATATATTACAACAACATAGAAAATTAAATGAATTCCAAATGACAAATATTTGCCATGTTTCTGTATAAACATCAGTTTCTAGCACCAAATGCAAGAGCAGTCTAAGGGAACATACTGTATTTATCAAACCCCGCATTTTAGCCCGATAATAATAATATTATTAATAATAATAATAATAATAATAATAATGTTATTTATATAGCATTTATATATTTTTCTCCTGATCGGACTGTTAGTAGTCCTTCCTCTACAGATCGCAGTAGTTGAGTGGAACAGTAAGGAATCAGAAGCTGCTTCAAGTACCTTTGGCCCTGGTTATGTAGGGCTTTAAAAGTAAGCCAATCTTGAAAAGGATTCGCCATCTTACAGGTAGCCAGTGAGGGGAGTAGATAATGGGTGCTATGTGGCTGGAATAGGGCTGGTTGGTTAGTAGTCTGGTAGCTGAATTTTGTATCAGCTGTAAATGGTGAAATCATTTTGCCGGGAGACTCTAGTCTAGTCTAGAAACTAGTCCTGGACCACCAACTCAGGAAGCCCCTGCACGTACCCCAAGGCACCCAGTTTGGAAGTTACTAAGTTAAACCAAAAAAACGAGTTTTATGGTAAGAACTTACCTTTGTTAAAACTCTTTCTGCAAAGTACACTGGGCTCCACAAGGAATGGACAATGGGGTGTAGAGTAGGATCTTGATCCGAAGCACCAACAGGCTCAAAAGCTTTGACCTTCTTCCCAAGATGCATAGCGCCGCCTCCTATATCACCCTGCCTCCGTGCACAGGAGCTCAGTTTTGTTAACCAGCCCAATGCAGTAGCAAGTAAAAGAGACGACAACTGCCAGTTGACACAAACACCACACTCTCCCGACAGGAGAAGTGTCAGTGGCTAATGCCATACCAACCCAAAGAAGCTAAGTGCGTCAGGGTGGGCGCCTTGTGGAGCCCAGTGTACCTCATAGAAAGAGTTTTAACAAAGGTAAGTTCTTACCATAAAACTAATTTTCTGCTGCGGGGTACACTGGGCTCCACAAGGAATGGACAATGGGGATGTCCTAAAGCAGTTCCTTATGGGAGGGGACGCACTGTAGCGGGCACAAGAACCCAGCGTCCAAAGGAAGCATCCTGGGAAGCGGCAGTATTGAAGGTATAGAACCTTATGAACGTGTTCACAGAGGACCACGTAGCCGCCTTGCACAATTGTTCAAGGGTCGCACCACGTTGGGCCGCCCAAGAAGATCCAACAGACTGAGTAGAATGGGCCTTAATGTTATTAGGAGCAGAGAGACCAGACTTCACATAAACATGTGCAATCACCATTCTAATCCATCTGGCCAAAGTTTGCTAGTGAGCAGGCCAGCCCCGTTTGTGAAACCCAAACACAACAAAGAGAGAATCAGATTTCCTAAAAGGAGCAGTTCTCTTCACATAGATACGGAGAGCCCGTACCACATCCAAAGACCGCTCTTTGGGAGACAGATCAGGAGAAACAAGTGCCGAAACTACAATCTCCTGATTAAGGTGGAACGAAGAAACCACCTTAGGTAGATAGCCGGGACGAGTCCTAAGAACCGCCCGGTCACGGTGAAATATCAGATATGGGGAACTACAGGACAAGGCACCCAAATCCGACACTCTTCTTGCTGAAGCAATAGCCAGCAGAAACACCACCTTAAGGGAAAGCCACTTAAGGTCAGCTGAACCAAGAGGTTCAAACGGAGACTCTTGTAATGCCTCCAAAACCATCGAAAAGTCCCAAGGCGCCACAGGCGGGCCATAGGGAGGTTGGATTCGCAACACGCCCTGAGTAAAGGTATGCACATCAGGTAAGGTCGCAATTTTTCTCTGAAACCACACCTACAAGGCAGATATTTGAATCTTGAGGGAGGCCAGACGCAGGCCTAAGTCCAGGCCCTGCTGAAGAAAAGCCAACAACTTGGCTATACTAAACTTAGAAGCGTCATAATCGTTAGATGCGCACCAAACAAAGTAAGAATGCCAGACCCTATAGTAAATCCGAACCGAAGCCGGTTTCCGGGCCCGCAACATAGTTTGAATGACCGCCTCAGAAAACCCTTTAGCCCTCAAGACGGAAGCTTCAAGAGCCACGCCGTCAAAGACAGCCGGACTAGGTCCTGGTAGACACAGGGGCCCTGAACGAGGAGGTCTGGGCGTTGTGGAAGTAGAATTGGACGCTCTGACGATAGGCCTTGCAGGTCTGAGAACCAGTGCCGTCTGGGCCACGCTGGAGCTATGAGAAGCAGAATTCCTTTTTCTTGCTTGAACTTCCGAATTACCCTGGGCAGGAGTGACATCAGAGGGAACACGTACGGCAGCCGAAACCTCCACGGTACCGCCAGCGCATCCAAGAATGCTGCTTGAGGATCCCTTGTCCTTGCTCCGAAGACCGGAACCTTGTGATTGTGTTGAGACGCCATCAGATCTACGTCTGGAAGGCCCCACCTTTCCACTAGGAGTTGAAACACTTCTGGATGGAGGCCCCACTCGCCGGCATGCACGTCCTGACGACTGTGAAAGTCCGCTTCCCAATTCAGGACTCCCGGAATCAATATTGCCGATATGGCCAGTAGATGGCGTTCTGCCCACTGTAGAATCCGTGAGACTTCCTTCATTGCTAGGCGGCTTCGAGTGCCGCCTTGATAATTTATGTAAGCCACTGTGGTTTCGTTGTCCGACTGTACTTGAACAGGACGGTTCTGAATTAAATGCTGGGTTAGGTTCAAGGCATTGAAGACCGCCCGCAACTCCAGAATATTGATCGAGAGGAGGGACTCCTCCTTGGTCCACCGCCCCTGAAGGGAGTGTTGCTCCAGCGCCGTGCCCCAACCTCTTAGACCGGCATCTGTCGTCAACAGGACCCAGTCGGATATCCAGAACGGACGGCCCCTGCACAGTTGTTGGTCCCGGAGCCACCAAAGCAGCGACAGACGGACCTCCGGAGTCAATGAGATCATTTGAGACCTGATCCGTTGAGGCAGGCCGTCCCATTTGGCTAGAATCAGCCTCTGGAGAGGGGGAGAGTGAAATTGAGCGTACTCCACCATGTCGAATGCTGACACTATGAGGCCCAGCACCTGCATCGCCGAATGTATTGACACTTGCGGACGAGATAGGATAATAAAACGGTTTATAGAGAAAACCTGACCTGTCCCATGCCCTGGTGATCCTGTACTGCCACAGTGTCCACCGCCAGCGCGCATGGCCCGCCTCCCACTGACCGCGCTGGATCGCGATAAAGACCGGGTCCCACAAGCTGGACCCACTTACCACCTCCCGAAGCGCGGCCACACGATCCCGGAGAGCCCCCGTCGTGTGTGCCTGACAAGAAGAAAACCGGAGCCTCCTGCTGTAGTTACCCGGCAACCAGGGCTCGGGAGTGTACAGCGCCGCTGGGGGAGAGATGGAGCTGCAGCAGGCAATGTCTACTGACATCCAGCACAATCTGTGCCTCTGCTGCAGCCCTTGTAGTCTTCTTTTTTCCTCAGAAAAAGCTTTTATAGAGCTGCTGTGAGCACTGCAAGCACCAACTACAAACTGAGCTCCTGTGCACGGAGGCGGGGTGATATAGGAGGTGGCGCTATGCATCTTGGGAAGAAGGTCAAAGCTTTTGAGCCTGTTGGTGCTTCGGATCAAGATCCTACTCTACACCCCATTGTCCATTCCTTGTGGAGCCCAGTGTACCCCGCAGCAGAAAGAACATGATTTAGGATGTCTGTGGTGGTTGATTATGGGTTTGACCACACAAGCATTTTCTAAAGTTGAATAACTCCCAGACTGTAACTTGAGAAAACAACCAGGGTAATAATGTAGCACAGAGATTTCAGTTACCTATTTTGCCCATACATACAGCCGTAATTCAGCTTTGTCCCTCCCTCAGGACTAACTGACATGGCTGGTCCTGGCATGTCTATGATAACTACCCCAGCAAAGTGGTTAGTGCCAGCGATTAACCAGCAATTTAACAACAGCCTTTAAACTTCCTGTAAAGGTTCTGGGAACCTCTATTCCAGTTACAATACTGCCTCCTCATCAGTATATAACTTAAACCAAGGGAACTTTGCATATATTCTAAGTGGATTTGTGTTTTTTTTAACCTCAGGATATGTGTGATTTTTATTCTGTGCTTATGACTGACCATCTGCATATCATGGGTATTCTTGCTTAAAAACTATGCAAGAATCCCCTCATACTTTGGTTATAATTGTACTGCCAACATATTCCCCTATACAGCCAGTCTCTGCAGAGGTCCTGCCACCAGTGACATGAAAAGTATGGTAATTATGGCTTCCAATGCACTGTTGAAATATTTCAAAAGAGATGTCTTCCAGTATGTTGTATAACGATAAATGTGTGCATGTCACATATAGAAGCCATCATTTTGGGCCATCTGGAATGTTATTGCCCAAAACATCTCATGCGATGGAGATCACCCTATCCCAAAAAGCCTGTAAACTGGGACAAAGCCACCATATACAGGGATTTTTGTATGGGCTCAATGGGCCCCATGGTTCTAAGGGTCCTACGCTGATAGCTGAGGGTCCCCTTTTTCCAGAGGTACCAGATTTTTGAAAATTGGCCCTGTGGAACCAGAGATAGCTGACTTCAAAGAGTGGTCCACATTCGAGCCTGTTAATTGCTCTTCCCAGCCAGATATCTTAGGTTTTGTCTGACTAAAGGTGTGTACACACGGTAAGATATTTTCTTCCGATTCTGACTATATAGTCAGAATCGGAAGAAAAGATAGTGCAGATCGCAAGGTGACAGTCACCTTGCGATCCCGATCCGATGCCGATGCGCGGCCCCGCGCGGTCGGCATCGGCAGAAAAAATAGGCTGTGCAGGCAAGTCAATCCTGGCTATCTCTATAGAAGAGATAGTCAGGATTGACTTTGCACATAGCCAGCATCGCAAGCACACTCATTATGTGCTTGCGATACTGGCTAAGTGCCGACCCGGCCCCCTGTCGCACGGTGAGAATCGGATAAGTCCGAATCTCACCGTATGTATGCACCCTTAGAGTTTTTATGAGGATATACTCCAAAAGCTGGGACTCTTTCGGTGGACACTGGCAACTTGTCTCCACTATATCCAGAAACAGAGATATCAGCCTTCCAGCAGCCGGTCCCTGCTCCAGTTCCAAACGCCTGGTATGCAGTTTTATATATTTGTTGGTGGATTGCTCTGGCTCCTGAACTCTGATACTCAAGTTCTCAGTACCTCCTGAATGGTGGGACTCTGTAGGTTTTTATTCCACTATAAGCTAAGAAATATATTTCCAGGAACTGGAGATACTGCAGTCCAGCAGCTGCCCTCCCACTGGAAAATGATGAATATTAAGCCCAGTCCACTATCCACCCCTGCCCTGCATACACCCCCTACCACAGTGGAAGTCATGTACCAGGGTCCCTTCATTCAGCCCAATGCCCCCTTCTACAGTTTAGTGTTCTCCCTCCTGCTCCTTCTTCCAATGTCTGTGCAGTAAAGGAGTAATTAGCAGAAATTACTGCTCTAGGTCCTACATGCTGAGCGGAAAATAGAACACCCCCTACCGCCCACGGGACATCAAAGCTGCTGCTGATAGCATCCCCACCCTTACCGCTGGGGCAGGGCTTAAAGTGGTACTGGAGAGGTGGGGGAACTCATCTCCCCCACGACCCCTCCCCCTATGCGCGCCGAAGGCGCGCAACGCAAAAGGGGTGTGGCCTCACAAGGAAGGGGCGTGGCCACTCAAAGTACCCCTAATTAAAAATAATGCCTCACAGTAGCACACTCTTATTCACATTGCCCGCCCAACATACTAGTGCCCTATACACACACAATGCCCACAGCAGTGCCCTCCCCCTCCTAATTTTAGATTCGATTCACAATATAGCAGTATATGTTGAACAACCTTTGCTCACCTCTCTCTTGTTTCCTTTGTCTGTCACTCTCCTCATGTGTCCATATCTTCATCCTAGGTATCCCATACTCCCTATATGCTCTCCTTTGTGTCTAATAATCTGAATCTTTCTCTCCTTTTCTTACCCCCTACACCTCTCACTCCCTGTGCCTCACTCCCCCATCTCACCCCCTGCACCTCTCTCTCCCTGCTCCTCTCACTCCCCCAACAAACTCCCTGCTCCTCTCACTCCCCCATCTCACCCCCTGCTCCTCTCACTCCCCCATCTCACCCCCTGCTCCTCTCACTCCCCCATCTCACCCCCTGCTCCTCTCACTCCCCCATCTCACCCCCTGCTCCTCTCACTCCCCCATCTCACCCCCTGCTCCTCTCACTCCCCCATCTCACCCCCTGCTCCTCTCACTCCCCCAACTCACTCCCTGCTCCTCTCACTCCCCCATCTCACTCCCTGCTCCTCTCACTCCCCCATCTCACCCCCTACTCCTCTCACTCCCCCATCTCACCCCCTGCACCTCTCTCTCCCTGCTCCTCTCACTCCCCCAACTCACTCCCTGCTCCTCTCACTCCCCCATCTCACCCCCTGCTACTCTCACTCCCCCATCTCACCCCCTGCTCCTCTCACTCCCCCATCTCACCCCCTGCTCCTCTCACTCCCCCATCTCACCCCCTGCTCCTCTCACTCCCCCATCTCACCCCCTGCTCCTCTCACTCCCCCATCTCACCCCCTGCTCCTCTCACTCCCCCATCTCACCACCTGCTCCTCTCACTCCCCCAACTCACCACCTGCTCCTCTCACTCCCCCAACTCACCACCTGCTCCTCTCACTCCCCCAACTCACTCCCTGCTCCTCTCACTCCCCCATCTCACCACCTGCTCCTCTCACTCCCCCAACTCACCACCTGCTCCTCTCACTCCCCCAACTCACCACCTGCTCCTCTCACTCCCCCAACTCACTCCCTGCTCCTCTCACTCCCCCAACTCACTCCCTGCTCCTCTCACTCCCCCATCTCACCCCCTGCTCTTCTCACTCCCCTAACTCACCACCTGCTCCTCTCACTCCCCCAACTCACCACCTGCTTCTTTCACCCCCTCCCTGTCTCACCCCCTGCTTCTTTCACGCCCTCCCCCAACTCACCCCCTGCTACTTTCTCACCCCCTGCATCCTGAAAGCCTGGACTCTGGAGCATTGGGTCTCCTGCATCAGTGGCTGTGGCCTGAATCATCAGGTCCTGGCTGTGGTGTAAAGCTGGCAGCGGCTGCCAGATAGTCCTGGCTCACAGACCGGCTGCTATTCAAAAGAAGCAAGGCTGCACTTTGAATCTGGCGCCAATTGTGCGCCATTCATAGCTCCCGGACCGCCAGCTAATGAGAAGCTGCCAGTCCCCGAGCCGTGATTGGCTCATGCCAGATTTTGAAATAGCTGCCCCTTCTTTTGATTGCCACTGGTCCAGAGGCACGGTACACAGTTGAGAACCACTGCCCTAGTCACTGCTGCCCCCAACACACACTTTATATTAGTTTTGTTTCATTTGTCAGCTAAGCAGATCCATAACCTGACCTAATACACCCCAATCCACCATTCCTTTATTAATACATCAGCAGCACCCACACTCCTCATTCATTAAAAACACCCAAAGCACCCACACCCTCATTCATTAATAAAATCCCCAGAGCACCCACACCCTCATTCATTAATAACACCCCAAAGTACCCACACCCTCATTCATTAATAAAATCCTCAGAGCATCCACACCCTCATTCATTAATAACACCCCAAAGCACCCACACCCTCATTCATTAAAAACACCCCAGAGCACCCACACCCTCATTCATTAAAAACACCCAAAGCACCCACACCCTCATTCATTAATAAAATCCCCAGAGCACCCACACCCTCATTCATTAATAACACCCCAAAGTACCCACACCCTCATTCATTAATAACACCCCAAAGCACCCACACCCTCATTCATTAAAAACACCCCAGAGCACCCACACCCTCATTCATTAAAAACACCCCAGAGCACCCACACCCTCATTCATTAATAAAATCCCCAGAGCACCCAGACCCTCATTCATTAATAACACCCCAAAGCACCCATACCCTTATTCACTAATAACAACCCCAGAAATCCTCAATGAGTACTAACAACACCCCCCAAACCCCGCCCCCCCCCCAAAAAAAAACAACGATTTGAAAAAAAAAAAACAAAACCTAAACCTCAGAATACTATTTAGAGACATGTGATATAAGTAGAACCCCCCCCCCCCCCATACCTCCCTTCAGCATTCACTCACTGTACCCTGTGGGCTGCTGTGTGCACCTCCCACATCCAGAACAGAGTAGGTGCAGCTGCGTGTAAGGTAGGAGCTGTCTGGGTGCTCTTATGTCTGTGCCCGCTCCAAATCTGCACTGCGACGGCATTCTTTCCGCCTTGCAAGTCCAGCAGCAGCTCCTCTGCTGCTCCCTGTGCGGTGTGTGCGGCGCGCTGATGGGAATGAGGCAGACGTCGCTCCATGACGTCACCGCGTTTCATTCCCAGCTTGTCATAGGAGGAGGGAGGCGGGCCATGTCACTGTAGTGCCGCCCGCCTCCCTCATCTATTTAGACATGCAGCGCGGCTCATCTGCAGAATCTGTTCGGGTATAACCAGGGGAAGGTGGGCTGGCGGAGGCGGAACGGTTCCGCCTCCAGAAGGAGGTGACGGAACGCAGTTCTGCCCCGTTCTGGCCCACTTTAACCCCTGCGCTGGGGGATGTGTGGGGGCCCCAGTGCATTGCTTTTCCCAGGGGCCTACACTGCTGTTAAGACAGCCCTGCTGTCGACCATATGTGTGTACTTATCAACCTTATGTAACAGTCGACCTTTTGCACTGTTGACCTTTTACATGTCGACCTTTTGACCATGTCAACATTAACCATGTTGACCATTAGTGGTCAACCTATTGGCTGTCGACCTAATTAAGGACGACCTAGAGCCTGGATACCATGTAGATAGGAGAAAAGAATGGAACAAGCCTTTTCCAATTGTACCATAGAAAACAAATGTTCCAGTGTAAACTGTGACTTGCTTCTAGAGGAGAAGATTTAGCCCTGTTAAGATCATCTGAGTTGTGAAATCAAACCATTTTATACACACAATTAACTATTTTGTGGGATAGACGTTGCTGCTATTATTTCTACAATAGCGCTGCAACATACACTTGTATAGTACATTATACATAAAAACTCAAATGTGGGGCCTAAGTCAGACCTGATTGTACCTCGGCAGATTTGCAGAGGTTTGCGATTGGATAGTCGCCACCCAACCAGAGTGAAAATCCGCCCCATACAAGTCTGCGTATGCCATGCAAAAAGCTTTGCAAACGCTGGCCAGCTGCAAATCCGCTCGTAATTCACTCACCATCAAATGATTTTTCCAGTCTGTGCATAGCCCGGGACTTACTCCAACAGTGCAAAAAAAACAGGCTGATCGGGCGTAGCTGACGTCACACACCCTCCCTGAAAACGCTTGGGAACGCCTGCATTTTGCCTGATACTCCCAGAAAATATCCACTTACCATCCCCAAACGTTCACTTCCTGTCAATCAATCTGTGCACGCCTAGTGATAAAAAAAAGAATCAGCATTATTTTGCAGTTTGGCCTCGCGTCTGCACATTACGATCCGCACACATGCGCAGTCATTCGGTAATCGTCCGCTTTGTGATTTCGCACAACGATCAGGTCTGAATTAGGCCGGTGATCAGGAGTGTCAGTGTTCAATTGCCTGGCAGGTTCGCATCAGATGCGACCATGCCTGCAAGTGCTCTATCTGACAAGGTCGCACAGGATGCGACCAGTCATATAGAGAGTGTTAGCAGAGGTGGGGAAGGGAAACTTCCCTCCGCTGCTGCTGTCAGACGGACCGGAAGATCCCTCTGCCTCCCTGCACTCTCCCCTACTGATTGCCGTGCTGCCGATCACTGCTGATCGGTCAGCACGGCAGGATCCCCCCCCGTCCAGCGGCTGCAGAAAATGCCAGCCGCTGGGGAGTGTAAATGAACCCTCCCAAGCCACCCCCAGAACCCCCCCTGTATACCTGCAGGCTGTCCCGGCTTTCAAAATGAAAGCCGCTATGGTCGCGACTCGCGATGTTCCCAATGTTCCGATGTTTGGGGAAAATAGTTTTTAAAAAAAAAATACAAAATATATATATTTTTTCCTTTTTTTAACTAAAATCATTTGGGATAGGGTTAAATTCATGTTCTTCACCTAATTCACTCATAAAAAAACCCAACAATTTCGGAGCGGTTTTTGGCGAAATAAATCGTCAGTTAAGTGGTTAATGTAAGGAATTAATGAGATACATTGTATAATTTCCTGGAACTTGCTCATTTAGTTTAAAAATACTTCCATATACTTATAAAAAAAAAATCAGGGGTCTATAAAGTACCTACCAACTGGCTCCTAACTATCATTTTGTGAACACAGCTTGTATAGTACCATGGCAGTTAGTAGCTGATTGGCTTAGTATGTAAACCTCTCAGTAACCAAACATTATTTTAGTGTAGTACATATTTTTGTGAATGCCTATTATATATTTTGTTCTGTACCATTAATCTTGAGAATATAGTTGTTCTGCCAAATTACATCTACATGTAAAAAGCAAGTTATTATATCTAGTGATAATGACTATAAAGGATTACTTATGGTATTTGGACTTTGCATTTGTTTTATTCTGTATTGTATGTTATGTGGGAATTGCTCGTTATTTATCCCTTTAAGTCAAACTGACCCATTTCAGTCATCATTAGGGGTCATTATTAGTAATAAATACAAAAATTATTTGCATACATTTTGTCTGCCATTCTTTCTGTATCTCGGAGAGGGATCCTTACCTCTCTGTCAGGGTGTGGTGTGAGTCCAGTATTGCTGCCAAATGAAGAAGTGAGACAATTGCGCCATCGTAGAGGGAGCTCTAGTTACACCCACACCACACCAACTGTATCCTCGTATATATTCAGGGCAGGACGGATGGTGTAATGGTTAGCATTACTGCCTCACAGCACTGAGGTCATGGGTTCTATTCACACCATGGCCCTAACTGTGCAGAGTTTGTATATTCTCCCCGTACTTGCGTGGGTTTCCTCCGGGTACTCCGGTTTCCTCCCACAATCCAAAAATATATTGGTAGGTTAATTGGCTCCCAACAAAATTAACACTAGCGTGAATGTGTCTGTGTACATGTGATAGGGAATGTAGATTGTAAGCTCCACTGGGGCAGGGACTGATGTGAATGGCCAATTATTCTCTGTAAAGCGCTGCGGAATATGTGTGTGCTATATAAATAACTGATATTAATAAATACCAGGTATAACATATGTTTTTCAGTGACTGCTGTACACAGAGCAATTCTAATTTTTTTTATTGTTACGGCAGTCCCCGCTATTTATTATTACCACATAACAACAACAACAACAACAACAACAATAATAATAATAATAATAATAATAATAATAATAATAACAATAGTACTACTACTACTACTAATAGTAGTAGTAGTAGTAGTAGTAGTAGTAGTAGTAGTAGTAGTAGTAGTAGTAGTAGTACTACTACTACTATTATTACTATTATTACTACTACTAATTACTACTACTAATTACCAGCGTCTACTATGGTGTTATACCTGTCAAACATTTATATTTTATATGTAAAATTGGGACAAAATAAACCATGCCCCTTATCAGCCCAAACTCCCACTGGTTTTATTTGTTCCATCCCAAAATGCCTACTTTTGGGTAGAACTGGTCTACCCAAATTTATTTAAACCTGTTCCTTCAAAGTCCATAGATTGGCAGGTGGGATGCCGGTTGTTGAAATACCAACACCGGAATCCCGACTCCACTCGGAAGGCCGACACCAAAATCCTGAATACGGTCACAAGCCCGAACAAGTGTGTACTGCCCTGTCTGACTGGTAAACTGCTGGGGCCTGGGTGGGGTGGGGATGATGGGGGGGGGGGGGGGGGAGTAGGTTTAGGCTGCTGGGGGAGAATTAGGGTTAGACAGCGGGGAGTGGGGGGGGTTGGGTTTAGGCACTCCCGGGTAGGGTTAGGGTTAGGCTGTAGGCAGGAGGGTTAGGTTTAGTCTCAAATGGGGAGGGTTATTGTTAGGCTGTGGGGGGTAGGGTTAGGTATAGGCTGCTGAAAGGGAGGGTTAGGGGGCCACTGGGCGAAGGTGTACTTACCTTACCCCTGTCAGGATTCTCAACATCGGGATGCCGCAGTCGTTATTCTGACAGCCGGCATCCCGACTGCTGGCATTTCAATCCCAACCCGGGACTTGGGGGTTATGTGTTATGAATATCTGAGAAATTTGTCTTTGCTATTATCTTCGCAATTGCTGACATAAAAACCACAGTCATACTCCTTTCTTAATATGCCCCTGATATTGTTTCACTTATTTCTCTCTCTAAGAGAATGCATATTTACCAAAATGATATAAACATGAGCCTAGAAGACCAATACTCTATATACCATTATGTAATGCTTTTTAAATAACATGCAGTGCCTGGTGATAGTTTTTGCATTAATTTCTACATGATAGCATTTGTTAGTAAATCTTGTGCACCTTTTCATTGTTCTGTGCTACCAGCAAGCAGTGAGGATGCCGACACACACTATGTTGGTGTTCACAATGCCGACATCAGAATGTGGAATGTTATGATGTCGACGTGATCAAAATGTTGACATATGACGTGTTGCCATAGTGAAGATGTTGACATCAAGGTTAAAAATAGTGTTAGGGTTAGCATTAGGGTTATTTAAAAATGGTCTTGTTGACATTCTAACCGTGTAGACATTTTTCAGTGTCAATATGCGGCATGTTGACCTTCACAAGTTGATCTTAAGAATGTCGGCGTTGCCTGGCGACTTTATATACCAAAACCTTGCTACCATGGAAGTGTAAGTGGTTCAGTTATGAATCTTGCACGGATCCCTCAAATTCATAGTTACACCTATATTTATTTCTGACAAATAAATCAGTAAATCTATAAGTAACACACATTCATCAATAAGTTAAATTGATTTACTTACTATAAGTGTGTGTTTTATTTGCCTGGCTCTTACCAACATATGAAAAAAAAGAAAGTTGTGTTGCTTGTAACGCCTTGAATTCAAACTTCAGAATATATTACCAGTAATAATGACATTGCTACAATAGACATTTTTATCTGTAGATTTCTGGCCTGACTGAATCTCAGTTTTATTATATCTAGGATTACTTTAAATTTCCACTGCCATGCTCAGCTTGCTGACCTGACATTTGTTCTAGAGTTTGCTAAGTTCTCTTATATCTATTGTTGCGTTGCTGCTCTACTATTTGTTAAGGAATTGTCTGCTCTTAGATGCTTTGAAATGCAGCATAGACAGCTGAGCACCTAAACAGGATAGAACTGTCAGAATATAGGAATTACTGACAGGCAATCATTAATGTGGTGGTTGAATCATCACACCGCTACATTATTAATAGTCTACTGTGCGATATTTAGTTTAAGGAAGGTCATTTGATGCTTCCAACAAAGGTAACTTCTTTGAGTATGCCATGACATAAGGTCACTTGAGTGGTGAAGAAAACTGCACCTGAAACCAGACAGATCCAACTAATGTTCTTTTTTTTTTTTTGTCTCAAGATATAAATAGTTATCTTCCAGCGTATACTGGTCAGTCAGTTGTACGGACACCCTCTGAGATGCTACTATTTTATATAATATTATTTTCAGAGCCAGCCATATGCTCAGAATTCTGATCAGCAGAACTGGATGGTACTTTGGTATCTCTTACTAACGTATTCTGTACAAGGATGTTAACCCAACGTTTCCAAAACCTCAGGGCACCCTGACAATCAATGTTTTAAGGATATCCATGCTTAAGCACAGGTGGCTTAATTCATTAATTAATTCCTCATTCAGTTTAATTACAGTACAATATCTGTGCACAAGCATGGATGTCCTTAAAATCTGGAATGTTAGTGTGCCTTAAGTACCGAGTTTGGGAAACCATGTATTAATCTGATATTTACTGAAACTAGTGCTGTATATAAAATTCAATATATATGTACATTATAACTCCCAGCTGTCCTAATTTTGGCATTATAGCCCTGATTTGTGTATCTTGAAAGGATACACAAAGTGAAAGTTGTTCAAATCAAATTACAAACTGAAACAGGTGTGCATAAGGGATTGTTTCCAAAGAGCATATTTCATTAGTGGACTACCATTACACATTAAATATACAGTATTACTAAAACTGGCAACCAGGGGTGTATCTAGGGGTCTAAGTGCCCCTGGCAAAATAAGAAACTGGTGCCCCCCACCTCCCCCACCCAGGGACACAGAGGGGGGAGTTACAGACAGGCTGAGGTCAGGGACACTGAGTTAGAATTACAGGGAGGGTGCGGGTAGGGACATTGAGGTGGAGGGCTTACAGGGAGTCTGAGGTCAGGGACACCAGGATCGGACTGGCCCACAGGGGTTCAGGGGAAACCACCGGTGGGCCCCACTGCCTGGGGGCCCACTCCTTCCTCTAGAGATCAGGTTCCAGACTGTGCACTTGTATTATACATGGTATGGTACGTTGCATTACACTGCACAAGTCTATTGTGTATTTCAAGCTTCTGTGTGTTGGTCACACCCCTTTTTTAGGTTGACCACACCCCTAAGTATGGGCCCCTATCACTGCATTCCCCCGGTGGGCCCTTCATGCCCCGGTCCGACACTGAGGGACACTGAGGGGCAATTACAGGAAGGGTGTGGTCAGGGACACTGAAGGGGAATTACAGGAGTGTGCAGGCAGGGACACTGAGGGAGAATTACGGGGAGGGTACAGGCAGGGACACTGAGGTGGAATTACAGGAGGTTGTGGGCAGGGACACTGAGCGAGGACTCACAGGAAGACGGATGTCAGGGACACTAAGGGGGAATTACAGGGAGGGTTTGGGTAGGGAAAATGAAAGGGAGGGGCTACAGGGTGGATGAGGTCAGGGACACTGAGGGGCAATTACAGGGTGGGTGCGGGAAGGGACACTGAGAGGGAATGACAGGAGTGTGCGGGCAGGGACACTGAGGGGGAGTCACAGGGAAGCTGAGGTCAGGAACACTGAGGGAGAATTACAGGGAGGGTGCGAGCAGGGACACTGAGATGGAATTACAGGGAGGGTGCAGGCAGGGACACTGAGGAGCAGTGCCATAACTAGACATTTTAGCGCTGTGTGCAAGAAACAGCCTTAGCGCCCCCACCATATTTAAAATAGGGCCAGTGCGCGCTGTAGGTGTGCGGCAAAACTATAGGGGTGTGGCTTTTTGTGGATGGGGTGTGGCAAGAAAATAATACCAATTCATATTACGCATAACAGTGGTCTCCATTAATCAAATGACGCCACTTACACACATTACGCCAGGTAGAGCCCCATTTTACATATTACTACATGTAGAGCCCCTTTTACACGTTACGTCAGGCAGAGCTCCCTTTTACACGTTGCGGCAGGCAGAGCTCCCTTTTACACATTACGGCAGGCAGAGCTCCCTTTTACATATTACGGCAGGCAGAGCTCCCTTTTATATGTTACGACAGGCAGAGCTCCCTTTTACACATTACGGCAGGCAGAGCTCCCTTTTACACGTTAAGGCTGGCAGAGCTCACCTTTATACATTACGTGCCGGTTCTCTGTCCTCAATGCCTATGTACTGTGGGCCGAGAACACTCTGAACACACCTAGCTACGGCACTGTACAAAAATCATGAGAACTCGGAGGTAGGTAATGTCTGCTCTCCAGCTATGATGGAACCACAAGTCCAAACATGCTCTATCATGTAATGTCTGTCAGGGCATGATGGGACTTGTGGTTCCACAGCATCAGGACCCAGGCACTTCTCTCCTCTCATCTTTCTAATGGCTGGCATAAAGAGTCCCCACCACTTGCTGCTGTTCTGCTCACCCAGTTGTAGTTGTGTGGCTACTGCATGATCCTGATCTCATGGGACACTGTCAATCCGTTGCCGGGAGACCAGGCCGTTCACTGACAAGCACAGGCTGGGGCAGAGGGGCTGCTTAGGTGCAATCCAGGAGCTCGCTGGCCGCTCACTGCCGCTGTGTGTGGTTGTAGATATAGAGATTTTCAGCCGGCATGTCCCCTGGGAGTAAAGGTCTACAGGAGTGCAGAAGATCGTCACTGTAACCTTCAGGCAGGAGGGGGAGGATATGACTGCCGGGTTGCCGTTGTATGCACTGCATTGTAACTCTGGCTGGAGCGGGTGCGAGGTGAGGGGAGGATCAGGCACTACAGCAACCCGCAGCTCACTTTAACCTACGGTGGTGGCGGCAGCGGAGGGGATCAGGCAGTATTGCCGGGGCTCATTATAACCTCTGGTGGAGGGGGGGGGGGGGGAGTGGTCTGGCTGTACTGTAAGCTCTGGTTTCCGAGGGTGTCGGCAGGGCTTTACTGCCCGCGGGCTGCACTTTAACTGCCGCAGGCTCACATTGCATTGCGGAACTACAGGTGTTACCAGCGGTACTGCGCCCACAGGAATTACGAGGAGGGTGCGGGCTGGGACACTGAGATGGAATTAGGGGGAGGGTGCAGGCAGGGATACTGAGATGGAATTACGGGGAGGGTGCAGGGAGGGAGACTGAGGGGGAATTACAAAGAGTGTGCAGGCATGGACACTGAGGGTGAATTACGGTTACGGTGCTGGTAGGGACACTGAGAGGGAATTACGGGAAGGGTGCGGGCAGGGATACTGAGGGGGAATTATGGGAAGGGCGTGGGCAGGGACACTGAGAGGGAATTTCATGAGTGTATGGGCAGGGTCACTGAGGGGGCAGTTACAGGGATGGTGCGGCAGTGACACTAAGGGATAATTACAAGGAGGGTGCGGACAGGGATTCCGAGGGGATATATGCACACATGCATACAGTTAAAAACTTCTCTCTAGGTGTGATTTCACTGCATGTCCCAGCAAATCCAATTGACAAGGTGTGCTGGGACTTGTAGTCTCAACAGAGCTGGACAGGCAGTCACTGGTCTAGATACCTCCTCTCCATACAGAGCTCTTTGTAAGCTGTGATCCAGACTGCCAGGATAGACCATGCAGTGCAGCTACGGTACCCCCAGAAAATGTACAAGTATGCTCATGCTGCACTGCTGACTGGTGCTGATTGTAGGGGCTGGTGTCTGGTGACAGACCACGTGGGACCAATGAGAAGGGGAGCGGATGAGGAAGAGGAGGTGCCTCGCCCCTCCCCATACCTGGAAGTGCCCCACTCCCCGGCTCTATTCACCATCAGTGTGACTGTAGCCACAGAGAGTGTCAGAGTGCAATACATTTCTGAGAGTCCGGCAGTGAATGAGCACTGGTAAGGGATGTACTCAGTGAGAACTACTATGTCATTCTACCCCCTGGCGCGGGTGGCACTGCCGGGCAGCACCACCCTCTTGGCCGGCGCCCATGGCAAGTGCCATCCTGTCCAATAGGAAGATACACCCCTGCTTGCAACTGCCTTTAATGATTATAGCATATTCTACTTTCCCTTTCCGAATCTCCCTTGTTCTTTCCATCCTCCTTCAACCTTGTCTTGAGCTAATTACTTACCTATTACGCTATTGAATATATACAGCCCCCAGCCACAACTCTCAAGTGACATCTCAGTCCCCCACTATGTGAATTAACAATGTCTTCCCATTGGAAACACTTTCTGCTAATCACACGTCAGATAGGCAGTCCCAGGAGTACCATTAGCAGAGTGGATGCTTCCAATGAGAACCCTCTTCTGCTTTTATTATAGCAGCCTTACGCAGCTCCTAGGAACTGCAACTGATGCAGCCCTTAACCAATGCTATTTTCGTGCACATGTGCAAGGCTTAATTTGTGGGGTTTTCACCTATGCGCAATGGATATGGGACTGAACTGCAAGAAAGTGGCTGCAGCAGCCAGGGCAGCATCTCCACAGGAGGAAGGTCAGAATCACCACTGATATATGTATACATAACAATTGTGTAACGTTGTTCCATATCCTCAATGCACACACCCAATGGCTCTCACTTCAAGGAGACAGCCTTAAACTAGGTACACACTGATTTTTGGATCAGGTCAACAATCGAGCCAAATATTTAGCTAGAAGAAGGTTCTGATAGCTACGCTACACACTTTTTTGTTATTTATGAAAAATCATCTGTTTCTTTTTACATCGAGTTTACCCACACACTGCCTGATTTTTACACCTGGACACATGGTCAGATTATTGAGAATGCACACACACTGATTGATATCAGGAGATTGAGGCTGAGATTTTAGCTAGGTGAGACAGCTTCTTCTACACACTGCAGCATGGACTACAGGATGCCCTGCAGTCTCCAGGCAGCCCAACCCTTTCAGACAGTCCCAAACAGCCTATGATATGTCTAAAAGGGATGGTAGTTTAACACTAAAGTACACAACCCGCTATAATGTTTTCATTAATCAAGAACCAATAGCCTATCTTCTTCAAAACTTACTTTAAACAGCAAATCACAGGCTCAAGGCCAGTACAGGTGATTCCACTGTATTTAGTGGAAGGTAAAGCACTTACGTAAAAGTAAATAGATAACATGGAACAGACTATTAAAAACCAAGATTCCAAATGTGAGTTTTCAATTGCAAACTTGTCCAACTAGTAATACCCCTTTTCCACTAGCTCTAAAAACACAGATAAATGCACGGGGGCGCGCATTTACCCGTGTTTTTTTTCTAGTGGAAACCCCCCCCCTGCAAATTCCCGGATCAATTGATCCAGGAATCCTACCCGGGTAGCTTACCGGGTTGAACACCCAGTGATCTCCCAGGGGTGGTATTCATGTGACCGACAGTCACATGACCTCCTCCGTGAGCCCGACGGCTCACTATCCCGATGGTCGGCATGCCGACCAACAGGGACTATTTCCACTCGTGGGTGTCCACGACACCCATAGAGTGGGAATAGAACCCGTGGCGACCGCAGGTCGCCACCGAGCCCGCAGCGTGGCGAGCGCAGCGAGCCCGCAAGGGGCTTGCTGCACTCGCCCCTCCCCGCCGGGATCCCGGCGTCTGTATGCTGCCGGGATCCCGGCGTCGGTGAGGTGACCGGCGGTCAGGAGACCGCCGGTCACCAGTACTACACCCATCTCCCAGCGCCGCCCCTGCCACGTCACCAGCCGGGTTGGTGAGCGCAGTGTAGAAGGGGGCTGTAGCATGGGTTGCAGCCGTGTCAGGCTCCTAGCTGTGAGCCATGCTAGCTAGTGGAAAAGGGGTATAAGTCACAGGCCTCAGGCCACTAAAGGTGATTCAAGCCTGTGTAACAGCCTAGTTGAAAAGATAACAACTTGATAAGCTAATAACAAACCTCTCCAACCAGCATATAAAAGAGCTGAGGCCAGTACAGGTGACTGGAGATGAAGTACTAATTAGTGGGTGATAAAGCTTTAAATTATTACTACTATAGGAAAATTAAATAGGAAATATGGAAAAAATAAATGAAGCTAGCTTACAAATGCAAACTGAGCATTGGTTGGCAGAAGCTACACAAGAACTATGTGCTATATTAGTGGAGGCTGATATGTCTATCACAGCTCAGGCTCAGGCTGTAATTGATGATACATACTTTGTGGAGAAGCTGCAGGAAATAGGGTCTATACCACTATATGAGAAGCTGGTGTTGGATGGTCTTGCAAGATATAAATATTAATGCCTGTTAGTGGCTGTCCAGAATGGGATGTTTGCTGCTACCATGACCTCCAGTAGAGAGTTGAGAAGCTGGAGCTGAATTTCAACATCTACTGAAAGAGGAAAAGCTGAAATGGCTCAAGCAACTCAAACAATCTGTACTCCTCATAGTCATTTAGGGGAATATAAAAGAGAGTCTCATAACCAGAGGGCGCCTGTTAGTATTTTCCATAAATTTGGATTGGCTAAGATAGTCCTCTGACTTTTTTTCCATAATAGTTTACACATGTTCAAACTGCCACCATCGCTATTCACCTTCATAGTGGTGATAAATGTGTGGAGACTTGTAACCTTGTTGCAGTTAGAATTTAGCTTTTATTAATATAATTTTGATTTGGGCCCAAAACATGCCAGCGCATGACACATGATGTACTTCATGGGCTATGCACTGTTGACATCAAATGGTGGTCATAATACTGTGACTCGACCATGTACGAGGGAAATTATTTTAACCCTAACTTCATATCATAATATTTCACTCTGGGTTGCTGAGTTGACTCATCATCATCATCATCATCATCATCATCATCATCATCATCACCAATGGGTGTCTTGGCAAAGGTAATTTTTTTTCCTGGCAGCAGCAGTAGACATGTCATGTGCCACTGGAGCTGAAAACTTGCTCGCAAGCAGATCTTTGCATCTCTTAAGATCTGTATCAGTTGAAAAGTAAGACATTACAAAGGACTTAAACCTAGGATCAAGCATTGGACCCTGAAAAAGAAAAAAAATAGCTTCAGTTCCTCCTCCAGCTTTTCTGCTTTTCCAGTTGTTAAATTAAGGGTGTGGTCTGACTCAGGCTGGCAGTGTCTGAATTGACTTCATAGGTTTCAATTTCAAATGGTTTCAGTAACTTGCATAAAACTGAGGATATACTCCAGTGTGTTGCAGTAATGTAATGTTAACCCTTTCCCTATCTCATGGCTTGATGTGTACAGTACATCATGATGTCTTGTTGCTGTTCCTCCAGTTGTTGAAGCATATAAAGGAAGGAATTCCACTTGATTACTACCTCTTGCTTCAGTTGGTAGCATGGCAAATGTAACTTTTCTAGCAGCTGCTACAATGTTCTACATGTAGTTGCTGAATGCAGAAATTACCAAATATTTTATGGACCAGAGCCAGCATCTCCTACATGGTCCTGTGTAAGAAATTTTGAACCTCCAAGTGTAGTATGTGTGCAAAACATGTTAGGTGTTTAAATTCACCCAGTTGTAATGCTTATACAATGTTACTTGTGTTATTGGAAATTGCAAATCTTCAGGAGAGTCTTAGGGGGTAATTCTAAGTTGATCGCAGCAGGAATTTTGTTAGCAGTTGGGCAAAACCATGTGCACTGCAGGGGAGGCAGATATAACATGTGCAGAGAGAGTTAGATTTGGGTGGGTTATTTTGTTTCTGTGCATGGTAAATACTGGCTGCTTTATTTTTACACTGCAATTTAGATTGCAGATTGAACACACCACACCCAAATCTAACTCTCTCTGCACATGTTATATCTGCCCTTCCTGCAGTGCACATGGTTTTGCCTAACTGCTAACAAAATTCCTGCTGCGATCAACTCAGAATTACCCCCCTAGTAAGGTGTTTTTCTATCACATCCTTCAGTTTTGCAAACAGATTGACACTAGTATGCCACTCAACAAAACCAATGATACAGAGAATAGCCTGCCTTTGAATAAGCTGGCGTTGTGTGTTAGATACTGATGCTGCTGAATGAAATATGTTATCCCAGTGGTCTTATTTTATCTATGGTTAAGAAGGAGAGACTGCAGCAGTTACAATATCTGCCAAGATCCCCCCCACTTCTGTCCATAAAGCAGCTCCCACAGAATCTGTCAGATAAATTCCAAAGCTTGGCCCCAGCCACTTACACAATCTGACGATGGTGTTAAACAATAGTAGCCTATAGGCAAATATAGCATACTAGGTGATTCATCGCTCCCTACGGGCGCTCTTCACACCGTCGTAAGGGGCTATGCCCCCTTAACCCTTGCACGCCCTTGGGGTGTGCAATATTTGTATTATATGGAGTATTACCTCCCATCATAATTGTGTGAGTGGTTAAATATTGCAAGGACAAAGGGCGTGCGATGGTTAAGGGGTCGTAGCCCATTGCAACGGCGTGAACAGCACACGCAGGGCCTGATGAATCACCTAGTAGGTGCTGTGGTTTGGGGAGTGGCGGGTCCAGGGAAGACGCAGGTGGAGGAGGGGCGGATTGCGGGGGTGTCGCGGGTGGGGGAGGGGTTTGGTGTGGTGGGGCCGTGGGTGGGGGAGGGGTCCATAGCCACCGCGGGTTGGGGAGGAGCGGTTGATGGGGTGCCGCGGGTGGGAGAGGGGCGGGTGCGGGGGTGCTGCTGGTGGGGGAATGGGTTCGGAGCCACTGCGGATGGTGGAGGAGTGTGTGTGGGGGTGCCGTGGATGGGGCCCAGGGGTACTGCGAGTGGGTGAGGGGCGGGTAATGCTTCTATTGCTTCTCCTCCTGGAAGCAGCTAAGCTGCTGTCCTCCCTTTGGCAGTGGCTCTCCTGCAGACTTGCACAGCAGCCAGTCACTATTGTTAGTGCTGGTGTCCCAATGCGCCGCATTACAGGGAAGGCTGCTGGGAGCTGTAGTTTATTTAGTGCTTCTACTTCCCTGTAATGTGGTGCGTCAGGACACCGGCGCTAACAATAGTGACTGGCTGGCAGAACTGACTGACTCGCTGAATCAATGTAAAAGGTGAGAGTGCTTTGCAGTGTCAGTGACGCTGCACACCCACTGCACTGCACAGCACTGTCACCTTTTACATTGATTCAGCATCGAGACATTACCCTCCGTGATATCACCCACTCTCTCCATTACATTAACCATCTCGGGACTTCCAGGCCTGCAGCCCAGGTGCTGTGTTGCGGAGTCAGGGCACTTCTGTGACATCACATGCAGAGGAGGCTCCGGGGCTCAGAGAGTATGTGGCGCAGGGAGGGCTATGAAAGCCTTCCGCTGCGCCGCCTTCACACACCTCTATGCTGGTGGCCGCAGCAGCTTTTGTTCCACCTGCGCCATGGCTAGGGAGTGGGGATTGTTGATGCCGGAAGGGGCAGGCAGACTGGCAGCAGGAAATAGGACACTGCAGTAAAAGGATGCTTTTCCCCTATCTACAGCGCAGAGACTTGCAGCAGATGCAGTGGCATACCATCCAACTGTACCTTTTTTGCAGGTACAGTACCTTTTTTTATGGTCTGTACCGAGTTTTGGCTCTCCAAACTTCCATTGAAAGTATAGGAAAAGGGGTCATGGCCACGCCACTTTACCCATGGCCACGCCCCCTTTTCGAATTTGTAGCAATTTTTATGTGTAAATTGTTGGAGGGTATGTTGCTGCAGATGCAGTGGGCCTATTTTGGAGTATGGACCTGGAGCTGCAGCTCCATCAGCCCCATTGTTAATCCTGCTTCGGAAACACACAGCAGCCAAAGGGCAGAGCCTCCCATTGAATGTAACCTGTGTGGGAGGCCGTTTCTCGCCCAATCAGCTGTGGACTGGGTTTGATAGACCTGCTGCTAACCCTAGCCATGCCCAGCGTTATACACACAGGCACAGAGTCACAGATCTGGGCTATTATATAGGAGGGTTCACTACGATATGCCGGTGGTCGGGCTCCCGGCGACCAGCATACCGGCGCCGGGAGCCCGACCGCCGGCTTACCGACAGTGTGGTGAGTGCAAATGAGCCCCTTGCGGGCTCGCTGCGCTCGCCACGCTACGGGCACGGTGGCGCGCGTTTATTCTCCCTCTAGGGGGGTCGTGGACCCTCACGAGGGAGAATAAGTGTCGGTATGCCGGCTGTCGGGCTCCCGGCACCGGTATACTGAGCGCCGGGAGCCCGACCGCCGGCATACAGAAGACCACCCATATAGGAGATAGTCAACTTTATTTCCTGACACACTTGGAGATAAAGTATGTTACAAACAATTTGTCCACACCTAGGGTCGTTCCGAGTTGATCGTAGCTGTGCTAAATTTAGCACAGCTACAATCATCTTCCCTGACATGCGGGGGTACGCCCAGCACAGGGCTAGTCCGCCCCGAATGTCAGTCTCCCCCCCGCACAAATGCAAAAGCATTGCACAGCGGCGATGCCTTTGTATTTGTGGAGTAACTCCCGGCCAGCGCAGCTCCTGCGGCTAGCCGGAGTTGTTCACGGCAGGCCAATCTAGCACCAGCGATAGCGATGCGCGGGGCTGCGCATCGCTATCGCTGTTGGGGGTACACACGGAGCGATCAGGCTTAAAATATAAGCAATCTAGTCAGATTGCTTAGATTTTAAGCAGCGATCGCTCCGTGAGTACCCCCCTTTAGAAACAAAATGGAGGCAATATTGTACTATATGATGTAAAGAATATGCTAACGCTGTGTAAATAACTCAGTAACACAGTAAGTATATACTAAATTACTTTTATTATAAAGTGCCAGTGTTTTATTAATTGTATTTGAAGGGGTGCAACATTTTATTTTATTTAGTTATTGTACACTAATTAAGTAATACATAATATGAGGCTATAATTTGACATGGTAGATAACTTTGCAGCTATCTCATTTGTCACAAGCTCTTATATTGCTTTCCATTTTTTTTACCAGCATTTTTGTGAACATATTCTCTTCATCTCAACAGTTTATGCATTACTGTGCAAAAGTTTTAGGTAGAGATGTGCGGTGGACACTTTTCGGGTTTTGTGTTTTGTTTTTTGTTCTGGATCTCCGTTCTTGTTTTAGATCTGGATTGGTTTTGCCGAAACCACCCTTCGTTTTGTGGTTTTGGTTTTGAATCTGGGTTTTTAAAAGTAAATAAACATAAAAACAGCTAAAATCACATAATTTGGGGGTATATTTGATCCTACAGTATTATTAACCTCAATAACATAAATTTCCACTCATTTCCAGTCTATTCTGAACACCACACACCTCACAATATTGTTTTTAGGCCAAATGTTTGCACTGAGGTAGCTAACTTAGCTAAGCAACAAGTGGGCGTCACAAACACCTGGCCCATCTAGGAGTGGCACTGCAGTAGCAGACAGGATGGCAGTTTTAAAAACTAGGCCCTAAAGAGCACATAACACAAAGAAAAAAAAGAGGTGCAAGATGGAATCATCCTTGGGCCCTTCCACCCACCCTTATGTTGTATAAACAGGACATGCAACTTTAACAAACCAATCATATCAGCGACAGGGTCTTTCACATGACTATAGCTGAAATAATTGGTTTGTTTGGGCCCCCACCAAAAAAGAAGCAATTAATATCTCCTTGCACAAACTGGCTCTACAGAGGCAAGATGTCGTCCTCATCCTAATCCTCTGATTCCCCACCCCTTTCAGTATTTACATCCTCATCCTCACAGAGGACACTGAGGACACTTTTCTTAATGTCCCTGTACTATCCGGGAATCGCTTGCCTAGTTAAGTGGAATCTAGACAGGAATTGGTACCGGGGACACAGTACGTCCATCAACTGTCTAGATCCCACTGCACTAATGGCGGATACCTGATGCGCGTCTAACACCAGCATAGTTGTTATAGCCTCAGTAATCCGCTTTGCAACAGGGTGACTGGTGTCATATTTGATCTTCCTCCTAAAGGACTATTGGACAGTCAATTGCTTAGTTAAAGTAATACAAGTGGTTTTACGACTTCCTCTCTGGGATGATGATCAACTCCCAGCAGCAACAACAGCAGTGGCAGCAGCAGTAGGCGTACTACTCAAGGATCCTCCGGAGGAATTTCGGATAGGAGAGGACTCATCAGTCTTGCCAGTGACATGGCCTGCAGGACTACTTATGTTCCTGACTGAGAAATGGAACCTAGATGGTATTTGGTACCGGGGACACAGTACCTCAATCAAGTCTCTAGTTCCCTGTGAATTAACGGTGGATACCGGAAAGACGTTTCTCACCACCCAGGCTGCCAAGGCAGTAGGCGTTACACTCAAGGATGCATCGGAGGAATCCCAGGCAGGAGAGGACTCGTCAGACTTGACAGTGACATGGCCTGCAGGACTATTGGCTTTCCTGTCTAAGGAGGAAATTGACACTGAAGGAGTTGGTGGTGTGGTTTTCAGGAGCTTGGTTACAAGAGGAAGGGATTTAGTGGTCAGTGGACTGCTTCCGCTGTCATCCAAAGTTTTTGAACTTGTCACTGACTTCTGATGAATGCGGTCCAGGTGACGTATAAGGGAGGATTTTCCTAGGTGGTTAACATCCTTACCCCTACTTATTGCAGCTTGACAAAGGCAACACATGGCTTGACACCAGTTGTCCGCATTTCTGTTGAAACAATTCCACACCGAAGAGGTGATTTTAATTTTATTTTGACCAGGCATGTCAATGGCCATATTCGTCCCACGAACAACAGGTGTCTCCCCGGGTGCCTGACTTAAACAAACCACCTCACCATCAGAATCCTCCTTGTCAATTTCCTCCCCAGCGCCAGCAACACCCATATCCTCCTCCTGGTGTACTTCAACAGTGACATCTTCAATTTGACTATCAGGAACTGGACTGTGGGTGCTCCTTCCAGCACTTGCAGGGGGCGTGCAAATGGTGGAAGGCGCAACCTTTTCCCGTCCAGTGTTGGGAAGGTCAGGCATCGCAACTGACACAATTGGGCTCTCCTTGGAGATTTGTGATTTAGAAGAACGCACAGTTCTTTGCTGTGCTTTTGCCATCTTAACTCTTTTAAGTTTTCTAGCAGGAGGATGAGTGCTTCCATCCTCAGGTGAAGCTGAACCACTAGCCTTGAACATAGGCCAGGGCCTCAGCCGTTCCTTGCCACTCCGTGTCGTAAATGGCACATTGGCAAGTTTACACTTCTCCTCAGACGATTTTGATTTAGATTTTTGGGTCATTTTACTGAGCTTTATTTTTTTGGATTTTACATGCTCTCTACTATGACATTGGGCATCGGCCTTGGCAGACGACGTTGATGGCATTTCATCGTCTCGGCCATGACTAGTGGCAGCAGCTTCAGCACGAGGTGGAAGTTGATCTTGATCTTCCCTATTTTACCCTCCACATTTTTGTTCTCCATTTTTTAATGTATGGAATTATATGTCAGTAATATATCAATAGCAATGGCCTACTACTATATCTACTGCGAACAAATGAAATGCACCACAGGTATGGATGGATAGTATACTTGAAGACACAGAGGTAGGTAGAGCAGTGGCCTTCTGTACCATACTGCTATATAGTATATACTGGTGGTCAGCAAACTGTGCAAAACTGAAATGCACCACAGGTATGGATGGATAGTATACTTGACGACACAGAGGTAGGTAGAGCAGTGGCCTACTGTACCGTACTGCTTTATATTATATACTGGTGGTCAGCAAACTGTTCAAAACTGAAATGCACCACAGGTATGGATGGATAGTATACTTGACGACACAGAGGTAGGTAGAGCAGTGGACTACTGTACCGTATTGCTATATATATAGTTATACTGGTGGTCAGCAAACTGTGCAAAACTGAAATGCACCACAGGTATGTATGGATAGTATACTTGACGACACAGAGGTAGGTAGAGCAGTGGCCTTCTGTACCGTACTGCTATATAGTATATACTGGTGGTCAGCAAACTGTGCAAAACTGAAATGCACCACAGGTATGGATGGATAGTATACTTGATGACACAGAGGTAGGTAGAGCAGTGGCCTTCTGTACCGTACTGCTATATAGTATATACTGGTGGTCAGCAAACTGTACAAAACTGAAATTCACCACAGGTATGGATGGATAGTATACTTGACGACACAGAGGTAGGTAGAGCAGTGGACTACTGTACCGTACTGCTATATATATAGTTATACTGGTGGTCAGCAAACTGTGCAAAACTGAAATGCACCACAGGTATGGATGGATAGTATACTTGACGGCACAGAGGTAGGTAGAGCAGTGGACTACTGTACCGTACTGCTATATATATAGTTATACTGGTGGTCAGCAAACTGTGCAAAACTGAAATGCACCACAGGTATGGATGGATAGTATACTTGACGACACAGAGGTAGGTAGAGCAGTGGCCTTCTGTACCGTACTGCTATATAGTATATACTGGTGGTCAGCAAACTGTGCAAAACTGAAATGCACCACAGGTATGGATGGATAGTATACTTGACGACACAGAGGTAGGTAGAGCAGTGGACTACTGTACCGTACTGCTATATATATAGTTATACTGGTGGTCAGCAAAATTCTGCACTGTCCTCCTACTATATACTACAATGCAGCACAGATATGGAGGGTTTTTCAGGCAGAGAACGTATAATACTGGTGGTCACTGGTCACTGGTCAGCAAAACTCTGCACTGTCCTCCTCATACTTGCCTACCTGACCCTCTCCATGAGGGAGAAAATGCTCTGTTCCTGGACTTTCCTGGTAATGTATGATTGCCATCACCTGTGGTGAAACACCTTTCTTATCAATTAACTAGCTCACCACAGGTGATGGCAATCATACATTACCAGGAAAGTCCAGGAACAGAGCATTTTCTCCCTCATGGAGAGGATCAGGTAGGCAACTATGGTCCTCCTACTATATAATACTGCTGGTCCCCAGTCCCCACAATAAAGCAATTAGCACACTGAGCAGTCAGATATGGAGCTTTTTTCAGACAGAGAACGTAGATATTTGCACTTGCAGCACACTGAGCACAGATATTTGCAGCACACTGAGCACAGATTGAGCACAGCACACAGCAGCACAATTTGCAGCCCACTGAACATAGAAACTGAGAGGACGCCAGCCACGTCCTCTCACGATCATCTCCAATGCACGAGTGAAAAATTGCAGCGACGTGCGGCTCCTTTATATAGAATACGAATCTCGCGAAAATCCGACCGCGGGATGATGACGTTCGGGCGCGCTCGGGTTAACCGAGCAAGGCGGGAGGATCCGAGTCTGCCTCGTACCCGTGTAAAATGGGTGAAGTTCGGGGGGGGGGTTCGGATCCCGAGGATACAACCCGCTCATCACTACTAATTACTGATAGATTTTAGCTGGTGTCTTGGCTTTCCATGCCTTTTTGCATCTCCCTTTCTTCATGTGTTCAATACTTTTTCCCTGTGTCATTTCACATTATTACACATAACTTAATTTATGGACATCTATGGTTTGATTTCTATTCATGTGTGGATTACATGGGTTGTTGCTGACATTTGCTGAAAATGTAATTACCATAGCCCCATTACAAATATATTTACTGACAAAAATGATATGTTTGTCCCAGGTTTCTGGCCTAAGTATTTTTCAAACCCCAGGAAGATGGTATGGGATAGTATATATACAGGGAAAAATGTGGGTGAGACTTGCACACATGGGAATACTCAGTATTATGTTACTATGGAGATGAATATAGACACGTAGTGGGGTTCCGCCGTAGTCTCTGTGGGTTTGGTTCCTAGCTTGTTGTATGATCCGATATTGGGTAGAGACTTTGCCCACTGGAAGCTGTGGGAAATCCAATATGTTACAGAAGTAAATAACCCAGATCCATTTGAGAATGTTACTGATACAGACAATGGCAGTGGGAGTGTTTGAAATGTGCCCTTTTTCAGGCATGATTGAGGAGCCAGAGAATGATGAGGGCAGTAGTGGGGCACAGAATGATATACCTTCTACTAAAATAGAGAATGTTGCTAAACCAGTTGATCGTTTGTCTGATCTTGAAGTCAGAAAAGAGATATTTGCCGTAGAGTAGTTAAAGAACCCTACTCTTGTAAAAGCTAGAGAAAATGTAAAAGTGATTGCTGGAAACCCCGTGGACCCTGATAGTTAGTTGTCATATCCTCAGAAGATATTGCGGAACAGTTCATAGTTCCCAAGGTATATAGAAGAATGGTATTAGACCTAGATCATGGTTACATAACTGCAGTTCACCAAGGGGTAGACAAATACCACTTAGAGAATTTTACAGATGTTTTGCTGGCCTGGGGTCCATAAAGAGGTATCTGAATATTGTGCATCCTGCCCTGAATGTCAGTATCATGCTCCAAGGCCACATTTTATAAGTCCGCTTGTCCCATTAACTATTATTGAAATTCTGTTTAAAAGAATAGCTATGGATTTGTTTGGACCTCTAATAAAATCTGTTTAAACAAAAAAAGTGAAAAGATGGGTGCCCAAAACAACCTAGTATAACATATAAAATATATATAGCACAAACATATTTTAATTTTTCCTTTCTTTTGGTATTTTGTCAATCCATTAAATGAAACAGGTGCAACATTTTCACTTACTATGTAACAAACATTTACAATAATATCTCTGGAAGATTGCCACATTAATAACTCATTGGCACTAGAGGTGTTTATACTACATATTATACACAACTGATTTTATTCAAGTCCTTGTCAGTTTTCACAGTATTATGGGGGTAATTCCAAGTTGATCGCAGCAGGATATTTTTTAGCAGTTGGGCAAAACCATGTGCACTGCAGGGGGGGCAGATATAACATTTGCAGAGAGAGTTAGATTTGGGTGGGTTATATTGTTTCTGTGGAGGGTAAATACTGGCTGCTTTATTTTTACACTGCAATTTAGATTGCAGATTGAACTCACCACACCCAAATCTATCTCTCTCTGCACATGTTATATCTGCCTCCCCTGCAGTGCACATGGTTTTGCACAACTGCTAAAAAAAATTCCTGCTGCGATCAACTTGGAATTACCCCCTATGAACAGAGGGATTACCATTTTATTATATTTGGCAGATTTGTAAATTTCTATATTAAACATGTAAATCTTCTTTATCTTTGCGCTTTATCCTGCTGTTATTTGTATCTCTAATAAAATCTGCCTGGGGCAATCAATATAATTTGGTGATAATAAATTACGCTACCAGATACCCGGTAGCGATGCCATTGTGCAAAACATCAACAAAGACCATCGCTAGAGAACTAGTACGTATTTTTAGCAGGTTGGGAATACCTAAGGAACTCCTGACTGACCAAGCTAGCCCATTTTTATCAAAAATCATGAAAAAGTTATGCCGCCTGTTTACAGTGACTCAGTTAAGAACCTCTTTGTATCACCCCCAGACTGATGGGTTAGTGGAGGGGTTTAACAAAACTTTCAACAACATGCTAAAGAAAGTGGTGGATAAAGATGGAAGAAATTGGGATTGTTTACTATCTTATTTATTGCTGGCCATACGAGAGGTTCCCCAATCCTCCACATGGTGTTCACCTTCTGATTTGTTGTATGGAAGACACAGTAGAAAATAGACTTTTGGTTAAGTTGTAAGGGCCTTCTGAAATTATAGAAAAATTGGGGAGGTTAATTATAAAGTGCACAAGCCTGGGAAAAGAAAGCTAGAATAGATCTACCATGTAAATCTTATAAAACCTTGGAAGGATAGAGCAACTATGTCACCCATCCCAGTCCCTCCAGTGAACCCAGCTAAACCTCTCTCAACTGTTCAACAACAGAAGGCCAAGAATTTCTCATAAGAAATAGAGTTTTGTTTTCAGACATACTGGGTAAAACAACAATCTCTAAACATGACATAATCACTGACACAGGGCTTAATGTTAACCTATGGAATGCCAGAAGCCCAACAGGAATCAGTATCTAAAGAAATGTAAAAAATGTTGGAGTTGTGATAATTGATCAGTCACATAGTGAGTGGTCATGTCCCATTGTGTTTATTCCGATGCCGAGTGGGAGCTTGCGCTTCTGCAATGATTTCCATAAGATGAACAATGTGTCCAACTTCAATGCCTACTCAATGTCTTGGGTGGATAATCTTATTGAAAGATTAGAAACAGCAAGGTACTTACTCTTGACTTAACCAAAGGGTATTGGCAAGTGGTGCTAACTGAGAATGCCAGTGTTCAGGCCTACTTGCTACATTCCAGAGTTCCCTCCAAAACTCAGACATGTTGGAAGCAGTCATCTGAACGTTCTCAGACACTCCAATTGCTGTTCTCAGTTAACTGATCACAACAGCCAATCACAAGACACTGATCCCAAATTGCCAGTACAATGTCACTTCTCCAGTGAATACATTTCTGTGCTGAGCTCTGTGATACCAAAGTGGTAGTACAGTTTCAGTCTATCAATCCAGTTAGTCTGGATATCCAATATCTCTGTTCCTCCTTTGCTATCCAATACTAATTTGACTCAGTACTTAACACATGCTCAGTTCCAGTCCGGTCACCTATCCAGTTACAATTGCATGAAAATATTTTCAGGATTCGGTGGTCCTGGTTTATATACACCAGTATATTATTCTAATTAGTGTTTGCACCTGTAAGAGGCTGATAAAAGCTTGGCTCAGCATCTCACTACCTGGGGAAACAGACAGCAGGCTTGTTATGAGACACTGTGATTTACTGACTGGAAATACTGTGCATATGCTTGTGTTTGTGGTTGGGGTATTAGGTCCTATCAGCCTGAGAGAGGGAATCTATTATGTTTAGTTAGTGCCCAGATGGGCTAGTTTTTATTTTTATGTTTTGTTTTATACACTGCATAATAAAACCAGCCACAACTAGATTGTGCAAAAACCATGGACAGGTGTGCTGTTTTTTTCTGGCTGCTCTGTTTTTGGAGGAGCCCAGTACCCTAGGAGGAGGCACCACTACCCTTATCTCCTCACATATATATATATATATAAAAAAACATTTTTTATTTATACACACACACACACACACACACACACACACACACACACACACACACACACACACACACACATATTTATATTACATATTATATATTTCAATGATTTACCTATTCCATACCATGTCCAGGTTTTCATCAACACTCCCCATCAATCCTTGTCTGCTTATTCCTTTATTCTGCCCCATCCTCCCTCCTCAATCCTTCCCCCCTAGACTCCTACATCTTCTACTCTTTCCCCTCCTCTGTTTCCCATCCACCCCTCTGCTTCTCTTCCCCTCCCCTTCTGTTACTTCTGCTCCACCATGGGCCTACCACTCAGCCCTGCTCCCTCCCTCCTTTCCATGTCTCCTCACTCCACCTCCATCGCATCACACTTCCCGCCCCCTGCAGTTGCCCTCCTAGCTTAGGTGCCCGCACCAACACTACTCCCGCTTTATCCCTGACATCCAAATTAATCTCACCTCAATGCTATAGCAACCCTGACAATCTTATTTGCATCTCTCCCACAAACTCACACCCCTTATCCTGTGCCCTCTAGAATGCCAGATCTGTTTGAAACAAACTGGTCCTCACCCATGACATTTTCATCTCCAACTTCCTGCATCTCCGGCCATTACTGAAATCTAGATTACCCCCTCTGACACCACTTCTCCTGCTGCTCTCCCTTCTGAGGGCCTCACATTCTCACCCACCCCCCACCTGAGGGTCAATATGGTGGTGGTGTTGGGGTCATTCTATCCTCTGGTTACTCCTACCAACTCATACCCCCAGAGCCATCCCTTACACCTTCTATACATGTGAGGTTCATGCTATATGCCTCTTCAAACCTTTTCATCTTCAGGTAGCTGTCTTTTACCATCCCTCTAGCATTTCCTCCAAATTCTTTAACAACTTTCTTTCCTTGCAGCCTCACTGCCTCTCTTTTGACACTGCCTCCATTATCTTATGCAATTTCAACATCTCAATCTGTATCACCACAAAATCCCCTGCCTCTAAACTCCTTAACCTCACATCTTTGCTTGGTTTCTCACAGTGAACTTCCTCACCCTCCCATGTAAATGGGATTTCACTTAATCTAGTCTTCATTCACCCTTGTGATATTTCTGATATCTCAAACTCCCCATTTCCCCTCTCTGCCTACTGTCTACTCTCTTTTAACTTCTCTCTGTTTCTCGAGCTCTATTACTAAGTCTACCACCACTAAGCGTAATATTAAAGCTATCAACACCAGTTCCCTATACTCCCTGTTTGACTCACTATCTCTCTCTCATGCCCTAAACAAGGGTTAGGGTCAAGGTCCCTTATTTCTGCTCTTGACTCTGTCACTCCTCCAACCACTATTCACCCTCACAGATTAACACCTCAGTCCTGGCACACCAAATGCACCAGACTGCAAAAATGCTCACATACTGCCGTTCAACAGTGGAGGAAAGCACGCTCTAAGGGAGACTTCATTCATTTCAAGGTATGCTCTCATCTTTCAGTGCTGCCCTTTCCCTTGCTAAACAGTCACAATTCAAGAACATCATCTCCTCCTTTGGTGCCTTTTTTCCACTGTCAACTCCCTCCTTTGCCACTTACATCTAAAATTGACTCCATACATCAGGACATCACATCCCACCAGACCATCAGCAGCCAGCCACCTCCTTTCCATTACAACCCCTCCAAATCCCTCTTACCAAATCTGATATCTTTCTCCAATCTATATGGTGAGGAAGTCATGGCCCTTATCTGTTCCTCTCCCTCCACCTCCCCACTTGACCCTATCCCATCCGCCTCCTCCACTACCTCTCATCTTCTGCCTGCTCCCATCTTGCCCACCTCCTCAATCTCTCTCTCTCATCAGTTACTGTCCCCTCTGCCTTCAAGCATGAACTCATCTCCCCTATTCTTTAAAACCTCCCCTTGATCCACACACTCTTCTCAACTACCAACCCGTCTCTCTCCTCCTTTTTGCCTCCAAAATCCTTTTGGATATTGTCTACAACCGCCTTACTACCATTCCTCTAACTTTCTGCTTGACCCATTCCAGTCTGGCTTCCATCATCTTCATTCCACTGACACTGCCCCTCATGAAAGTCTGTAGTGACCTCCTTTCTGCTAAATCTAAGGGCCTCTGCTTATTTTCCTTGACCTCTCAGCTGCTTTTGACACTGTGGACCACACTCTCCTTCTGCAAATCCTTCTTTCACCTCATCTGCATGATTCTGCCCTCTCTTTGCCATCCTCTTACCTCTCAGTCCATTCCTTCTCTGCCTTCTCTCGTGTCTCCAGCTCTTTCCCACTTTTACTAACTGTAGGTGTCCCCCAAGGCTTTGTTATTGGTCCTCTTCTTTTCTCTCTTTAAATAAACACTTTACATGAGCTTATTCGCTCTGCAGACTTACAATATCATCTCTATGCTGATGGTATTAAAATATACCTTTCCTCTCCTGACCTCTCCCACGCTCTCCTCACTTGTATCTCCAATTGTCTCTATACTACGGTATCTCTTCTTGGATGTCCCAGCACTTTCTTAAACTTAACATGTCTAAGATTGAGTTGATTATCTTCCCACCCTCCCACACAACCTCAAATCCCACTTTTTCACTATCTATTGATGGCCCTACTATCTCTTCTAGCCCCCAAGTGTGCTGTCTTGGAGTACCCTTGACTCCTCCCTATTTTTCAAACCACACATTCAGTACTTCTCACAAACCTACCATTTTAATCTCAAAAATATTTCCAGGATCAGACCCTTTCCACTCCGGATGCCATTAAGACCCTTATCCACTCACTGGTCATCTCCAGACTCAACTACTGTAATCTCCTATCTGGCATACCTGACAAACTTCTGTCTCCATTACATTAGAGATGTGCAGTGGGCACTTTTTGTGGTTTTTGTTTTGGTTCTGGTTCCATGCTCGTGTTTTGGATCTGGATTGGTTTTGCCAAAATAAACCTTTCATGTTTTGGTTTTGGTTTTGGATCTGGATGATTTTTTAGAAAACCCCCCATAAAAAACAGCTAAAATCACATAATTAGGGGGTAATTTTGATCCTATGGTATTATTAACCTCAATAACATTCATTTCCACTCATTTCCAGTCTATTCTGAACACCTCACACCTCACAATATTGGGGGTCATTCCGACCTGTTCGCACGCAGCGGTTTGTCGCTGCGGTACGAACGGGTCCGGAGTGTGCATGCGCGGCAGCCGCAATGCGTGTGCGCGACGTTGCCCGGCAACAGGGGTCGCCGGGTTACGTCGCGTCCTACGAAGGAAGTGGTTGCAGAGCAGACCGCGAAGACGATTGACAGAAAGAAGGCGTACCTGGACGGATCCGGACCGTTGAAGACCATTTTCGGGGAGTGGAGAAGAGAATGCAGGCGTGTTCAGCAGAACGGAGGGCAGATGTCTGACGTCAAAGCTGGCCCCAGCATCGCAGAGATCGTCGCACAGGGTAAGTATGTCCAGGCCTAGTCTAATTTTAATTGAATTTTTTTTAGCTTAGCAGGGCTGCACAAGCGATCGCAGCCCTGCTAAGCTAAAATACACTCCCCCATAGGCATGTACTAGTTGCTGGCTGCGATCAACTCGGAATGACCACCATTGTTTTTAGGCCAAAAGGTTGCACCGAGGTGGCTGTATGACTGAGCTAAGCAACACAAGTATGTGGCACAAACACCTTACCCAACTATGAGTGGCACTGTAGTGGCGGACAGGATGGCAGAGTTAAAAAAAAGGCCCCAAACAGCACATGATGCAAAGAAGGAAAAGAGGTTCAAATGAGTTGGCGCAGGTCTAGAAACATCAAAGACCTGGTAGTCCGGAGCCATTTCTAGCAGGAACAACCCAAATGAGCGAAGAGGCTAGTTGGCTCTTTCCCTTGTGGCCATTGCAAGGCCTGCATTCAGATACAAAATACTGTTACAGTAGAAGACCGTGAGGGACTTGATATCCCAATCAAACACTTTTTTAACTATAACACTGATGTAGTGGGATATTATATCACCTGCAGCTGTAATGTCAGATATATGGGTATGACCACAAGGAAGCTTAAACAAAGAACCTTAGAACTAAAAATGTGCAGCTGGCACTTTTAATGTGTTGTGTTTTGGTTTTGGTTCTAATTCCATTTTTGTGTTTTGGTTTTGGCTTGGATTTGCCAAAACCACCCTTTCGTGTCTTGGTTTTGGTTTTGGATCTGGATGATTTTTGAAACACCCCCCCCCCCCATAAAAACAGTTAAAATCACAGAATTTGGGGGTAATTCCTACAGTATTATTGACCTAGATAGATAACAATAATTTCCACTCATTTCCAGTCTATTCTGATCACCTCACACCTCACAATATTGTTTTTAGGCCTAAAAGTTGCACCGAGGTGGCTGTATGACTAAGCTAAGCGGCACAAGTGTGCGGCACAAACACCTGGCCCATCTAGGAGTGGCACTGTAGTTACAGAAAGGATGGCACTATTTAAAAACTAGTCCCCAAACAGCACATAATGCAAAGAAGAAAAATAATTGCAATGAGGTAGTTGTATGACTAAGCCAAGCGATACAAACAATGAGGAAAAAGAGGTGCAATGAGGTAGCTGTATGACTAAGCTAAGCGGCACAAGTGTGCGGCACAAACACCTGGCCTATCTAGGAGTAGCACTGCAGTTGCAGACAGGATGGTACTTAAAAAAACTAAGCCCCAAACAGCACATCATGCAAAGAAGAAAAAGAGATGCAATGAGTTAGCTGTATGACTAAGCTAAGCGACACAAGTGTGTGGCACAAACAACATGGGACATGCTGGATATTTGCCCAGATACACGCACAATATTGGTGGCACAGGAGAGTGTACCCCTAAACCACACACACACACACGGCAAAGCTTGTAAAATTAATTTGGATAATAACCCTTTTTTTTGGAGCTATTATAATAATATGCAGCACAGGCGAGCGTTCCCCTACACCACACAGGGAAAACCCTTAAAAATAATTGGATAATAATATAATTAACGTATATAACCATTTTATTTGGAGTAAATAATATCCAGCACAGGACACCACCACTGGACTTACAGCAGCACAAGACAGCATCACTGGACTGGACTTATACGGCAGTACCCCTGAACTTATACGGCAGTACCCCAGGAGTTGTAAGACAGTGTCAGACAGGATAGCACTTAAAAAACTAGTCCCCCAAACAGCACATGATGTAAAGAAGAAAAAGAGGTGCAGGATGGAATTGTTCTTGGGCCCTCCCACCCACCCTTATGTTGTATAAACAGGACATGCACACTTTAACAAACCAATCATTTCAGCCACAGGGTCTGCCACGCGACTGTGGCTGAAATGACTGGTTTGTTTGGGCCCCCACCAAAACAGAAGCAATCAATCTCTCCTTGCAAAAATTGGCTCTACAGAGGCAAGATGTCCACCTCATCCTCCGATCCCTCACCCCTTTCACTGTGTACATCCTCCTCCCCACAGAGTATTAATTCATCCCCATTGGAATCCACCATCTCAGGTCCCTGTGTACTTTCTGGAGGCAATTGCTGGTAAAGGTCTTCCCGGAGGAATTTATAATTCATTTTGATGAACATCATCTTCTCCACATTTTGTGGAAGTAACCTCCTACGCCGATCGCTGACAAGGTTACCGGCTGCACTAAACACTCTTTCGGAGTACACACTAGAGGGGGATGGGGGGGGGGGGGGGGGGGCACGTTTGATAAAATAAAGCCAATTTGTGCATGGGCATCCAAATTGCCTCTTTTTCCAGTATGCATACGGACTGTCTGACACGCCTACTTGGATGCTGTCACTCATAATCATCCACCATTCTTTCAATGGTAACAGAATCATATGCAGTGACAGGAGACATGTCAGTAATCGTTGGCAGGTCCTTCAGTCCGTACCAGATGTCAGCACTCGCTCCTGACTGCCCTGCATCACCGCCAGCGGGTGGGCCAGGAAATGTTATCCTTTTCCTCACAGCCCCAGTTGCGGAAGAGAAAATGAAGGAGGAGCTGTTGACGGGTCACGTTCCGCTTGAGTTGACAATTTTTTCACCAGCAGGTCTTTGAACCTATGCACACTTGTGTCTGCTGGAATGAGAGATACAACGTAGGCTTTAAACCTGGGGTCGAGCATGGTGGCCAAAATGTAATGCTCTGAGTTCAACAGATTGACCACCCTTGAATCCAGGCAAGGCGAATGAAGGGCTCCATCCACAAGTCCCACATACTTTGCGGAATTGCTCTGTCTTAGCTCCTCCTTCAATTTCTCCAGCTGCTTCTGCAAAAGCCTGATGAGGGGAATGACCTGACTCAAGCTGGCAGTGTTTGAACTGACTTCACGTGTGGCAAGTTCGTAGTGTTGTAGAACCTTGCACAAGACGGAAATCATTCTCCACTGCGCTTGAGTCATGTGCATGCCCCCTCCTTTGCCTATATTGTAGGTGGATGTATAGGCTTGAATGGCCTTTTGCTGCTCCTCCATCCTCTGGAGCATATAGAGTGTTGAATTCCACCTCGTTACCACCTCTTGCTTCAGGTGATGGCAGGGCAGGTTCAGGAGTGTTTGCTGGCACTCCAGTCTTCGGCACGCGGTGGCTGAATGTCAAAAGTGGCCCACAATGTTTCGGGCCACCGACAGCATCTCCTGCACGCCCCTGCCATTTTTTTAAAAATTCTGCACCACCAAACGAATTGTATGTGCAAAACATGGGATGTGCTGGAATTTGCCCAGATGTAATGCACGCACAATATTGGTGGCGTTGTCCGATATCACAAGTCCCCAGGAGAGTCTAATTGAGGTAAGCCATTGTGCAATGATGTCCCACAGTTTCCGTAAGAGGTTGTCAGCGGTGTGCCTGTTACGGAAAGCGGTGATACATAGTGTAGCCTGCCTAGCATCGAGTTGGCATTTGCGAGATGTTGCTACTGGTGCCGCTGCTGTTGTTGCTGCGGGAGGCAATATATCTACCCAGTGGGCAGTCACAGTCATATACTGTAGTCCTTAGTCGGCCCTGTTCCACTTGTCCACATGTCCGTGGTTAAGTGGACAGTGGGTACAACTGCATTTTTTAGGACACTGAGGACACTTTTTCTGACGTCTCTGTACATTCTCGGTATCGCCTGCCTAGTGAAGTGGAACCTAGATGAGATTTGGTACCTGGCGACACTACCTTCATCAATTCTCTAATTCCCACTGAACTAATGGCGGATACCGGATGCACGTCTAACACCAACATAGCTGTCAAGGCCTCAGTTATCCACTTTGCAACAGGATGGCTGCTGTCATATTTCATCTTCTTCACAAAGGACTGTTGGACAGTCAATTGCTAACTAGAAGTAGTACAAGCGGTCTTCTGACTTCCCCTCTGGGATAACGATCGACTCCCAGCAGCAAGAACAGCAGTGGCAGCAACAGGAGCAGTAGGCGTACCACTCAAGGATCCTCTGGAGGAATCCCGGTTAGGAGAGGACTACAGGACTACTGACGTTCCTGACTGAGGAGGAAGTTGACATTGTGGGAGTTACCCAAAGTTTCACAACTTGACACTGACTTCTGATGAATGCGCAGCAGGTGACATATAAGGGAGGATTTTCCTAGGTGGTTAACGTCCTTACCCCTACTTATTACAGATTGACAGAGGCACAACATGGCTTGATACCTGTTATCCGGATTTGTGGAGAAATAATTCCACACCGAAGAGGTGGCTTTTTTGCTATTTTGCCCAGGTATTACAATGGGCTTATTCATCCCACAAACAATTCAAAAATATATCACCAAACCGTCCTTAGGCGCCACAAAATTCCACAAATAGAAATTATGTTCTGGACCACGTCTATAGTTCTGATCTTCCTCCAACATGCAAATAAAAGATAAAAAACACAAAATAGTGTAACACTGTCACGTCCACTGGTTCTTTATATTGCACACTACAAAAGGGATCTGTACCATGTATTAAGTCTACCCTTTGTAGACAAATAATGCATAGACAGGAGAAGATTTAATTCTTAGTGGAATTCCCTCTTCTACTTACAAGCATCTCCACAGTGATTGAATGTCATAGAATGATACAAACAGATATAGTGTAGTACTGTTTAATATCACACAATTTAAAAACAGAGAAGCGACTGGACTCTCACCATATGAAAGCGGATATAAGGCAGATATTAAAATATACCAGGCGTCCCCACACCTTAATCATCCGTCTATGGATCCTTCTCAGGCTCCTCCAAATGTCCACACAAATAGGCTCATCACTGGCTCCCCTTACTCTTCAGAATCCAATTCAAGCTTCTCACACTCACTTACAAAGCCCTCACCCACTCATTTCCCATTTACATCTCTGACCTCATCCCACTTTACACTACCACCTGTCCTCTTCAGTCCACTAACACACTGCCTTTCCTGCCTACTGATTACCTCCTCCCATTCCTACCTCAAAGATTTTTCATGTGCTTCTTCCTTTCTCTGGAATTTTCTATCTCTTCCTTCTTTACCTCTTTACAAAACTTCAAACAGGTTCTCAAGACCCACTTCTTCACCAAACCCAGCAATCGCTCATACTAAGCCCTCTACCCCACGCTCACTGTCTACCACATCTGGGTCAGAGCCGGCCATAGGTATAGGCAAACTAGGCAATTGCCTAGGGCATTTGATATACCTAGGGGCATCAGTAGCTTCTGCTGATTAAAATGATATGTGGCATGCCTATATTCTGTGTGTAGCATTTCATATGCAGATACAGCCACAGTCTCACACAGTATATAGGCATGCTGAATATCATTTTAATCAGCAGAAGCTGCTTGTGCATCCTTGCCACATAGCAATGCAAATAAGATGCATTTTCATAAAAAAAGGTGCCTGACATTAGCATTGAGGCAAGATTTATGAGGACACATTTGTATCCAAGCAGAGGCAGAGGTCACAGTGTTAGGGGCAGTGTGAGTGCTGTGTGCATGTGAGTGGGTTGGTTGTGCAGTAGTGTTCAGAATATGTGTAAGGAACATTATGTGTGTCATGTAAAAATGCATTAATAATGTGCAACATATGTGTAAGGGGCACTATGTGTGTCATTATGTGTATAAGAGCATTAATAATGTGCGGCATATGTGTAACAGGGTACTACTGTATGTGTGCCAATATGTGTATATGGGCACATATAATGTGCAGCAAATGTGTAGGGGGCACTATGTGTGTCATTATGTGTATAAGGGCATTAATAATGTACGGTATATGTGTAAGTGACATTGTGTGTATAAGGGTATTAATAAAGGTTGTCATAATGTGTAAGGCGCATTATTTTTACAAGGGCATTAATAATGTGTTGGAATTGGGGTTACTATTGTGTGGCCATGCCCCTTGCCAGCAAAAACACACCCCTTTTTGGGCTGTGCGCCAAATGTGCGAACTGTTCCTATTTAAAATATAAGGGTTACAAAAACCAAAATAAGGACTGCTATGGGTAAGAGTGATGGTGCTGGGAAAGAGGTGCAAGGTCAGAGGCAGAACCAACGGTGGTGCTAGGGGGCACCAGCCAAAATCTTGCCTAGGGCATCATATTGGTTAGGGCCGGCTCTGATCTGGGTCATCCCTATTTGTCTGCCCGTCCCCTTTAAAATGTAAGCTCTTACGAGCAGTGCCCTTTTCCTTCATGTGGTTTTCCTTCTCTTGCTAAAACTATCTTCTACTCCATACTGCATCAAATCCTTCGGTTTTCAACCACCCTGATACTTATTTCAGCGTCATCTGCTGATGCAGCTATGTTAATATACCCTGTTATTGTCCTATATTGTCTTAAACTGTAAGTCACTTTTTTTGTTTTGCTTATTTGTTTATGTACTCTGTAATTCGGTGCTGTAGATCCCTTGTGGCACCATATAAATAAGCCATTAAAAACCTGATCAGGGTCCAACTGGACCACCTCGCGTTGGTTTCATCCCAATTGGCGCAGGGGTGTCCAAATGCATAACCAGACAAACAAACAACAAAGAAACAGAGCAATGCATTTTATGTGTAAGATAAATATATATATATATATATATATATATATTTATATATATATATCCCTGCCCCCGAAAGGGTGAAGATTTTTAGCTTAAACCCTGCCAGTATTTTAAATTGGATACTGAAGGGTATATATACCTAATCATTGTTTTCACCTTTTGGTGACGGTTGCACTATTTTTCAGGGGCGCCACGTTATAGTGGATTCATAACCATTTTTTTCAGACTATTTTAGAGTGTATTGGAGGGACACTCATTTTTTGAATCTGCCAGACAGGCTGCCTGTTTGTTTATTTGCGCAAAAGATTTTTTACCTTAAGCATTTCTTGTATACAGTATATATACCGTGTTTGGTCCAGATCCAATGCTGCAAGTATGGCAGTACGGGGTGGTACGGCATACCTGTAAGAAATTCCCAGCCAGGCCATCCACCATACCTGCAGCCCGTTGCTGTTTAAGGGGAGGAGAGCGCAGCACCTCTCCTGCCCCTCAATGCTCTGTGATGTCCAGTCTCTGGCGGCGTGAATCTCATTAAGACACCGGTTTGTCAGACAATCAGGGCTCATGGACCGGCTTTGGATTGGCTGCCGGTCCATGAGCTCTGATTGGCTAACGAACCGGCGCTTCATTTGAGATACCCACCGCGGAGACCGGACTTCACGAGCATTGAGATATCTGGCACTGTGTGGCAATGTGTATCTGGCACTGTGGGGTAATGTGTATCTGGCACTGTTGGGCAATGTGTATCTGGCACTGTGGGGGCATATATGGCACTGCTGTGGGCATTTGTGTGCCTAGCACCATGGGGCATTTGTGTATCTGGCACCATCAGACATTTGTGTATCTGGCACTGTGGGGGCATATCAGGCACTGTAGGAGCATATCTGCCATGGTGGCGGCGTATCTGGCACTGAGGGGGCATATGTGTGCCTGGCACAATTGGGGTCATATGGGAATCTGGCTCCCCCATGTGTATCACGCCCCCATTTTCATTGGCCACACCCCATGTGGCATTTGGCCACACCCATTTTTTGGCACAAGCACCTTCGTCGCACACACACAGTGCCACTAAGACATTTTTTCTTCTTGCACCACTGTCCAGATCCATCAAGCAATGTAGGAGCCTGTGAAGAACAACATACCTGTACATGCATACATACATACATACAGTAAATATATGTATACATACATACATACAAAATTGGAGAAGAGGAAAGACTCTTTTATGGGTGCACTCTTAAATTGATATGAAGAAATTTAAAACATACATTTTATTAGGTTTTATCTAAAATAAGCAGTGTATCCAAACATTATAGACAGACAGCATATAATAATAATAATAATAATAATAATAATAATAATAATAATAATAATAAAATACAGATAAGCAAAAGCATACGTCCAATAATATGTGGTCTTGTGAAATCACAATTGAATACATTTTTAGACCAAGCCGCTCCACCTGTAAACACTGTAATAGTAACGACTGCCTGGTTAATATGCAGGGCTCACACAGGATAATTATTGTAACAAACTAGATTACCGTTAAATATCCTACAATAGATAACTGTAATGAGGGTATTGATTAATCCCATGGAAATGTAATGCCACTCCTATATATTATAGTAGAAGGAAGAAATGAACAGTGATTCTGCTGTCAGTGTTAGGCATGGAGTAATACCCAGATTTTTGTTCTACTGCACTCAGTATTCCAAGGAGGTCTCCCATCCAGGTACTAACCAAGCCCGACACTGTTTAGCTTCCAAGTTTGGATGGTATTGGGCGTATTCAGTGTGGTATGATAGTAGAATGCTACAGATGTCGCAACACACTCGTAGGATCACTGATGAGAGATCACTTGAAAGCTGAAGTGTTTATTTGGATAGAAACAGTAGGAAGAAACGATAGGTGGATCTGCTGCCAATGTTAGGCGGGGGTAACGATATAACCTCCGGATCACTGGTGAGAGTCCAGAAAAAAAAGAACAAGAGAATTCATAAATTCTGTCAAATGTGGCCACAAAAGTAAATTAGTGAGTATATATCACATTCATGATAGAAATTATACCCATATTATAGACAAATGACACCATTGATATTTAACATAGGAAGTTTGAATACTGGTGTGAACAGTTTCAAGCAAATGATTAGGTAATACTTTGATATAAAATTGACTCAATGTGCATAACACAGGAAATGCTCAAAAGTACATCTGCATGACAATAACTCTTGCTATCAAAAACACCCTCTCAATCCTGCAGCCAAATATCCCAAGCAATATACTCGATTGAGGATTCCCTTGCCACTGGGACCATTACAAAACAGGAAGCACAATATCTTACAATTACTAACCCAAAACTCCGACGTTCTACCTACTACCCAAGATTCACAAGAACCTAAGAAGACCTCCTGGTAGACCAATTGTCTCTGTCAATGGAGGGCTGCTGGAGCAACCTAGTAGATTCTTAGACTTACATCTTAGGGAACATGTTTTTACTCATCCCTCTTATCTAAGAGATACATCTGATCTGCTGAGAAAAATCTATGACATAGAATGTGAAGAAGATTTTCTGTTAGTAACATTGGATGTCGAGGCCCTCTATACGAGTATCGACCATCTTAAGGGTCTGGAGGCTATCAGATTCGTCCTGGGGCAAGGTGAATAGGAGGACTTCAACAATTTTTTATGTGAAATCCTTAGTTTCGTGTTACACAAGAACTACTTCACTTTTGGAAATAAGTTTTTCCTACAGACAAAGTGTACTGCGATGGGGCGGCTTGTGCCCCCACGTATGCCAACTTGTTTTTGGGGTGGTGGGAACATCATCATATTTTCAATGAAGAGAACGACATTTTCAATCAACATGTCATGAGCTGGTTAAGCTATATAGATGATATTTTCATCATCTGGAATGGTGAAGAGTCATCTACTGAATTGTATTCAAAAACTGAATTGTAATAGTTTGAACATTAGACTGACTCACACCATCAGCAGTTCGAAGGTATCATTTCTTGATCTTAACATCTACAAATCTGGAAGAGGTAAACTGGCCACGGAATTGTTCTGGAAAGATACAGCTACCAACAATCTTCTTTTACAAGCTAGCTCACATTTTCCACCCACCATTGAAAACATACCCAAGGGTGAGTTTTTGAGATTACGACGGAATTGTATGGAGGATTTTATTTTTCAACAGAAAAGCTTGGAACTTACTGATCGCCTAATTGAGCGAGGATATAGTAAACATTCTCTAAAGAAAGCACAACAAGTGTCGCAGATAAGGAGAGATCATTTAATATTTCAAACAAAAAAGATAAAAGTAGAGCTGATACCAAGATCAGAGTTGTTGGTTCTTTCTGTCCGGAATGGAAATCTCTGCGAGATGCTATACAGAAACATCTCCCGATTTTACACCTTGATACAGAACTTTCCCCATTTTTAGATACAAGGATTCAAATGAGTTGGCGCAGGTCTAGAAACATCAAAGACCTGGTAGTCCGGAGCCATTTCTAGCAGGAACAACCCAAATGAGCGAAGAGGCTAGTTAGCTCTTTCCCTTGTGGCCATTGCAAGGCCTGCATTCAGATACAAAATACTGTTACAGTAGAAGACCGTGAGGGACTTGATATCCCAATCAAACACTTTTTTAACTGTAACACTGAGGTAGTGGTATATTGCATCACCTGCAGCTGTAATGTCAGATATATGGGTATGACCACAAGGAAGCTTAAACAAAGAACCTTAGAACTAAAAATGTGCAGCTGGCACTTTTAATGTGTTGTGTTTTGGTTTGGTTCTAATTCCATTTTCGTGTTTTGGTTTTGGCTTGGATTTGCCAAAACCACCCTTTTGTGTCTTGGTTTTGGTTTTGGATCTGGATGATTTTTGAACCCGCCCCCCTCCCATAAAAACAGCTAAAATCACAGAATTTGGGGGTAATTCCTACAGTATTATTGACCTAGATAACAATAATTTCCACTCATTTCCAGTCTATTCTGATCACCTCACACCTCACAATATAGTTTTTAGGCCTAAAAGTTGCACCGAGGTGGCTGTATAACTAATCTAAGCAACACAAGTGTATGGCACAAACACCTGGCCCATCTAGGAGTGGCACTGTAGTTACAGACAGGATGGCACTATTTAAAAATTAGTCCCCAAACAGCACATAATGCAAAGAAGAAAAATAATTGCAATGAGGTAGTTGTATGACTAAGCCAAGTGACAGAAACAATGAGGCCCATCTAGGCGTGGCACTGCAGTGGCAAACAAGAGGGCAGATATTAAAAAAAGGTCCCAAACAGCACATGATGTAAAGAAGAAAAAGAGGTGCAATTAGGTAGCTGGATGGCCAAGCTAAACGACACAAGTGTGCGGCACAAACACCTGGCCCATCTAGGAGTGGCACTGCAGTTACAGACAGGATGGCACTTAAAAAAACTAGTCCCCAAACAGCACATGATGCAAAGAAGAAAAAGAGTTGCAAGATGGAATTGTCCTTGGGCCCTCCCACCCACCCATATGTTGTATAAACAGGACATGCACACTTTAACAAACCAATCATTTCAGCGACAGGGTCTGCCACACGACTGTGGCTGAAATGACTGGTTTGTTTGGGCCCACACCAAAAAAGAAGCAATCAATCTCTCTTGCAAAAACTTGCTCTACGGAGGCAAGATGTCCACCACATCATCATCCTCCGATTCCTCACCCCTTTCACCGTGTACATCCTCCTCACTGAGTATTAATTTGTCCCAACTGGAATCCACCATCACAGGTACCTGTGTACGTTTTGGAGGCAATTGCTGGTAAAAGTCTTTCCGGAAGACTTTATAATTCATTTTGATGAACATCATCTTCTCCACATTTTCTGGAATTAACCTCCTACGCCGATCGCTGACAAGGTTACCGGCTGCACTAAACACTCTTTTGGAGTACACACTGGAGGTGGGGCAACTTAGGTAAAATAAAGCAAGTTTGTGTAAGGGCCTCCAAATTGCCTCTTTTTCCAGCCAGTATAGGTACGGACTGTCTGATATGCCTACTTGGATGCTGTCACTCATATAATCCTCCACCATTCTTTCAATGGTGACAGAATCATATGCAGTGACAGTAGACATGTCAGTAATCATTGGCAGGTCCTTCAGTCCGGACCAGATGTCAACACTCGCTCCTGACTGCCCTGCATCACTGCCAGCGGGTGGGCTAGGAAATGTTATCCTTTTCCTTGCAGCCCCAGTGGCGGGAGAAATTGAAGGAGAAGCTGTTGATGGGTCACGTTCCGTTTGAGTTGACAATTTACCAACCAGCAGGTCTTTGCACCTCTGCACACTTGTGTCTGCTGGAAAGAGAGATACAACGTAGGCTTTAAACCTAGGATCGAGCACGGTGGCCAAAATGTAGTGCTCTGAGTTCAACAGATTGACTACCCTTGAATCCTGGCAAAGCGAATGAAGGGCTCCATCCACAAGTCCCACATACTTTGCGGAATCGCTCCATCTTATCTCCTCCTTCAATTTATCCAGCTGCTTCTGCAAAAGCCTGATGAGGGGGAATGACCTGACTCAAGCTGGCAGTGTCTGAATTGACTTCACGTGTGGCAAGTTCAAATGGTTGGAGAACCTTGCACAAGACGGAAATCATTCTCCACTGCGCTTGAGTCAGATGCATTACCCCTCCTTTGCCTATATCGTAGGTGGATGTATAGGCTTGAATGGCCTTTTGCTGCTCCTCCATCCTCTGAAGCATATAGAGTGTTGAATTCCACCTCGTTACCACCTCTTGCTTCAGTTAATGGCGGAGCAGGTTCAGGAGTGTTTGCTGGCACTCCAGTCTTCGGCACGCAGTGGAAGAATGACGAAAGTGGCCCTCAATTTTTCGGGCCACTGACAGCATCTCCTGCACACCCCTTTCATTTTTAAAAAAATTCTGCACCACCAAATTAATTGTATGTGCAAAACATAGGATGTGCTGGAATTTGCCCAGTTGTAATGCACGCACAATATTGGTGGCATTGTCCGATATCACAAATCCCCAGGAGAGTCCAATTGGGGTGAGCCATTCTGCGATGATGTTCCTCAGTTTCCGTAAGAGGTTGTCAGCTGTGTGCCTCTTATGAAAAGCGATGATACATAGCATAGCCTGCCTAGGAATGAGTTGGTGTTTGCAAGATGCTGCTGCTGGTGCCACTGCGGGAGGCCATACATCTACCCAGTGGGCTGTTACAGTCATATAGTCCTTAGTCTGCCCTGTTTCACTTGTCCACATGTCCGTGGTTAAGTGGACAGTGGATACAACCGCATTTTTTAGGACACTAGTGACTCTTTTTCTGACGTCTGTGTACATTCTCGGTATCGCCTGCCTAGAGAAGTGGAACCTAGATGGGAATTGATACTGGGGACACACTAACTCAAACAAATGTTTAAGTGACTCTGAACTAATGGTGGATACCGGACGCACCTCTAACACCAACATAGCTGTCAAGGCCTCATTTATCTTCTTTGCAAAAGGATGACTGCTGTCATATTTCATCTTCCTCACAAAGGACTGTTGGACAGTCAATTGCTTACTGGAAGTAGTACAAGTGGTCTTCTGACTTCTGACTTCCCCTCTGGGATGACGATCGACTCCTAGCAGCAACAACAGCAGCAGCAGCAGCAACAGCAGCAGGCGTACCACTCAAGGATCCTACGGAGGAACTCCTCAGTCTTGACAGTGACATGGCCTGCAGGACTACGGACGTTCCTGACTGAGGAAGAGGGAGTTGGTGGTGGGTTTTGCAGGAGCTTGGGTACAGGAGGAAGAAGGGATTTAGGTGTCTGTGGACTGCTTACACTCTTACCCAAAGCTTCTGAACTTGACAGTGACTTATGATGAATGCACAGCAGGTGACGTATAAGGGAGGATGTTCCTAGGTGGTTAACATCCTTACCCCTACTTATTACAGATTGACAGAGTCAACAGATGGCTTGACACCTGTTGTCTGGATTTGAGGAGAAATAATTCCACACGAAGAGATTGCTTTTTTGGTAGTTTGCCCAAGGACAACAGGTGTCTCCCCCGGTGCCTGACTTAAACAAACCACATCACCATCAGATGCCTCATCGTCAACTTCCTCCTCAGCGCCAGCAACACCCATATCCTCATCCTGATGTACTTCAACAGTGACATCTTCAATTTGAATATCAGGGACTGGACTGTGGGTGCTCCTTCCAGCACTTACAGGGGGCATGCAAATGGTGGAAGGAGCCACCTCTTCCCGTCCAGTGTTGGGAAGGTCAGGCATCGCAACCGCAGACACACTTGGACTCTCCTTGGGGATTTGTGATACCATCTCAGAACGCACAGTTCTTTTCTGTGCTTTCCAGCTTAACTCTTTTCATTTTTCTAGTGGGAGGATGAGGTCTTCCATTGTCATGTGAAGCTGAACCACTAATCATGAATATACGCCAGGGCCTCTGCCGTTCCTTGCCACTCCGTGTCGTAAATGGCATATTGGCAAGTTTACGTTTCTCCTCAGACGATTTTAATTTCTTTTTTTGGTTCTTTTTACTGAACTTTGGCTTTTTGGATTTTACATGCCCTCTACTATCACATTGGGCACCGGCCTTGGCAGATGACGTTGATGGTATTTCATCGTCTATGTCATGGCTAGTGGCAGCAGCTTCAGCACTAGGAGGAAGTGGTCCTTCTTGATCTTTCCCCATTTTCTCCTCAAAATTTTTGTTCTCCATTATTTTTTGGAGTTATAATAGACAATGGGGGTCATTCTGAGTTGATCGCTCTCTAGCTGTTTTTAGCAGCCGTGGAAACGCTATGCTGCCTCCCACTGGGAGTGTATTTTAGCTTAGCAGAAGTGCGAATGAAAGGATCGCACAGCGGCTACAAAATAATTTTGTGCAGTTTCAGAGTAGCTTCAGACCTACTCAGCGCTTGCGATGACTTTAGACTGTTCAGTTCCTGTTTTGACGTCACGAACACGCCCTGCATTCTCCCAGCCACACCTGCATTTTTCCTGGCATGCCTGCGTTTTTCCGAACACTCCCTGAAAACGCTCAGTTGCCACCCAGAAATACCCACTTCATGTTAATCACTCTGCGGCCAGCAGTGCGACTGAAAAGCTTCGCTAGACCTTGTGTGAAACTACATCGGCCGTTGTGAAAGTATGTCACGCATGCGCATTGCGCCGCATATGCATGCACAGAAGTGCCTTTTTTTTCATCATCGCTGCACAGCGAACATTTTTTGCTAGCGATCAACTCGGAATGACCCCCAATATGCGTCACAGGAATGACTGGAATTTCTGATGACACAGAACACTACCAATGGTCTGATGCAGCCTAACAGGTTGTTATAATTGTTATACTGCAGCAGTGGATATATAACAGCAGCGTATATCGCCACTGGAATTACTGATGACACAGGACACACACCACTGGTCTGATGCAACCCAACAGCTTTTTAATAATAATATAATTGTAAGTAATTTGTTATACTGCAGCAGTGGATATATATAGCAGCAGCGTATATCGTCACTGAAATTACTGATGACACAGGACACTACCACTGCTCTGATGCAGCCCAACAGGTTGTTATACTGCAGCAGTGGATATATATAGCAGCAGCGTATATCATCACTGGAATTACTGATATATATACTGGAATTACTGATATATGGCAGCAGAGAACACCAACACTGTGAATGGCTGGACTGATACAGCACAATATACTGACTTCACTGGACTGGTCTGCACAACACAGCACCACTTTATACAGCTACACTGGATATATCTGCCTGGACTGATACAGCACAATACACTGACTACACTAGACTAGTCTGCACTGCACAACACAGCACAACTTTACAGCTGCACTGGATATATCTGCCTGGACTGATACATCACAATACACTGACTACACTGGACTGGTCTGCACAACACAGCACCACTTTACAGCTACACTGGCTATATGGACTGGACTGAGCAGCACAACACTTGTCACCCCACTTTCCCGCCCGAATAAACAGAGACTGAGCACACTGAATAGTACACGTCCTCTCACTCTCCGAGACTGGAGTGAAAATGGGCGCGACGCGCGGCTCCTTATATGGAATCCAAATCCCACGAGAATCCGACAACGGGATAATTATTTTTTGCCGAGTTCGGGTTTCCGAGTCAAGAGGGAAGATCCGAGCCTGGCTCGGATCCGGACTCGGAAGCCAAAGTTCGGGGGGGTTCGGTTCTCTGAGAACCGAACCCGCTCATCTCTACTTAGAACATGTGGAAACAATTCGTAATGCAATATTGGACATCTCTCGATCTAAGAAACTTACTTCGGTTGCCAAACACTTCCATGATAAACACCAGGACTCAACAAAGGAATTGAAGGTGTTCGGCCTTGACAAAGTCAGTCTAGGTATCAGGGGAGGTGATTTGACCAAAGAGTTGCTTAAAAAGGAAAGTGAATGGACTTTTTGTCTAGGTAGCCTCAAACTTACAGGCTTAAATGGTTTAATTAATTATAGTGTATTTTTGTAACATACCTTTCTAACATTCATTTTAGACAGTCATCATGATTATGCAATAAAATTGGATTCATTCTCCAACCACCAGCGATTTTTATTTGTAGTTTGCAGCTTAAACACTTCACTTATGTTTTTGTATATGTATGGCAGCAATTTTATATCAAAGTATTACCTAACCATTTACTTGAAACTGTTCACACCAGTATTCAAACTTCCTATGTTAAATATCAATGGTGTCATTTGTCTATAATATGGGTATCATTTCTATCATGAATGTGATATATACTCACTAATTTACTTTTGTGGCCACATTTGACAGAATTTATGAATTCTCTTGTTCTTTTTTTCGTGGACTCTCACCAGTGATCCGGAGGTTATATCGTTACCCCCGCCTAACATTGGCAGCAGATCCACCTATCGTTTCTTCCTACTGTTTCTATCCAAATAAACACTTCAGCTTTCAAGTGATCTCTCATCAGTGATCCTACGAGTGTGAGCGACATCTATAGCATTCTACTATCATACCACACTGAATACGCCCAATACCATCCAAACTTGGAAGCTAAACAGTGTCAGGCTTGGTTAGTACCTGGATGGGAGACCTCCTGGGAATACTGAGTGCAGTAGAACAAAAATCTGGGTATTACTCCGTGCCTAACACTGACAGCAGAATCACTGTTCATTTCTTCCTTCTACTATAATATATAGGAGTGGCATTACATTTCCATGGGATTAATCAATACCTTCATTACAGATATCCATTGTAGGATATTTAACAGTAATCTAGTTTGTTACAATAATTATCCTGTGTGAGTCCTGCATATTGACCAGGTGGTCATTACTAGTATCAGTGTTTACAGGTGGAGCGGCTTGGTCTAAAAATTAATTCAATTGTGATTTCACAAGACCACATATTATTGGACGTATGCTTTTGCTTATCTGTATTTTATTATTATTATTATTATTATTATTATTATTATTATTATATGTTGTCTGTCTATAATGTTTGGATACACTGCTTATTTTAGATAAAACCTAATAAAATGTATGTTTTAAATTTCTTCATATCAATTTAAGAGTGCACCCACAAAAGAGTCTTTCCTCTTCTCCAATTTTGTATAGTAGCCTTACTGTTTGACTTTGGGTGCACCACCAGATAGAGTTATCCAGAGACACTCTTGTAAACTTGATATTTTCTGGTTATTTATCCTTAATGATATTCATGACTGGTGTGGAATCACTGTCTTTCTATTTATATATACATACATACATATGAGGGGGGTACCCAAAAGAATCAGTAATCGTGTTCTAGAGGGCCGGGCACATGTAGTACGGGCTTCCACTGCTAGGTGAATGTTTGTGGAACCCTTCTGAGCCAGTGTCCCTGCTGACTTTGCAGGGGAAGGTAGCGTTTGACTGCAGTGATTGTTTATTTTCCAACGAGTTATTCACTCTTGACTACTTTTACAATGAAGTCAAATGTGAAAACAATGCTCATTTGTTCTTTGATGTGAGAAGGATTGTGCACTCAGAATGTGTACCCCAGGGTCAAACTGTTCACCAAAGTTTTATTTGGAAGTTTTGAAAAGGTTGCATAACAATTTGAGGAAAAAAAGTCCCGATTTGTGGTGAACAGGTGACTGGTTCTTCCATCATGACAACGCACCTGCCCACACAGCCCTTAGTGTTAAGCAATTTTTAACCAAAAACAACGTGTTACATTTGCCTCACCCACCATCCATATTCACCTGATCTTGCCCCGTGCAACCTTTTTTTATTTCCTAGGATGAAAACAGACCTTAAAGGAAAACGCTTTGATGATATTGAAGAGATGTAACAAAACACGTCAAAAGTACTAAATGGTAGGTCTGAATTAGGCCCTAAATGTCACAATCAGCAAGAAAGTTATGGACCTCAATAGGTATCTTGAATGTTGGCAACCCGGATTGCTTATTTTGGGAGTCTATTTGAGCATGCTGGGCCCACAATGTGTTGCAGCATTGTAATGACTAATGGGGGTCATTCCGAGTTGATCGCTCGCTAGCAGTTTTTAGCAGCCATGCAAACGCATTGTCGCCGCCCACTGGGGAGTGTATTTTTGCTTTGCAGAAGTGCAAACGCTTGTGCAGCAGAGCGCCTGCAAAATCATTTTGTGCAAAACAAGACCAGCCCTGTAGTTACTCTTCGTGTACGTTGATTCTAACGACAGAGGGATGGCTTTTGACGTCACACACCCGCCCAGCCACGCCTGCGTTTTTTTGCCACGCCTGCATTTTTCTAAGCACTCCCTGAAAACGGTCAGTTGACACCCATAAACGCCCACTTCATGTCAATCTTTGTGTGTTCGGCCGTGCGACAGGAATGTTCGTTAGACTCTATGCAAACCCACAATGCTCATTGTACCTATAGAACACGCCTGCGCATTGAGGCCCATACGCATGCGCAGAAATGCCGATTTTTAGCCTGATCGCTGCGCTGCGAACAACGGCAGCTAGCGATCACCTCGGAATGACCTCCAACATTAAGGGCAGGTGCTGACAGAGATGCTGAAATTAAATGATTGTCTTTCACCAATTCTGGGAATGCAGGACCAAATGTTTTCGGGTTTTGTGTTTTGGTTTTGGGTTCGGTTCCGCGGCCGTGTTTTGGGTTCGACCGCGTTTTGGCAAAACCTCACCGATTTTTTTTGTCGGATTCGGGTGTGTTTTGGATTCGGGTGTTTTTTTAAAAAAACACTAAAAAACAGCTTAAATCATAGAATTTGGGGGTCATTTTGATCCCAAAGTATTATTAACCTCAAAAACCATAATTTACACTCATTTTCAGTCTATTCTGAATACCTCACACCTCACAATATTATTTTTAGTCCTAAAATTTGCACCGAGGTCGCTGGATGACTAAGCTAAGCGACCCTAGTGGCCGACACAAACACCTGGCCCATCTAGGAGTGGCACTGCAGTGTCACGCAGGATGGCCCTTCCAAAAAACCCTCACCAAACAGCACATGATGCAAAGAAAAAAAGAGGCGCAATGAGGTAGCTGTGTGAGTAAGCTAAGCGACCCTAGTGGCCGACACAAACACCTGGCCCATCTAGGAATGGCACTGCAGTGTCACGCAGGATGTCCCTTCCAAAAAACCCTCCCCAAACAGCACATGACGCAAAGAAAAAAAGAGGCGCAATGAGGTAGCTGTGTGAGTAAGATAAGCGACCCTAGTGGCCGACACAAACACCGGGCCCATCTAGGAGTGGCACTGCAGTGGCACGCAGGATGGCCCTTCCAAAAAACCCTCCCCAAACAGCACATGACGCAAAGAAAAAAAGAGGCGCAATGAGGTAGCTGTGTGAGTAAGCTAAGCGACCCTAGTGGCCGACACAAACACCGGGCCCATCTAGGAGTGTCACTGCAGTGTCACGCAGGATGTCCCTTGCAAAAAACACTCCCCAAACAGCACATGACGCAAAGAAAAAAAGAGGCGCAATGAGGTAGCTGTGTGAGTAAGATAAGCGACCCTAGTGGCCGACACAAACACCGGGCCCATCTAGGAGTGGCACTGCAGTGGCACGCAGGATGGCCCTTCCAAAAAACCCTCCCCAAACAGCACATGACGCAAAGAAAAAAAGAGGCGCAATGAGGTAGCAGTGTGAGTAAGATAAGCGACCCTAGTGGACGACACAAACACCGGGCCCATCTAGGAGTGGCACTGCAGTGTCACGCAGGATGTCCCTTCCAAAAAACCCTCCCCAAACAGCACATGACGCAAAGAAAAAAAGAGGCGCAATGAGGTAGCTGTGTGAGTAAGCTAAGCGACCCTAGTGGCCGACACAAACACCGGGCCCATCTAGGAGTGGCACTGCAGTGTCACGCAGGATGTCCCTTCCAAAAAACCCTCCCCAAACAGCACATGACGCAAAGAAAAAAAGAGGCGCAATGAGGTAGCTGTGTGAGTAAGATAAGCGACCCTAGTGGCCGACACAAACACCGGGCCCATCTAGGAGTGGCACTGCAGTGGCACGCAGGATGGCCCTTCCAAAAAACCCTCCCCAAACAGCACATGACGCAAAAAATTAAATTAAGAAAAATTAATTAATTAATTAAATTAAGAAAAATTAAAGAAAAAAGAGGTGCAAGATGGAATTGTCCTTGGGCCCTCCCACCCACCCTTATGTTGTATAAACAGGACATGCACACTTTAACCAACCCATCATTTCAGTGACAGGGTCGGCCACACGACTGTGACTGAAATGACGGGTTGGTTTGGACCCCCACCAAAAAAGAAGCAATTAATCGCTCCTTGCACAAACTGGCTCTACAGAGGCACGATCTCCACCTCATCATCATCCTCCGATATATCACCGTGTACATCCCCCTCCTCACAGATTATCAATTCGTCCCCACTGGAATCCACCATCTCAGCTCCCTGTGTACTTTGTGGAGGCAATTGCTGCTGGTCAATGTCTCCACGGAGGAATTGATTATAATTCATTTTAATGAACATCATCTTCTCCACATTTTCTGGATGTAACCTCGTACGCCGATTGCTGACAAGGTGAGCGGCGGCACTAAACACTCTTTCGGAGTACACACTTGTGGGAGGGCAACTTAGGTAGAATAAAGCCAGTTTGTGCAAGGGCCTCCAAATTGCCTCTTTTTCCTGCCAGTATAAGTACGGACTGTGTGACGTGCCTACTTGGATGCGGTCACTCATATAATCCTCCACCATTCTTTCAATGGTGAGAGAATCATATGCAGTGACAGTAGACGACATGTCCGTAATCGTTGTCAGGTCCTTCAGTCCGGACCAGATGTCAGCATCAGCAGTCGCTCCAGACTGCCCTGCATCACCGCCAGCGGGTGGGCTCGGAATTCTGAGCCTTTTCCTCGCACCCCCAGTTGCGGGAGAATGTGAAGGAGGAGATGTTGACAGGTCGCGTTCCGCTTGACTTGACAATTTTGTCACCAGCAGGTCTTTGAACCCCAGCAGACTTGTGTCTGCCGGAAAGAGAGATCCAAGGTAGGCTTTAAATCTAGGATCGAGCACGGTGGCCAAAATGTAGTGCTCTGATTTCAACAGATTGACCACCCGTGAATCCTTGTTAAGCGAATTAAGGGCTCCATCCACAAGTCCCACATACCTAGCGGAATCGCTCCGTGTTAGCTCCTCCTTCAATGTCTCCAGCTTCTTCTGCAAAAGCCTGATTAGGGGAATGACCTGACTCAGGCTGGCAGTGTCTGAACTGACTTCACGTGTGGCAAGTTCAAAGGGCATCAGAACCTTGCACAATGTTGAAATCATTCTCCACTGCGCTTGAGACAGGTGCATTCCACCTCCTATATCGTGCTCAATTGTATAGGCTTGAATGGCCTTTTGCTGCTCCTCCAACCTCTGAAGCATATAGAGGGTTGAATTCCACCTCGTTACCACTTCTTGCTTCAGATGATGGCAGGGCAGGTTCAGTTGTTTTTGGTGGTGCTCCAGTCTTCTGTACGTGGTGCCTGTACGCCGAAAGTGTCCCGCAATTCTTCTGGCCACCGACAGCATCTCTTGCACGCCCCTGTCGTTTTTAAAAAAATTCTGCACCACCAAATTCAAGGTATGTGCAAAACATGGGACGTGCTGGAATTTGCCCATATTTAATGCACACACAATATTGCTGGCGTTGTCCGATGCCACAAATCCACAGGAGAGTCCAATTGGGGTAAGCCATTCCGCGATGATCTTCCTCAGTTGCCGTAAGAGGTTTTCAGCTGTGTGCGTATTCTGGAAAGCGGTGATACAAAGCGTAGCCTGCCTAGGAAAGAGTTGGCGTTTGCGAGATGCTGCTACTGGTGCCGCCGCTGCTGTTCTTGCGGCGGGAGTCCATACATCTACCCAGTGGGCTGTCACAGTCATATAGTCCTGACCCTGCCCTGCTCCACTTGTCCACATGTCCGTGGTTAAGTGGACATTGGGTACAACTGCATTTTTTAGGACACTGGTGAGTCTTTTTCTGACGTCCGTGTACATTATCGGTATCGCCTGCCTAGAGAAGTGGAACCTAGATGGTATTTGGTAACGGGGGCACACTACCTCAAGAAATTGTCTAGTTCCCTGTGAACTAACGGCGGATACCGGACGCACGTCTAACACCAACATAGTTGTCAAGGCCTCAGTTATCCGCTTTGCAGCAGGATGACTGCTGTGATATTTCATCTTCCTCGCAAAGGACTGTTGGACAGTCAATTGCTTACTGGAAGTAGTACAAGTGGGCTTACGACTTCCCCTCTGGGATGACCATCGACTCCCAGCAGCAACAACAGCAGCGCCAGCAGCAGTAGGCGTTACACGCAAGGATGCATCGGAGGAATCCCAGGCAGGAGAGGAATCGTCAGAATTGCCAGTGACATGGCCTGCAGGATTATTGGCATTCCTGGGGAAGGAGGAAATTGACACTGAGGGAGTTGGTGGGGTGGTTTGCGTGAGCTTGGTTACAAGAGGAAGGGATTTACTGGTCAGTGGACTGCTTCCGCTGTCGCCCAAAGTTTTTGAACTTGTCACTGACTTATTATGAATGCGCTGCAGGTGACGTATAAGGGAGGATGTTCCGAGGTGGTTAACGTCCTTACCCCTACTTATTACAGCTTGACAAAGGCAACACACGGCTTGACAAATGTTGTCCGCATTTCTGGTGAAATACTTCCACACCGAAGAGCTGATTTTTTTGGTATTTTGACCAGGCATGTCAATGGCCCTATTCCTCCCACGGACAACAGGTGTCTCCCCGGGTGCCTGACTTAAACAAACCACCTCACCATCAGAATCCTCCTGGTCAATTTCCTCCCCAGCGCCAGCAACACCCATATCCTCCTCATCCTGGTGTACTTCAACACTGACATCTTCAATCTGACTATCAGGAACTGGACTGCGGGTGCTCCTTCCAGCACTTGCAGGGGGCGTGCAAATGGTGGAAGGCGCATGCTCTTCACGTCCAGTGTTGGGAAGGTCAGCCATCGCAACCGACACAATTGGAGTCGGACTCTCCTTGTGGATTTGGGATTTCGAAGAACGCACAGTTCTTTGCGGTGCTTTTGCCAGCTTGAGTCTTTTCATTTTTCTAGCGAGAGGCTGAGTGCTTCCATCCTCATGTGAAGCTGAACCACTAGCCATGAACATAGGCCAGGGCCTCAGCCGTTCCTTGCCACTCCGTGTGGTAAATGGCATATTGGCAAGTTTACGCTTCTCCTCCGACAATTTTATTTTAGATTTTGGAGTCCTTTTTTTACTGATATTTGGTGTTTTGGATTTTACATGCTCTGTACTATGACATTGGGCATCGGCCTTGGCAGATGACGTTGCTGGCATTTCATCGTCTCGGCCATGACTAGTGGCAGCAGCTTCAGCACGAGGTGGAAGTGGATCTTGATCTTTCCCTAATTTTGGAACCTCAACATTTTTGTTCTCCATATTTTAATAGGCACAACTAAAAGGCACCTCAGGTAAACAATGGAGATGGATGGATACTAGTATACAATTATGGATGGACTGCCGAGTGCCGACACAGAGGTAGCTACAGCCGTGGACTACCGTACTGTGTCTGCTGCTAATATAGACTGGATGATAATGAGATGAAATCAATATAATATCACTAGTACTGCAGCCGGACAGGTATGTATATTTATTATGTAATGACTGATGACGGACCTGCTGGACACTGTCAGCTCAGCAGCACCGCAGACTGCTACAGTAAGCTACTATACTATAGTAGTATGTACAAAGAAGAAAGAAAAAAAAAAACCACGTGGAGGTGGTATACAATTATGGATGGACTGCCGAGTGCCGACACAGAGGTAGCTACAGCCGTGGACTACCGTACTGTGTCTGCTGCTAATATAGACTGGATGATAATGAGATGAAATCAATATAATATCACTAGTATTGCAGCCGGACAGGTATGTATATTTATTATGTAATGACTGATGACGGACCTGCTGGACACTGTCAGCTCAGCAGCACCGCAGACTGCTACAGTAAGCTACTATACTATAGTAGTATGTACAAAGAAGAAAAAAAAAAAAAACCACGGGGAGGTGGTATACAATTATGGATGGACTGCCGAGTGCCGACACAGAGGTAGCTACAGCCGTGGACTAACGTACTGTGTCTGCTGCTAATATAGACTGGATGATAATGAGATGAAATCAATATAATATCACTAGTACTGCAGCCGGACAGGTATGTATATTTATTATGTAATGACTGATGACGGACCTGCTGGACACTGTCAGCTCAGCAGCACCGCAGACTGCTACAGTAAGCTACTATACTATAGTAGTATGTACAAAGAAGAAAGAAAAAAAAAACCACGGGGAGGTGGTATACAATTATGGATGGACTGCCGAGTGCCGACACAGAGGTAGCTACAGCCGTGGACTACCGTACTGTGTCTGCTGCTAATATAGACTGGATGATAATGAGATGAAATCAATATAATATCACTAGTACTGCAGCCGGACAGGTATGTATATTTATTATGTAATGACTGATGACGGACCTGCTGGACACTGTCAGCTCAGCAGCACCGCAGACTGCTACAGTAAGCTACTATACTATAGTAGTATGTACAAAGAAGAAAGAAAAAAAAAAAACACGGGGAGGTGGTATACAATTATGGATGGACTGCCGAGTGCCGACACAGAGGTAGCTACAGCCGTGGACTAACGTACTGTGTCTGCTGCTAATATAGACTGGATGATAATGAGATGAAATCAATATAATATCACTAGTACTGCAGCCGGACAGGTATGTATATTTATTATGTAATGACTGATGACGGACCTGCTGGACACTGTCAGCTCAGCAGCACCGCAGACTGCTACAGTAAGCTACTATACTATAGTAGTATGTACAAAGAAGAAAGAAAAAAAAAAAACCACGGGGAGGTGGTATACAATTATGGATGGACTGCCGAGTGCCGACACAGAGGTAGCTACAGCCGTGGACTACCGTACTGTGTCTGCTGCTAATATAGACTGGATGATAATGAGATGAAATCAATATAATATCACTAGTACTGCAGCCGGACAGGTATGTATATTTATTATGTAATGACTGATGACGGACCTGCTGGACACTGTCAGCTCAGCAGCACCGCAGACTGCTACAGTAAGCTACTATACTATAGTAGTATGTACAAAGAAGAAAGAAAAAAAAACCACGGGGAGGTGGTATACAATTATGGATGGACTGCCGAGTGCCGACACAGAGGTAGCTACAGCCGTGGACTACCGTACTGTGTCTGCTGCTAATATAGACTGGATGATAATGAGATTAAATCAATATAATATCACTAGTACTGCAGCCGGACAGGTATGTATATTTATTATGTAATGACTGATGACGGACCTGCTGGACACTGTCAGCTCAGCAGCACCGCAGACTGCTACAGTAAGCTACTATACTATAGTAGTATGTACAAAGAAGAAAGAAAAAAAAAAACCACGGGGAGGTGGTATACAATTATGGATGGACTGCCGAGTGCCGACACAGAGGTAGCTACAGCCGTGGACTACCGTACTGTGTCTGCTGCTAATATAGACTGGATGATAATGAGATGAAATCAATATAATATCACTAGTACTGCAGCCGGACAGGTATGTATATTTATTATGTAATGACTGATGACGGACCTGCTGGACACTGTCAGCTCAGCAGCACCGCAGACTGCTACAGTAAGCTACTATACTATAGTAGTATGTACAAAGAAGAAAGAAAAAAAAAAAAACCACGGGGAGGTGGTATACAATTATGGATGGACTGCCGAGTGCCGACACAGAGGTAGCTACAGCCGTGGACTAACGTACTGTGTCTGCTGCTAATATAGACTGGATGATAATGAGATGAAATCAATATAATATCACTAGTACTGCAGCCGGACAGGTATGTATATTTATTATGTAATGACTGATGACGGACCTGCTGGACACTGTCAGCTCAGCAGCACCGCAGACTGCTACAGTAAGCTACTATACTATAGTAGTATGTACAAAGAAGAAAAAAAAAAAAAAAACCACGGGGAGGTGGTATACAATTATGGATGGACTGCCGAGTGCCGACACAGAGGTAGCTACAGCCGTGGACTAACGTACTGTGTCTGCTGCTAATATAGACTGGATGATAATGAGATGAAATCAATATATATGTATATATAATATCACTAGTACTGCAGCCGGACAGGTATATATATTTATTATGTAATGACTGATGACGGACCTGCTGGACACTGTCAGCTCAGCAGCACCGCAGACTGCTACAGTAAGCTACTATAGTAGTATGTATAAAGAAGAATGAAAAAAAAAAAAAAACCACGGGTAGGTGGTATACAATATTATATATATATATATTATATACAATTATATATATATATATTAAACTGGTGGTGGTGATTGATTATTAAACTGGTGGTCAGGTCACTGGTCACACTATCAGCAACTTGCAAGTAGTTCTCCTAAGCAGACAATCACAAAATATATTATACTGGTCTGGTGGTCAGTGTGGTCACAATGGCAGTGTGGCACTGACTCTGGCAGCAAAAGTGTGCACTGTACGTTATATGTACTCCTGAGTCCTGCTCTCAGACTCTAACTGCTCCCCACTGTCAGTGTCTCCCCCACAAGTCAGATAATTAATACAGTCACACTATCTAATCTATATCACTTCAGCAAGTAGTAGTAGTATAGTAGTACTCCTCCTAATAATGCTCCCCAAAATTACTACTACTGTGTCTCTCTCTACTGTCTCACTCTCTTCTCTAAACGGAGAGGACGCCAGCCACGTCCTCTCCCTATGAATCTCAATGCACGTGTGAAAATGGCGGCGACGCGCGGCTCCTTATATAGAATCCGAGTCTCGCGATAGAATCCGAGCCTCGCGAGAATCCGACAGCGGGATGATGACGTTCGGGCGCGCTCGGGTTAACCGAGCAAGGCGGGAAGATCCGAGTCGCTCGGACCCGTGTAAAAAAACCTGAAGTTCGGGCGGGTTCGGTTTCCGAGGAACCGAACCCGCTCATCTCTACTCTAAACACTGTAGCTTGGTGGCATTACAGCTCCTAGTCACTATTGACTATTTTTTGTGTAATTTGTTTTTAATGGCTATAGATTTAATAATTTCTAAGCAGTTCTCCTGCTGACTCAATCTTGGTTTCTTGCTTTCTTGTGTCTGTATATAACATACTCCTGGGATCTTGACATACTCTCCACACAGGGAATCTGGGGCAGATGTATTAACCTGGAGAAGGCATAAGGAAGTGATTAACCAGTGGTAAAGCAGTGTTAAGTGCAAGGTGATAGTGCACCAGCCAAACAGTTCCTAACTGTTGATTTACATATGGAAGCTGATTGGCTGGTGTGTTTATCACCTTGCATTTATCACTGGTTTATCACTTCCTTATGCCTTCTCCAGGTTAATGCATCTGCCCCCTGGATCTCTGTATGCTGTGAACAGGGGCATACCTAAAGATGAGGAGGCTTGTGTGCAGGCTCTGTCTGGACCCCCTCCTCTCTAACAAACAGTGCTGTAGCTTGTGTAGTTTTTCACCTCACTCCCAGTGTGTTATCTGGACTGATCCTCCTTTCCCTGACTTTCTTTAAAACAGAGTAAGAAGTGGTGCACTCTAGTGGCATCACTGGGGTCTGTGACACCCAGTGCGCACATAAACCCCTCAGGTGCCCTAAGAAAGGATGTGACCTTGAGGGAAGAGAGCATGTTCTTATGATACTGTACACGGCTGTTTTTATCACTCCAGGGGTGTGCTTAGCATTCCTGAATCTGCTGGGCTGCCCCAGGAGATTCTGCCTGCACTGCGGGCTATTTCTCACTAACAGAAGCCGGGCACTGCACAATGATGTCACACTACAGCACCTTGCTCCCAGTTACTGCAGAGGAGCTTGCATTTTGGTATCACGGTATCAACCCTGGAATGGTGATATCCAGGTGTGGTACCCACCCCCCTAGTGACGCCAGTGGCACAGTCTTGTTCTAGCACACTGCATTTAGCAGTACAGCTAGTTAATTTTTTCTTTCTACAGCAGAGAAGCAAGGAAACCCTTCCCAGACACACAAAAATACACAATCAATAATACAAAGGTTTACTTTATTTGTAATTATAATGAACCAGAAATAGAACTTTAAAAAGGAAAAACAGGTTAATCATGTGGGGACTCTTTTTAATTATATCATTAAAAAGATTTACTGCAGCAGTATAATTCTGTGCAGTAACATTTTTTTTTTATATCAGTACACAAACATGTTTGACTTGTCCCTTTCAGTAAGTGCAGCGTTAGTGTCACAATCACCAAGAAAGTAATGGACCTTAAACAGGGTCGGACTGGTCCACAGGGGTACCAGGGAAACAACCGGTAGGCCCCACTACCTGAGGGCCCATTCCTTCCTCTAGGAATCAGGTTCCAGACTATGCACTTGTATTATACATGGTAGATATGTTGCATTACACTGCACTAAACTATTGTGTATTTCAAGCATCTGTGGAGGCTGGCCACACCCCCTTTGTAGGCTGGCCACACCCCTTAGTATGGGCCCCTATAACTGCATCCCCCATGGTGGGCCCTTCATGTCCCAGTCCGACACTGACCTTAAACAGCTATCTTGTATGTTGGCAACCCGGGTCACTTATTTTGGGATCTTTGTGAGGCACAAAGTGTGTTGCAGCACTGTTTAACCATTTAATGATTTTCCCCAGACAAAACCGCTCAGAAATTTATTTATTTTTAAAATTAATATTAAAGTATTAAAATCTTTTATTTAAAAAAAAAAATCCCCCTATGTCCATAGACCACCATTATAAAATAACTTCCCACCCCCAATTGGAGATAAACCCCTCAGTGCACTTAAATCCTTATAATAGTATTACCCACATCTCCTTAGTAGTAAAAAAAAACATATTTTATAAGCCATCCTCCCTGTTAAAACCTCCTTTTTGTGCCCCTCTACCCTGGGGCCAATGTATTTATTTAATTATTATTTTATCCCTCCCCCCTCCAGCATAATATAACTTCAGATGAATTCTTCCCCCACCCCCACTAGTGATTGATTTCCCCTGGGAGTGCCAGGAGTCCCCCCAACTCCACCCTCATAGGAATATATAGCCCCCCCCCCCCCCCACACACACACATGCAGAGAGCAGCAGAGCTCTGATGATCAGTCTCCCCTGACACACAAATTGGCTAAGCTCCCCTCCCGCACTCTGCTTCCTGGAGCATAAGCTCCAGATTGCCGGCCGCCGCATCAGACACCACCACATCACTGCTGTGGAAATCAGAGAGCCAGAGGAGATGCATTCTGCACTTGTGCAGAAAGGATCTCCACATCTGCATGACATGGGACACTACAGACAGCACAATGCATGTGAAGTAACCTGGCCAGGTAACGTACTCCTGGCTTCAGTCGAATCACATGTGACAATGCCAGGCAAGTGGTTACTACATTAAATATAAGCAATGTCTAACATTAAGGGCAGGACACTGAAATAAAATGGTTGTCTCTCCCCATTTCCAGAAAAAACAGGACCGAATGTGGCTCCCCTTCCAGCAACATGGTTTCACTCCTCACTAATTGACCCTCTCTGCAGACCCTGTATAAACCCTTCCTCCATGTCATCACCTCTTAACTGTTTAACTATCCAATGACCATTTTATTTAAAACCGCTATCTCAAGTAGAACTGCTTTGCTTAACCACCAATAGCATGATGATGTTCTCTGTCAGCTGTTGTCTGTTGCTAGGAAACAGATTAATATATTGTATCAGTATTAGTAATGTTAGATACCAATCTGATGCGTTTCACCTTCACTTGGATGGATGGGCAGGCATTTTTCTCCAAACATGAACTTAGAATCTCATTTACTGTATGCTCCATGTTAATTGTAGATTTTAGAACAATTGTTTGGATTCCAAGTATTTTTAGAGCTTAAGGGCCCTATACACTAGAACGATAATGCCCGATTTCATCTGATTTCGGGCATTCGGGCCGATATATCGGGTGAAATCAGGCATTTTGGAGGTGTTTCCGATCCGACCCACGTTCCCGTGAGAATCGGATTCCCTGGATTGAATGTGCTGCATTAACGATCATGTTCGACGCCGTAGGCATGGCTGGGATTGCATACGATACATTGTATGCAAAAGGACCGCATACGATGTATCGTATGCGATCCTGCCGCCCGTGAAGCTGCCGGACTGTTCAAGGGAAATTGCCTCTGACTTTAGCCTCAGACATATCGTTGTAGTGTATGGGGCCCTTAAGAGTGTACACCTGCATTTTCTTTTTGCTGCATGGCACTACAAGTCACAGCATGGTAGCATCTATATGTTTAAAATTAAGGTGTGCAGTCCAGCCTTCCCCTTCCTTACTCATGCTGTGTTAGCAACCACATAGCTAATGTATGGACTGCTCGAGGTAGCACATTATATGATGATCATGTAATATTTTTGTATACTTTATTAATTATAGTTTATGACAAACTTCACCAGGCAATGACTGGGTTACTGATGGGCTAATCAATCCTACAACTGTCAAGAATAGAATTAAAATATTTGTTGGCTTATCTTGGAGAAATACATATAGCTGTAGCATGCAAATTATTTAAAGTTACTGTATATACGTATGTCGCCTGAACACAGTATAAGCCGTATTCATAAGAATGCAGCCTACTAATTCACTTTGTACCTTATGCATCACTGAGGTCATTGGTGATTTGATAGTCTGAATATCGGTTCAGGACACAAAGTGGTTTCAACGCCCATGTATAACACCAGATACACTTTAAGTTTAGCACAACTAATTAAAATACTGAATTGATTCTTTGACTAAATCAAAGTCCATCACCCTCTAATTTAAGGGTGACAAGTTGATAAAATCTCAGTATTGTGATTACATTAAAAATAAAGTACAAAATGAAAAATACAAAAAGGGTAATTGAGATCCATGGAAAGGAACAGGATGTTATAACTTCTAAACATGTGTGAGCAGTGGCAGCTCCAGAGGTGAGGTGCAGCAAAGTCCAAAATTCACATAGGGGAGCCACATTAACTGGCATCCCAATCGCTGCCAAATATCGTCATCGGGGACTCACTGGCAGTTGGTGTGGTTCCACTATTGAATTTTGGAGTACGCTGTGCCCCACCTCTGAAGTAATGAGGAAAAAATGTATGATCTAACAGTCTTCATTTCCCGCTGCTGTGAGTGAAAAGTACAATTTTCTCTTGGAAAGCTGAAACTTGGGACTTAGTTTTATGACACTCCTAAAAAGATTTGGGAAGCAGGTTCTGTTGATAAGAAGATCTTTTAAGTAGTCCCACCCTTGAGTATCCTGCTTTAAAACAAGCTTCAGCTCAAATGTTGGCTCAACTGAACAGTCATAAACTATTGTGTCCACTTTAGCTTGTTTATTGTTACTTTCCAAACTCACATATATAATGCAACCTCGTAGTCCGCATGGCTCACTTAGTGAAAGTTTCAGCACCTCCTGGGCCACCAGTGTGGTCAGTTCTTTGGGGACGAGAACTTTGGAGCACTGAAGTTTTGTGCTTTTGGCTCTGTACAGGCAGTTCTCCAGCATTGTAACCAGATGGCAGGTTCTTACCAAAGACAAAGCATCAGTGATGTTATGTTCAGTAGAAGAGTGATCCATGTGAAATTAACCTATGGAGAAAACCAAAGAAGTATATCAGCTCTACTTACTATATTACAGGAAATAAAAGCTCAATATTCTGGTTTTGCAAATGAAAAGTATTATAAGAATTTATTAGACAAAGAGGTTTATTAAATACAGTATGCAAGATGATAATTGGGGTGATGCACAAAAATTTGATCTGTGCGGCGGGCACTTTTCGTGTTTTGTGTTTTGGTTCTGGTTCCATGCTTGTGTTTTGGATCTGGATTGGTTTTGCCAAAACCACCCTTTTCGTGTTTTGGTTTTGGATCTGGATGATTTTTGAAAAAAACATAAAAACAGCTAAAATCACAGAATTTGGGGGTAATTTTGATCCTACGGTATTATTAACCTCAATAACATTAATTTCCACTCATTTCCAGTCTATTCTGAAAACCTCACATCTCACAATATTGTTTTTAGGCCAAAAGGTTGCACCAAGGTGGCTGTATGACTAAGCTAAGCGACACAAGTGTGCGGCACAAACACCTGACCCATCTAGGAATGACCCAATGCAATGGCAGACAGGATGGCACTTAAAAAAACAAGTCCCCAAACAGCACATCATGTAAAGAAGAAAAAGAGGAGCAATGAGGTACTGCAGATACTTGTTCCTACTATCTATATGTGACACTTGCACAGTATCACTTCTCTCATTCTGTATGATCAGTGTAATTATACTGCAGATACATGTTCCTACTATCTATAGGTGACAGATGCACAGTATCACTTCTTTCATTCTGTATGATCAGTGTAATTATACTACAGATACATGTTCCTACTATCTGTATGGGACACTGCACAGTATCACTTCTCTCATTCTGTATGATCAGTATAATTATACTGCAGATACACATTCCTACTATCTATATGTGACAGCTGCACAGTATCACTTCTCTCATTCCGTATGATCAGTGTAATTATATTGCAGATACACATTCCTACTATCTATATGTGACACCTACACAGTATCACTTCTCTCATTCTGTACGATCAGTGTAATTTTACTGCAGATACATGTTCCTGCTATCTATATGTGATATCTGAACAGTATCACTTCTCTCATTCTGTATGATCAGTGTAATTATACTGCAAATACATGTTCCTACTATCTGTATGTGACACCTGCACAGTATCACTTCTCTCATTCTGTATGATCAGTGTAATTATATTGCAGATACATGTTCCTACTATCTGTACGTGACACCTGAACAGTATCACTTCTCTCATTCTGTATGATCAGTGTAATTATACTGCAAATACATGTTCCTACTATCTGTATGTGACACCTGCACATACAGATAGTAGGAACATGTATCTGCAGTATAATTAGGATAGTAGGAACATGTATCTGCAGTATACTGCAGATACATGTTCCTACTATCTGTATGTGACACCTGCACAGTATCACTTTTCTCATTCTGTATGATCAGTGTAATTGTACTGCAGATACATGTTCTTACTATCTGTATGTGACACCTGCACAGTTTCACTTCTCTCATTCTGTATGATCAGTGTAATTATACTGCAGATACATGTTCCTACTATCTGTATGTGACACCTTCACAGTATCACTTCTCTCATTCTGTATGATCAGTGTAATTATACTGCAGGTACAAGTTCCTACTATCTATATGTGACACCTGCACAGTATCACTTCTATTATTCTGTATGATCAATGCAATTATACTGCAAATATATGTATGTGACACTATATGTATGTGACACTGCACAGTATCACTTCTCTTATTCTATATGATCAGTGTAATTATACTGCAGATACATGTTCCTACTATCTATATGTGACACCTGCATAGTATTACTTCTCTCATTCTGTATGATCAGTGTAGTCTTATACAGCAGCACTGGACATATGGCAGCAGAGGACACCACCACTGTGACTGGACTGATGCAGCACAAGACAGCACCACTGGACTGATGCAGCACAAGACAGCACCACTGGACTGGACTTATACAGCAGCACTGGACATATGGCAGCAGAGGACAGAACCACGGTGACTGGACTGATACAGCACAGGGACACCACCACCGGACTGATGCAGCACAACACAGCACCACTGGACTGGACTTATACTGCAGCACTGGACATATGGCAGCAGAGGACACCACCACTGTGACTGGACTGATGCAGCACAAGACACTACCACTGTACTGATACAGGACACTGAGAACGGAGACACGTCCTCTCTCTACACTCTCCAATGCCAGAGTGAAAATAGCGGCGACGCACGGCTCCTTATATGGAATCCAAACCCCGCGAGAACCTGACAGCGGGATGATGACGTTTTGCCTCGTTCTGGTTTCCAGGTCAGGGGGGAAAATCCGTGCTGGACTCGGATCCGGGCTCGGGTAGTGAAGTTCAGTAGGGTTCGGTTCTCAGGGAACCGAACCCTCTCAGCTCTAACGAAAATGGAATACATACTGCTTGCATAATATACAGTTTATCAAGATGCGTATTGGCATTCTAACAATTAATGGGAAACAGATCTGAAACACTATGTTTTACAGTGGAAGGGAATTACAAAAACACATGAGGCTCTGGTTTGGAACTCTAATACAGGTTGAGTATACCTTATCCAAAATGCTTGGGACCAGAGGTATTTTGGATATCGGATTTTTCCGTATTTTGGAATAATTAGATACCATAATGAGATATCATGGTGTTGGGACTTAATCTAAGCACAGAATGCATTTATGTTACATATACACCCTATACACACAGCCTGAAGGTCATTTAAGCCAATATTTTTTTATAACTTTGTGCATTAAACAAAGTGTGTGTACAGTCACACAATTCATTTATGTTTCATATACACCTTATACACACAGTCTGGATGTCATTTAATACAATATTTTTAATAACTTTGTGTATTAAACAAAGTTTGTGGACATTGAGCCATAAAAAAACAAAGGTTTCACTATCTCACTCTCATTCAAAAAAATCCCGTATTTCGGAATATTACGTATTTCGGAATATTTGGATATGGGATATTTATGGGATACTCAACCTGTATAATAATTTTATTTATATAAGGCTTTTCTACAAAGACTCAAAGGGTGGTATCCTATTAGTAGCAGTAATTTACTGTTGCTAATAGGTTTGCTGGAGGCTATCCAATTAGCCCTGATGCAGTCCGCTCCTCCCCCCATGCCGACACTTGTCAAGTATTATGCTAAGGGGCCTCAGGCTCCTGAAGCGTAATCTGCGATAAGCAGCCACCAGAACCACAATAACACATGGGATTCAGAATTTATCCCAGATCCCATGCGTAATTATACTATCGCAGGTCCATTTTCAGGCGATAAAAACGGCTTCTAATTAGTGATGTGCACCGGACATTTTTCGGGTTTTGTGTTTTGGTTTTGTATTTGGTTCCGCGGCCGTGTTTTGGATTCGGACGCGTTTTGGCAAAACCTCACCGAAATTTTTTTGTCGGATTCGGGTGTGTTTTGGATTCGGGTGTTTTTTACAAAAAATCCTAAAAAACAGCTTAAATCATAGAATTTGGGGGTCATTTTGATCCCATAGTTTTATTAACCTCAATAACCATATTTTCCACTCATTTCCAGTCTATTCTGAACACCTCACACCTCACAATATTATTTTTAGTCCTAAAATTTGCACCGAGGTCGCTGGATGGCTAAGCTAAGCGACACAAGTGGTCGACACAAACACCTGGCCCATCTAAGAGTGGCACTGCAGTGTCAGGCAGGATGGCACTTCAAAAAAATAGTCCCCAAACAGCACATGATGCAAAGAAAAAAAAGAGGCGCACCAAGGTCGCTGTGTGACTAAGCTAAGCGACACAAGTGGCCGACACAAACACCTGGTCCATCTAGGAGTGGCACTGCAGTGTCAGGCAGGATGGCACTTCAAAAACATAGTCCCCAAACAGCACATGATGCAAAGAAAAAAAGAGGCTCACCAAGGTCGCTGTGTGACTAAGCTAAGCGACACAAGTGGCCGACACAAACACCTGGCCCATCTAGGAGTGGCACTGCAGTGTCAGGCAGGATGGCACTTCAAAAAAATAGTCCCCAAACAGCACATGATGCAAAGAAAAAAAGAGGCGCACCAAGGTCGCTGTGTGACTAAGCTAAGCGACACAAGTGGCCGACACAAACACCTGGCCCATCTAGGAGTGGCACTGCAGTGTCAGGCAGGATGGCACTTCAAAAAAATAGTCCCCAAACAGCACATGATGCAAAGAAAAAAAGAGGCGCACCAAGGTCGCTGTGTGACTAAGCTAAGCGACACAAGTGGCCGACACAAACACCTGGCCCATCTAGGAGTGGCACTGCAGTGTCAGGCAGGATGGCACTTCAAAAAAATTGTCCCCAAACAGCACATGATGCAAAGAAAAAAAGAGGCGCACCACAGGTATAGAATGTAGATGGATAGTATACTTAATGACGACACAGAGGTAGGTACAGCAGTGGCCTTCCGTACCGTACTGCTATATATAGTATACTGGTGGTCACTGTGTCAGCAAACTGCAAAACTAAAATGCACCACAGGTATAGAATGTAGATGGATAGTATACTTAATGACGACACAGAGGTAGGTACAGCAATGGCCTACTGTACCGTAATGCTATATATTATATACTGGTGGTCACTGGTCAGCAAAACTCTGCACTGTACTCCTCCTATATAATATTATACTGGTGGTCCCCAGTCCCCACAATAAAGCAGCACACTGAGCACAGATATGGAGTGTTTTTCAGGCAGACAACGTATACTGGTGGTCACTGTCAGCAAAACTCTGCACTGTACTCCTGCTATATAATACAGCTGCTCCCCAGTCCCCACAATTAAGCAGTGTGAGCACAGATATATGCAGCACACTGAGCACAGATATGGAGCGTTTTGTTCAGGCAGAGAACGGATAACTGGTGGTCACTGATCAGCAAAACTCTGCACTGTACTCCTCCTATATTATACAGCTGCTCCCCAGCCCTCCCCACAATTAAGCAATAGTGCACAATCAAGTTCAACAATAACGGAGAGGATGCCAGCCACGTCCTCTCCCTAACATTTCCAATGCACAAGTGAAAATGGCGGCGACGCGCGGCTGCTTATATAGAATCCGAATCTCGCGAGAATCCGACAGCGGGATGATGACGTTCGGGCGCGCTCGGGTTACCCGAGCCATACGGTAGAATCCGAGTATGGCTCGGACCCGTGTAAAAAGGGTGAAGTTCGGGGGGGTTCGGTTTCCGAGAAACCGAACCCGCTCATCACTACTTCTAATTGGATAATTGCCTTCGGTCCCAAATTGTGATATCAGGCAGTTTTTATCGTCAAAAAACATATTGCTTCTAATTGGATACCCCCCAAACTGCTTTACATAAATCATAAAAATAATTCAAAGATTAAGCTTTAACCACTTTAACTGGTGTGGTCACATGTGATGCTGGGCTTTGACTGACACAGTCAGCATCCCATGTAACTGTCCCATCCCACTGTGTCCCTGGCTTAAAAAAAAAAGCCTTTCCGCACATATTCAGAATGAATTTCCTCTGACTGCCGGCCCCCCAGGAAGTAATGTAGTTGTCTGTGACCTATGACAACATTGCTGGAATTGCCCTGCCAATATTTTTAATAATTTAAAAATATGTTTTTATGTTAATTAAAGTTTGAAAAAAATCAAATAAAATTTGTGTAAAATAAACTGGTAGTTAAGTAGTTAAAGAAAATACAGAAACCATAAACATAAAACATAGGCTTAGAGTTGCACAAATAGAGAAACCTGTACATAATACAGAATTAAGGAGGTCATTCGCTCGTTCACCCGTTCGCTCGCTGTGTTTTAACGCAGCAGAGCGAACGGGTCCCTGCTGCGCAAGCGCCGTAGTGCGCCTGGCGCATGCAAGATGGCCGAAGGCCGTAGCAGGGATGCGATCGCCTCTGCCTGATTGACAGGCAGAGGCAATCGATGGGCGGGAGGGGGCGGAACGGCGGCGTTTGACCGCCGTTTCGTGGGTTTGGTCTGGCCAATGCAGGAGTGGCCGGACCGAACGGGGGGCGGGCCGCAGCGGCTGCGTGACATCACACGCAGCCGCTGCGGGCCGTGGAGCGATGAGTAGCTCCTGGCCAGCGCAGCTTTAGCGGTTTATCGCTGCGGTGCAAATGGGTGTGGAATGCGCATGCACAGCAGTCGCTGTGCGCGTGCGCGACATTGCCCGGCGACAGAGGTCGCCGGGGTACGTTGCGTCTGAAGAAGAAAGCGGTCGCAGGACGGACCACTAAGAAGATTGACAGGAAGGAGGCGTGGCTGGGCGGACCCGGACCATTTGGAGCTGTTTTCAGGGAGTGGTGAGTATAACGCAGGTGTGTCCAGCAGAACGGAGGGCGAAGGAGTGACGTCAAAGCTGGGCCCATCATCGCTGGATCCATCGCACAGGGTAAGTATGTCCAGGCCTAGTCTAGTTTTGCTTGAATTTTTTTTTGCTTAGCAGGGCTGCACAAACGATCGCAGCCCTGCTAAGCTAAAATACACTCCCCCATAGGTGTGGACTAGTTGATCGCAGCAGCAGCAATAAGTTGCTGGCTGCGATCAACTCGAAATGACGACCCTTATGCGGCTCATGTTGTCAGTGATTAGACAGCTGCGGGCCGCGAACTGCAGGTGGGAGGTGACGGAGTTGGGCTGCAGCGAGCCCTCTTACCTTTTCTGTGCTCGGAGCTCATGTTCCACCAAAGCCGTCCTCCCTACGCCACTGTTAACCAGTAGTATTATTTATTAAGCAGCAGTGTGTTTGTACAGCCAGAATCTGGATGGAGAGGAGCTTGAGTGGAACATACACTTTTAATGTATTAGTGTATGAACTGGTTAAACTGCCACAAGAGCTGCAAGGAAAACTAAATTGCTAGTCTTATGTCCACCACTGGGAGATTCATTAAATTGTTGCAATTAAAACACGGGTACAAATAAACAGGAATTAAGTTTCAAGCAATCTCTGAGCATTTGGTTTCCTTTGGAGATCAAATGATCCTTTTTCCATATATTCATTTGATCAGTTTCCATCCATATATGTTTTCTTAAAGATGATGGAGTAATAATGGCATACTTGCCTAATCTCCGGGCAGTTGCGGGAGGCTCCCAATATCTGGGGTAGACCTCTGCACTCACGGAGGACCAGGCAGATCTCCTGCATCCTGCCCACACCCTAGTGAAGCAGGCAGGATGGAGAGAATCTCCGGCTTTCCGATGTTCGTGGGGAGGGGCTAAAATGACCATAATCTCGATATTTTAGCCCTGTCCCCTTCCTGCTGATCCGCTTAATGGTTTCAGATCCCCCCCCCCCCCTGCTCTCCCGAGGTTCCCTGCAGCGTCTCCTCTCAGGGCTTCATACTCTCAGGTAAGTATGAATAGTGGTAATTATTATTGCTCGGATTTTAACATGGAATTGATCAATTTTATCTGGACTGCAAGTTAGTACAAAATTGAGTCGATGAGAAACAACCCCCATCTTGCGTGTCTGGAATTGAACCTCAGATTTAATACAATACAATGATTGTATTTAATATTTATACACTGATCCGTATAAAATAGTTACAGGACAGAAGTCACTTCTAGTAAATATTTCCTCTCCTTGAGAGCCATAATTATGGCTATTAAAAATCACCAAGAGAGGTCCATGGGCTTATTTTAAGGTCTGGACAAATGACTTTTCTCTTTGCATGTGTGCACTGAAACACCTGATGCTGAGATCTGCTTTTCCATACACAGTCCCAGGTGACAGTTTCAAACACTCAACATCCATAATGTCTGGCCAACTTTAAATAAACAACTTCTTAATTTGATGGTATGTGTTGATACTGTAGACAGGGTTGGACTGGCCCAAAGGGGTACAGGGGAAACCACCGGTGGGCCCCACTGCCTGGGCTCCCTCCTCCTCCTCTAGGGATCAGGTTCCAGGCTGTGCACTTGAATTATATATTATACATATGTTACCTTATACTGCACAGTACTATGATGTATTCTATACAGTGCATTGCCAATATTTATCTGGTACATTATCATGCATGCACTAGCAATAATTATTTATTTGTCAAGGGGTCCAGCCCATGCTCTCACTAATGTTTAGGCAAACCAATGTAGCTTCTGGCCACACCCCCTCTGGAGACTGACCACACCTTTAAACATGGGCCACTACCACGGCATTCCCCCGGTGGGCTCTTCATGCCCCAGTACGACACTGACCGTAGAGCAGTGCTCCTGAACCTGTGGTATGTGTACCCCCAGATGTACTTGGTGTTATGTTTGCTGTGATGTTCACGGTTAAATAAAAAAGAAAAGGGGAATACTGTATATGAATGTGTTTAGCCACACATAATCATATGCATAATAAATGTAACGCCGGACATCACTTAAATTAATAGCCCTCTTCAGGACCAATGCTTGCCAGTAGGTCCTGGATCTACTCAGTGGATGAAGGACGATTTACCTATCTGTGCATTACCTATTATCCTTAACAATTGATGTCTAATTTGTGCAATTATAACATATATGTGACAAAAGCCAAGAGTGGATTGTAATCTGAGTGACTCCATCTTGTGTATTGTCTGTTACATGTCTCTATTAGATGATGTCAGACAATAATGTGATTTTTACCCCATAGTCTGATCATCTGTGCTTTAATCTAGCTAAAGGCCTTGGAAGATAGATTGTGTATAGTGTTACAATGTCAGGTGTTTGTCCTTGGCATACAGAATAAACTTCTGGTATTTAATCAGCTGTGGTCGGCTAGAAAGAGACTATTCAAGGGAAATTGGTATTAAGCCAAAGCAAAGTCGAGGGGCTCCCAATTCCAGGACCATAAAGTCCAATGAACAAAAACAATTATTAGATAAAATGGTATATGTGTGGCATTTGTATAGGTCAATATACTATAATATAATACATAAATTGAGTACTTAGAAATATGGGGCGGGATGTAATGAAGTCCGCATATGGCGGCCATGCAGAATGTTAGCCGGACACGGTTTAGCCTTGTACATGATTGCCCCTTTAAAAGAACATCTGAGTTCGGCCTGCATCCCGCACGGCTGCCAAACTCGGACTTCATTACAACTCAGCCACGATGTGAAAAACAGGAATAAATGCTTTTTTAGCTGATGCAGTTATTATGGAATGTTAACAAGCGGACCTATTTCTGCTACAAATTGAAATTCTCTCTTTTCCAATGCAGTTACTGAAATGTTACTGTTAGCACGCAACATCTGCCAAGGTCTTTCTTAAATCACAAGATAATTTTACCCAAGGATGAGAACTACTAAAGTTGGCACGAAGGAGAGACAACTTAATATGCGATGAGCTAAAGGAGGATGAGTCAACCACCAATCACAGACAGGCTGCTTTCCATAATGAGCTATTGTGAACAATCATAATTGAAACTGTCTCCTTTAAGGACAGATAGCTGTTGATATCTCAGAATATACTAGTTACTAGTTATATAATAGCCCGTCAAAATGACGGAACAACATAAAAGTAATATCAGTGCCAGTGGCTGTGCGCACTCGGATCGAGCAACACTTCAATTGCTCAGTCAGGTGCCATCTTATGGCCACCTGCACGTAAAACACTTGAATTCGCCCCATATAGCTTACAAGCAGCGTTAGCCTTTTATTATATAGGATATTAGCCTAGATAATTTAAAATGAATAACTATTAATGAACTGAGAAACGTTAAGGTTTTTGGACTGAAACCTGATCTTGGGTATGCCTGAGCTGTAACTGATTCTGTAGGGGTGTAGTATGAGTGGCCGGCGGCCGGGATCCTGGAGCCAGCACTCCGACAGCTGGGCGAGTGCTAATGAGTCCCTTGCGGGCTCGCTGCACTCGCCACGCTGCGGGCATGGTGGCACGCTACGCTATTTATTATCCCTCCAGGGGGGTCGTGGACCCCCGAGAGGGAGAATATGTGTCGGCATGCCGGCAGTCGGGATCCCGGCGCCGGTATGCTGGTCGCCGGGATCCCGGCCAGCGGCATACTGAAGACCACCCTTCTGTAGACCCCTTCAATTGTTCAAAAACAGTACATTTCTGCTTGAATCAAGTGTGCGTATAAGGTATTTCATCTTATAAGGGGTACTAAAATTTCTGTACTTGACATTCAGGTGAGAGATAGAAGTGTCCTAGAGACACATTATCACAGTAGGACACAGATAACAAAATGAAAAAGTCTATCCATGCAAAAGAAAGCATATGTGGACTGTAGTTTTATTGGCAATTTAAAATTTTTCATAAATTGTAATATATGAGAAATACTGTATATATGTACAACTAGCGCTTGTCGTGGCTTTGCTTGCTTGGATGTCTGTTATTGCTCAGCAGAACTAATTTTATAAAAATAATAGTGACATCTAATATTGTGATGTATATTTTATATTGTACATACACACTGATCACAAAATTTCTTTGTAAACAATATTTGATGTTTTTCCTTCAGGCAGTTACACAAAAAGATGCTAAGGACTAATAACTCGTGAGCAAGCCATGTAAAGCTGCCCATTGGAGAAGCAGCTGGTCCTGAGATCTACCCATGCAGCCCTGAGCGTTTGCTTCTGTGACTTGTTGATCATCATAGTGAAGCAGATGCATATAGGAAACTGCAGGCACTTGAATTAAATAGAAAAATTGTTGGGGATAAGGGTATAAACCTAGTCTCACCTGCGCCACATCCAATTAGAATCTCTGCCTCAATTAGGTTCCTCTGCAGAGCAATCACTTTAAGTCGGGCTCCATTGCATAACTTGAGAGGAGTCAAGTTACGCAGAAGAATTATTGAAACACCAACTACAGTGCGCAGAGTATCAAGTGTATGGTTTTTCTCCAGAAGTAAATCCCCCCCCCCAAAAAATAAAATAAAAAAAATAATAATTGGTATTTATTTCACATTTGTAGCCTTGATTTATAATGGCGCCTAAACATTTAATCTGATAGCAATTATATTAATTACAAATGTATGATTTGCAAATGTTAAAAGTGCAGATAGGTTGTCAGGTTGCACTATGTGGCATAATATGAACTGGGGCAATACAATGTAGCAAAATATGAACTGGGAGCACAGGCTAATTAAGAGAGGATGTGGCCTGTGTGCAGGTTCTTTGTATGCCCCCTCCTCTCTGTCAGTAGCAGCAGGGCTGTAGACTCTGGCTTTGTGTCAGAGTCTACTTTGCATGCCCAGGTTGCTGGGAAAATGACACCTGCACCTTATTCCCGGGGACATTTGTACTGTACATGCGCAAATCACTGGAAAATGGGCGCCACACCATTTAATGGTAATTTATGTCACCAACACAGGCTGCTGTGGGATTCTGGAGAGGTAAGTATAATTATATGGGTGCAGGGTGTGCGGTGTGGACCACCTTGAACCCTATGTGTTTCGCACAACCTACACCCATTATAGATATGCCAATGACTGGGAGCATGTGTGGCTTAATATGAACTATGGCAATACTATGGGGCATAAAATGAACTAGGACACTATAATGGGGTATACAATGAATTAGGGCACTGTGATGGGGTATAACATTATCTAGGGCTCCAGTATAAGGCATAAAATGACCAACTGCTGTGAACAAAAGATGTCTCTAGAAGCATTGGGGACCCCTTCAAACTGATGCTATGTGACCCAAAAAATTCTAGTTACAACTCTGAATTTAACTCTACCAAGCAGGAGAAACTAGGTCTTATCCTCAGTTGGACACATCTGTTTACTCTTTTTCGTACACCCATGGCAGCTAGCTTACTAGCTATTGCATTTGTATAGTTTTGTATAGCTGCGATATAAATATATATATATATATATATATATATATATATTTGTATAGTTTTGTATAGCTGTGATATTTCTGATTTCTCCAACTCCCCTTTCCCCTCTCAGACCACCACCTGCTCTCCTTTAACTTATCTCTCTCTGCTACTCCATCTCTACCTCCTAAGGCTACCATCACTAAATGCAACATTGAGGCTATCGACACCACTTCCCTATCCTCCCTACTCGACTCACCTCTCTCTCCTATACTGTCTCTCTCATGCCCTGAACACAATGCTTCACTTACTTCTGCTCTTGACTTTTTCGCTCCACCAACCACTATTCACTCTCGCAAATCAACACCTCAACCCTGGCACACCAAATGCACCAGATATTTGCAAAAGTGCTCATATACTGCTGAGCGACAGTGGAGGAAATCGCGTTCTAAGGCAGACTTCCTCCATTTCACACTTATGCTCTCATCATTCAGTGCTGCCCTTTCCCTCGTTAAACAGTAATTCTTCAAGAACCTCATATCCTCCCAGTCATCCAATCCCCGGCGCCTCTTTGCCACTCTTAACTCCCTCCTCTGCCGACCCCCACCTTGTCTCCCACCCTCACTCTCTGCTCTTGACTTTGCCACTTACTTGACATCCAAAATTGACTTCATACATCAGGACATGACATCCCACCAAAAAATCAGCAACCAGCCACCTCCTATCCCTTACCACCCCTCTCCTTCCCTCTTACCAACTCTGACATCTTTCTCCCATGTATTTGGTGAGGAAGTCATGGCCCTCATTCATTCCTCACCCCCTCCACATCCCCACTTGACCCTATCTCCTCCCACCTCCTCAGCTACCGCTCTCTCTCTGCCTGCTCCCATCTTGCCCACCACCTCAATCTCTCCCTCTTATCAGGCACTGTCCCCTCTTCCTTCAAGCATGCACTCATCTTCCCTATTCTTAAAAAACTTACCCTTGATCCACACACTCTCTCCAACTATCGACCCATCTCTCTCCTTCCTTTTGCCTCCAAACTCCTTCAGCATATTGTCTATAACTGCCTGACTGCCTTTCTTTCCTCCAACTCGCTACTTGACCCATTCCAGTCTGGCTTCCGTCCTCTCCACTCCACTGAAACTGCCCTCACAAAAGTCTGCAATGACCACCTATCTGCTAAATCGAAGGGTCACTACTCTTTGCTTATTCTTCTTGACCTCTCTGCTGCTTTTGACACCGTGGACCACCCTCTCCTTCTGCAAATCCTTCACTCCATTGGTCTGCATGATACTGCCATCTCCTGGCTGACCTCCTACCTCTCTGACCATTCCTTCTCTGTCTCCTCTCATGGCTCCACCTCCCCCCACATCCACTAACTGTAGGTCCCCCCTGAGGCTCTGTTCTTGGTCCTCTCCTTTTCTCTCTATACATCCTCCTTAGGAGATCTCATTAGCTCTTTTGACTTACAATATCATCTCTATGCTGATGATACTCAAATCTACCTTTCCTTCCCTGACCTCTCTCCTGCTCTTCACTCATGTATCCAACTGTCTCTCTGCTATCTCTTCCTGGATGTCCTAGATCTTTCTTAAACTTAACATGTCTAAGACTGAGCTGATCATCTACCCACCCTCCCGCACAACCTCACCTCCCACAATTTAACGATCTATAGATGGCACTACTATCTCCTCTAGCTCCCAAGGGCGCTGTCTTGGAGTATTCCTTGACTCCTCCCTCTCCTTCAAACCACACATTCAGCACCTATCACAAACCTGCCATTTTCCTCTCAAAAATATTTCCAGGATCAGACCCTTTCTCACCCAGGATGCCACTAAAACCATTGTCCACTCACTGGTCATCTCCAGACTGGATTACTGTAATCTCCTCCTGACTGGCATCCCTAACACACACATCTCTCCACTCCAATCTCCCCTCAACAGCTGCTGCCTGGATAATCTTCCTCACCAAACGCACTACATCCACCTCACCTCTCTTACTAGCCCTTCAATGGCTCCCCTTCCCCTTCGGAATCCATTTCAAGCTTCTCACATTCACTTACAAAGCCCTCACTCACTCCTCTCCCAGTTACATGTCTGTCCTTATTTCCCTTTATACTCCTGCGCGTCCTCTTCGCTTTGCTAATGCACGACGCCTCTCCTGCCTTCTGATTACCTCCTCCCACTCTTACCTCTAAGATTTTGCATGTGCTGCTCTCTTTTTCTGGAATTCTCTCCCCCTCAGAGTCAGACTCTCCACCTCTCTACAAAACTTCAAGCAGGCTCTCAAGACACACTTCTTCCCCAAACTCAGCCATCTCTCATCCAAAGCTTTCTTTGGCCCACGCTCACTTCCTACCCCATCTGTGTCACCCCTGTCTGTGTGCCCCTCCCCTTAGAATGTAAGCTCTCACGAGCAGGGCCCTATTCCCTCATGTGCTTTTACGTCTCTTACTTAACCTATCTTCTTTTCAATACTCCCTTTGATGGCACCAAATCCCTCGGTTTCCTGCTGCCCTGATACTTATTTCAGTGCTGTTTACTGATGTAGCTATGTTTATATACCCTGTACTTGTCCTATGTTGTATTGAACTGTAAATCACTGTATTCTTATTTTGCTTATTAGTTTACTCTGTAATTGGGCGCTGCGGATCCCATGTGGCACCATATAAATAAAGGATAATAATAATAGTAAAAATCGTATCCACTGTTCTTACACCCACAACTGTTATAATTACTATTGGGACTTACACCAGCCTCATGCTGGGTGCAACAGATCGGACGGAAACAAATGTCCAATTTTCATCAGCACGCTACCTACAGTCAAACAAGGAAACCTGCTTACTTGCTCACGACACTCCCCATGAGTAAGAAGAGATCTGTGAGATCACATGGTCACCACCAATTAAAGCCCAGAAATCAGTATGCTGTAACGATCTCTGTTCATGTGTGGATACCTAATCCAGCGCGTGCACTGAAGCATATTTCTTTCTTTGACGCATGCGCAGTATTCAGAAAAACTGAGCCGCACCCTCCGTTGTTCTTCTTGTTTTTTTTCTCATCAGTATTCCTATTCACATTAAGGCACCTCCCTTGTGAACGTCCCATTCCTGTCCAAGCAAGTCCTGCCAAAGCAATAGAGAGGATCTCCTGCTCATGACAACTATGAACCTGTGTGATCTGCCAAATCAACGGATCAATGGATTGCTTAGAAGTTATACTTTTATTTTAATCTATTTTATTTTTTATTCATCTTAATTCAACCCAATACTAAAAGGGAGATTACAAATCTTGGAATACGTTTTGGTGAATATCAGTTATCAATTGCATATGTTGTGCAATTAAACTAAAGCCTGACTCAAAAATTCCATTACATAATGGGGATCATTCTGACACGTTCGCTCGCTGCGTTTTAATGCAGCAGAGCGAACGGGTCCCTGCTGCGCATGCGCCAGCACCGTAGTGCACCGGCGCAAGCCAGACGGCCGAAGGCCGTAGCAGGGATGCGATCGCCTCTGCCTGACAGGCAGAGGTGACCGCTGGGCGGGAGGGGACAGAACAGCGGTGTTTGGCCGCCGTTTTGTGGGTTTGGTCCGGCCAACGCAGGCATGGCCGAACCGAACAGGGGGCGGACCGCAGCAGCTGCGTGATGTCACATGCAGCCGATGCAGGCCGGGGAGCGATGAGTAGCTCCCGGCCAGCATGCTAAAGCTGCGCTGGTCGGGAGTTACTCCTGAAGTGCAAAGGTATCGCCCGCTGTGCGATGCCTTTGCACTTCTGCGAGGGGGGGATGGACTGACATGCGGGGCGGGCTAGCCCTGTGCTGGGCGTCCCCCTGCATGTCAGGGAAGCAGATCGTAGCTGTGCTAAATTTAGCACAGCTACGATCAACTCGGAATGACCCCCTATGTTCAAATAATTTTTTTTATATAATAAATTCTAACAATGAAGTGGAATATGCAAACCAAACTTTTATTTATTTATTTGTTTTACTTTACTGTCAAGAGTTCATTTCCCCAGATTTATTCAGTATCTTGTTAGTGCTACTATATTCCTTGTTGTTTGCCTCATTTGTTTGTGCAAGCTATTTATCTTTCTTCAATAAATTCTCTTTTTTAATTAAGTTACCATGAAGCTGCAGGGAATTACTTATTTTCTTTGCGAACTTCAGAATAAAAAAGTGACTACATTTCCAGATGCAAGTTGAAAGTTGATCTGGAAAATTTGGCTTGGCAATTTAAACATGCAACTGTCCATAGTATGCATTATACAAATATAATAATGACATTTCTGTAAAAGTGTCATTGTAACATAGATGCTTATAACTGTAAAAGCTTATTTGATTTAATTTATGGTGGTCACTTTATTATAATTATTTGATTTTAGCCATAGGACACCAAACAGTGTCTGCAGCCCTATACAATGAAAATAAAATTACATACCGTACATAAAACAACATGGTGGGGGCAGAAGGGAAGAATGTTTTCACCCGGGGCAAGGCAGTAATTTGTCACCCCCTCCACCATGTATGGAAGTCCTATTTGTGCATGTGCACCTTATGTATGGGAGTCCCTATGTGTGCACACTATGTATGAGAGTCCCTATGTGTGCACCCTATGTATGGGAATCCCTATGCGTGCACCATATGCAGATTAAGTCACCATACATGTTCCCAGTTACACACATACAGGCACTGGTGAGACCCTCACTGATGTTTGCACCCCCCATACATAACTCTTACCTCCTGGCACTGGATCTCCAACCAATAGGGTGATGATCCAAGTGGTCTCCCATCTCCTGATCCCGTCAGTCATTGTGCCAGGGCCAGATTAAGATCTGTGGTGGCCCCTGTGCAATATACTCGTGGGGGCCCCTATTAATAAAATTATCAAATTTATATCTATATACATATAAAAGCAGTTGGAGAGATGGTGTGGGACTGCAGGAGGGTAAGTTATACCCCCCTCCTGCTTCCCCAACCTGAGTCAGAGCGCCAGCTCTGACTCAGTGATAGCAAAACCTGGGTACTCCCTCATTGAGGCGTTAGACATTCGAGACCCCAGAGGTGAGTTTATAAAAGTTTACACACTGACTTATTTAGAGTCCTGAGGGGATTGCTGTGGAGTGTAGCTGCGCTGTCCAGGTCTCATGTCAGACAGAGGTGCCACCAGTTTGAGGAATAGGAGCGTGCTGTGTGGAGAAGGTCTGGGACATTTTTTTTAAAGTGGCAATCATTTACAAGGCATGGTTTTGCCTCGTAAATGATAGCCACTTTAAAAAAAGTCAGAGATCGCCTGGCATCCCACATCTCTGGCAAACTCAGACCCTATTACTTATGCCCCACAGTGTCTGTTGGATGACATACGTCTCCCTACTCAGGTCAAAGTGGCATCCTTTTTCGGCATGGCATATCATGCTGTCACTGCCACTGAAGTAAAGAAGAGCCAAAACTCAATCCATACTTAAGACAAGGTGAGAAAAGCCTGGAGGGGCACAGAGAGGTGGAGAAGCTGCTGAAAGGACACAAGGCATGAAGCAGCTGGAGGAACATTGGTGGTGAGCTGCAGGAATGACAGAGGCAGAGATGTGTATAAGGGGAACTACTGTGGGCATTATGTGTCTAAGGAGCCTACTATTGTGGGAATTATGTGTATAAAGGGAACTACTGCAGGCATTATGTGTATAAGCAACACTTCTGTGAACATTATGTGTATAAGCGGTATAACTGTGGGCATTATGTTTAAGGGGCTCTACTATTGTAAGAATTATGTGTAAGGGGCACTACTACTGTGGGCATTAAGTGAATAAGCTGCACTACTATTGTAGGCATTAAGGGGTAAATTTACTAAGATGGGAGTTCTATTTAAGATGGGATGTTGCCCACAGCAACCAATCAGATTCCAGGTATTATCTTCTAGAAGGTGCTAGATAAATGAGAAGTAGAATCTGATTGGTTGCTATGGGCAACATCCCATCTTAAATAGAACCCACCTTATTAAATTTACCCCTATGTGTAAGGGAACTACTGCTATGGGCATTATATGTATAAGGGGTGCTACTGTGTTGCATAACATTTATAAGGGGTACTACGGTGCATTGTAACATGAATAAGGGACACTACTGAGAGACATAACACTACTGTATGTCGTAACATGAATAACAGGCACTACCGTGTGTTATAATGTGAATAAGGGGCACTACTATGTTGTGCAAAGTGAATCAGGGGCACTATATGCAGTGTAATGTGAATAAGATTGTGCTACTGTGTGGCATAATTTAAACTAGGCTACTACTGTGACCATACCCCTTCCATGTGAGACCATACCACCTTTTTTTGCCTTTGGGATCACTGTCTGTTTATAAAGTATGGAAGGTAGGGCATTATGTGCACAAGAGGCACTACTACTGTGGGCATTATGTGTATAATGGTATAATGGTCACTACTGCAGCCATTACAGTATATGTATAAGTGGCACTTCTGTGGGCATTATGTGTATAAGCTGTATGACTGTGGGCATTGTTTAAGGGGCTCTACCATTGTAGGCACTATTTGTAAGGGGCATTAGTACTGCTGGCATTATGTGTATAAGCTGCACTACTATTGTGGGCATTATGTGTAAGGGTACTACTACTACTACTACTACTACGGACATTATGTTTATAAGGGGCACTACTGTGTAGCATAATGTTTATAAGGGGCAATACTGTGTATCGTAACATGAATAAGGGACACTACTGAGTGACATACCATGATTAAGGGGAACTACTGTATATTGTAAAATGAATAACTGGCACTAATGCTTGTCGTAATGTGAATAAGGGGCACTACTATGTTGTGGTGTAATATGAATCGGGCACTATATACAGAGCAATGTGAATAAGATTTTGCTACTGTGTGGCATAATTTGAACTTGCTTTTATGCGCACTGTCCCTTTATGAAGTCTGGGACGTAGGGCACAAATTTATAGGGTTGTGCCGAAAACTCTAGCACTGGCCCTGGCTCCACCTGATGGGAGGGTGGGGGTGTAGGTGTAGGTGGTGGGGGAAATTAGTTTCACCACCTATCCAGTACTACTTTAAGCCTTGGCTGTGGTAGTAGTTATAGTGAAAAGGGAAGGAACAGTTTTACAAATTCAGCATGTCACAATATAGTAATAGGTTTTGAAAAATACAAAGAACGTATATTCAGTTATATTATTATTACTTAACAATAAGTAACATACATATAAAAATAATGTAGGTATAAAATATATGAAAAGTATAATTGAATAATAATCTGTACATTTTTACAATTATAAAGACAGATACTGTATGCAGACAGGGTATTTTACAGAGAGTAATAAAGAAATGATGTAACTTTCTAGGCTGAATTTATTAAACCCATCATTCATAAAATCATACAATTTTATATATTAATGGATTTATAAAACCATTTTTTAATTAGGCTGCTGCGGGCCGCTGCCTGGGAGACTGTGACTGAGGGAGACGGGAGCTGCACTGACTCCACCACAGCTCATCGCCATTTTGGTGAGGAACCCTCCCCTACCTCCCTGCGTCCTGATCGCTGACTCTCCCTGCCTATGGACCCGCGGGGCCGCCCGCGACGCAATTGTGGATTGGGGCCTACTGCTGTTCCTGAAGCCGCAGCTTCGATGTCCCGGTCGCCCCCGTGGCAGACACCACACTGGCATGGAAGTCCGGGCAGGCCTACACTTTGGGACACAGAATACCCCTCTCAGCCTGGGGTCTGCCGAGATACTGGCCAGCAGCATCTAAAACCCACTCCTGCTCCCTGCCTGGCTTCTACTCAGGGGGCACTGTGACTACTGAACCTCTCCAGTCTTCCCTGTGCAGATCTCCACTGCAGACAGGACCCTTCTCACTGCCCCCCTCTACCAGCCGGTCAGCTTTACATCTAGGGGGATCCCTCTGTACCATCAGTGGCACCACTGCTTATCTTCCTGCCTCCTGCACTATATTTTCGATTTCTTACTCTACTCCTGCCTGTGAAGTGCATATTGGGACTTGTGCTTTACTCTATGTCCATCTTCTGTGCTGCCCGTACTGGACTCCTGTGTCAGTGATATTAGCCAGCCCTGCTGGCGAAATTACCCTGTCCTTTTCTCCTCACACCACTTGCCTCTTTTTGTTTATAATTCCTTGAGGCTAGATGTAAGCACTCTGTGACTCTTTCATCTCCCCACGTATGCAAGACTTCTATCTCCTGCCGGTGCGTTATGTTATACGATATGTTAACCGTGATGTGACAACTTAAGACTCGGTGCTTCATATGTGAGACCCGATACACTTTCAACTAGAGATGAGCGCCTGAAATTTTTCGGGTTTTGTGTTTTGGTTTTGGGTTCGGTTCCGCGGCCGTGTTTTGGGTTCGAACGCGTTTTGGCAAAACCTCACCGAATTTTTTTTGTCGGATTCGGGTGTGTTTTGGATTCGGGTGTTTTTTTCAAAAAACACTAAAAAACAGCTTAAATCATAGAATTTGGGGGTCATTTTGATCCCAAAGTATTATTAACCTCAAAAACCATAATTTACACTCATTTTCAGTCTATTCTGAATACCTCACACCTCACAATATTATTTTTAGTCCTAAAATTTGCACCGAGGTCGCTGTGTGAGTAAGATAAGCGACCCTAGTGGCCGACACAAACACCGGGCCCATCTAGGAGTGGCACTGCAGTGTCACGCAGGATGTCCCTTCCAAAAAACCCTCCCCAAACAGCACATGACGCAAAGAAAAAAAGAGGCGCAATGAGGTAGCTGTGTGAGTAAGATTAGCGACCCTAGTGGCCGACACAAACACCGGGCCCATCTAGGAGTGGCACTGCAGTGTCACGCAGGATGGCCCTTCCAAAAAACCCTCCCCAAACAGCACATGACGCAAAGAAAAAAAGAGGCGCAATGAGGTAGCTGTGTGAGTAAGATTAGCGACCCTAGTGGCCGACACAAACACCGGGCCCATCTAGGAGTGGCACTGCAGTGTCACGCAGGATGGCCCTTCCAAAAAACCCTCCCCAAACAGCACATGACGCAAAGAAAAAAAGAGGCGCAATGAGGTAGCTGTGTGAGTAAGATTAGCGACCCTAGTGGCCGACACAAACACCAGGCCCATCTAGGAGTGGCACTGCAGTGTCACGCAGGATGTCCCTTCCAAAAAACCCTCCCCAAACAGCACATGACGCAAAGAAAAAAAGAGGCGCAATGAGGTAGCTGTGTGAGTAAGATTAGCGACCCTAGTGGCCGACACAAACACCGGGCCCATCTAGGAGTGTCACTGCAGTGTCACGCAGGATGTCCCTTCCAAAAAACCATCCCCAAACAGCACATGACGCAAAGAAAAAAAGAGGTGCAATGAGGTAGCTGTGTGAGTAAGATTAGCGACCCTAGTGGCCGACACAAACACCGGGCCCATCTAGGAGTGGCACTGCAGTGTCACGCAGGATGTCCCTTCCAAAAAACCCTCCCCAAACAGCACATGACGCAAAGAAAAAAAGAGGCGCAATGAGGTAGCTGACTGTGTGAGTAAGATTAGCGACCCTAGTGGCCGACACAAACACCGGGCCCATCTAGGAGTGGCACTGCAGTGTCACGCAGGATGTCCCTTCCAAAAAAACCCTCCCCAATCAGCACATGATGCAAAGAAAAAGAAAAGAAAAAAGAGGTGCAAGATGGAATTGTCCTTGGGCCCTCCCACCCACCCTTATGTTGTATAAACAAAACAGGACATGCACACTTTAACCAACCCATCATTTCAGTGACAGGGTCTGCCACACGACTGTGACTGATATGACGGGTTGGTTTGGACCCCCCCCAAAAAAGAAGCAATTAATCTCTCCTTGCACAAACTGGCTCTACAGAGGCAAGATGTCCACCTCATCTTCACCCTCCGATATATCACCGTGTACATCCCCCTCCTCACAGATTATCAATTCGTCCCCACTGGAATCCACCATCTCAGCTCCCTGTGTACTTTGTGGAGGCAATTGCTGCTGGTCAATGTCTCCGCGGAGGAATTGATTATAATTCATTTTAATGAACATCATCTTCTCCACATTTTCTGGATGTAACCTCGTACGCCGATTGCTGACAAGGTGAGCGGCGGCACTAAACACTCTTTCGGAGTACACACTTGTGGGAGGGCAACTTAGGTAGAATAAAGCCAGTTTGTGCAAGGGCCTCCAAATTGCCTCTTTTTCCTGCCAGTATAAGTACGGACTGTGTGACGTGCCTACTTGGATGCGGTCACTCATATAATCCTCCACCATTCTATCAATGTTGAGAGAATCATATGCAGTGACAGTAGACGACATGTCCGTAATCGTTGTCAGGTCCTTCAGTCCGGACCAGATGTCAGCATCAGCAGTCGCTCCAGACTGCCCTGCATCACCGCCAGCGGGTGGGCTCGGAATTCTGAGCCTTTTCCTCGCACCCCCAGTTGCGGGAGAATGTGAAGGAGGAGATGTTGACAGGTCGCGTTCCGCTTGACTTGACAATTTTGTCACCAGCAGGTCTTTCAACCCCAGCAGACCTGTGTCTGCCGGAAAGAGAGATCCAAGGTAGGCTTTAAATCTAGGATCGAGCACGGTGGCCAAAATGTAGTGCTCTGATTTCAACAGATTGACCACCCGTGAATCCTTGTTAAGCGAATTAAGGGCTGCATCCACAAGTCCCACATGCCTAGCGGAATCGCTCCCTTTTAGCTCCTTCTTCAATGCCTCCAGCTTCTTCTGCAAAAGCCTGATGAGGGGAATGACCTGACTCAGGCTGGCAGTGTCTGAACTGACTTCACGTGTGGCAAGTTCAAAGGGCATCAGAACCTTGCACAACGTTGAAATCATTCTCCACTGCACTTGAGACAGGTGCATTCCATCTCCTATATCGTGCTCAATTGTATAGGCTTGAATGGCCTTTTGCTGCTCCTCCAACCTCTGAAGCATATAGAGGGTTGAATTCCACCTCGTTACCACTTCTTGCTTCAGATGATGGCAGGGCAGGTTCAGTAGTTTTTGGTGGTGCTCCAGTCTTCTGTACGTGGTGCCTGTACGCCGAAAGTGTCCCGCAATTTTTCTGGCCACCGACAGCATCTCTTGCACGCCCCTGTCGTTTTTTAAAAAATTCTGCACCACCAAATTCAAGGTATGTGCAAAACATGGGACGTGCTGGAATTTGCCCATATTTAATGCACACACAATATTGCTGGCGTTGTCCGATGCCACAAATCCACAGGAGAGTCCAATTGGGGTAAGCCATTCCGCGATGATCTTCCTCAGTTGCCGTAAGAGGTTTTCAGCTGTGTGCGTATTCTGGAAAGCGGTGATACAAAGCGTAGCCTGCCTAGGAAAGAGTTGGCGTTTGCGAGATGCTGCTACTGGTGCCGCCGCTGCTGTTCTTGCGGCGGGAGTCCATACATCTACCCAGTGGGCTGTCACAGTCATATAGTCCTGACCCTGCCCTGCTCCACTTGTCCACATGTCCGTGGTTAAGTGGACATTGGGTACAACTGCATTTTTTAGGAGACTGGTGAGTCTTTTTCTGACGTCCGTGTACATTCTCGGTATCGCCTGCCTAGAGAAGTGGAACCTAGATGGTATTTGGTAACGGGGGCACACTGCCTCAATAAATTGTCTAGTTCCCTGTGAACTAACGGCGGATACCGGACGCACGTCTAACACCAACATAGTTGTCAAGGACTCAGTTATCCGCTTTGCAGTAGGATGACTGCTGTGATATTTCATCTTCCTCGCAAAGGACTGTTGAACAGTCAATTGCTTACTGGAAGTAGTACAAGTGGGCTTACGACTTCCCCTCTGGGATGACCATCGACTCCCAGCGGCAACAACAGCAGCGCCAGCAGCAGTAGGCGTTACACGCAAGGATGCATCGGAGGAATCCCAGGCAGGAGAGGACTCGTCAGACTTGCCAGTGACATGGCCTGCAGGACTATTGGCATTCCTGGGGAAGGAGGAAATTGACACTGAGGGAGTTGGTGGGGTGGTTTGCGTGAGCTTGGTTACAAGAGGAAGGGATTTACTGGTCAGTGGACTGCTTCCGCTGTCACCCAAAGTTTTTGAACTTGTCACTGACTTATTATGAATGCGCTGCAGGTGACGTATAAGGGAGGATGTTCCGAGGTGGTTAACGTCCTTACCCCTACTTATTACAGCTTGACAAAGGGAACACACGGCTTGACACCTGTTGTCCGCATTTCTGGTGAAATACCTCCACACCGAAGAGCTGATTTTTTTGGTATTTTCACCTGGCATGTCAACGGCCATATTCCTCCCACGGACAACAGGTGTCTCCCCGGGTGCCTGACTTAAACAAACCACCTCACCATCAGAATCCTCCTGGTCAATTTCCTCCCCAGCGCCAGCAACACCCATATCCTCCTCATCCTGGTGTACTTCAACACTGACATCTTCAATCTGACTATCAGGAACTGGACTGCGGGTGCTCCTTCCAGCACTTGCAGGGGGCGTGCAAATGGTGGAAGGCGCATGCTCTTCACGTCCAGTGTTGGGAAGGTCAGGCATCGCAACCGACACAATTGGACTCTCCTTGTGGATTTGGGATTTCAAAGAACGCACAGTTCTTTGCGGTGCTTTTGCCAGCTTGAGTCTTTTCAGTTTTCTAGCGAGAGGCTGAGTGCTTCCATCCTCATGTGAAGCTGAACCACTAGCCATGAACATAGGCCAGGGCCTCAGCCGTTCCTTGCCACTCCGTGTGGTAAATGGCATATTGGCAAGTTTACGCTTCTCCTCCGACAATTTTATTTTAGGTTTTGGAGTCCTTTTTTTACTGATATTTGGTGTTTTGGTTTTGACATGCTCTGTACTATGCCATTGGGCATCGGCCTTGGCAGACGACGTTGCTGGCATTTCATCGTCTCGGCCATGACTAGTGGCAGCAGCTTCAGCACGAGGTGGAAGTGGATCTTGATCTTTCCCTAATTTTGGAACCTCAACATTTTTGTTCTCCATATTTTAATAGGCACAACTAAAAGGCACCTCAGGTAAACAATGGAGATGGATGGATTGGATACTAGTATACAATTATGGACGGGCTGCCGAGTGCCGACACAGAGGTAGCCACAGCCGTGAACTACCGCACTGTACTGTGTCTGCTGCTAATATATAGACTGGTTGATAAAGAGATAGTATACTCGTAACTAGTATGTATGTATAAAGAAAGAAAAAAAAACCACTGTTAGGTGGTATATACAATTATGGACGGGCTGCCGAGTGCCGACACAGAGGTAGCCACAGCCGTGAACTACCACACTGTACTGTGTCTGCTGCTAATATATAGACTGGTTGATAAAGAGATAGTATACTCGTAACTAGTATGTATGTATAAAGAAAGAAAAAAAAACCACGGTTAGGTGGTATATACAATTATGGACGGGCTGCCGAGTGCCGACACAGAGGTAGCCACAGCCGTGAACTACCGCACTGTACTGTGTCTGCTGCTAATATATAGACTGGTTGATAAAGAGATAGTATACTCGTAACTAGTATGTATGTATAAAGAAAGAAAAAAAAACCACGGTTAGGTGGTATATACAATTATGGACGGGCTGCCGAGTGCCGACACAGAGGTAGCCACAGCCGTGAACTACCGCACTGTACTGTGTCTGCTGCTAATATATAGACTGGTTGATAAAGAGATAGTATACTCGTAACTAGTATGTATGTATAAAGAAAGAAAAAAAAACCACGGTTAGGTGGTATATACAATTATGGACGGGCTGCCGAGTGCCGACACAGAGGTAGCCACAGCCGTGAACTACCGCACTGTACTGTGTCTGCTGCTAATATATAGACTGGTTGATAAAGAGATAGTATACTCGTAACTAGTATGTATGTATAAAGAAAGAAAAAAAAACCACGGTTAGGTGGTATATACAATTATGGACGGGCTGCCGAGTGCCGACACAGAGGTAGCCACAGCCGTGAACTACCGCACTGTACTGTGTCTGCTGCTAATATAGACTGGTTGATAAAGAGATAGTATACTCGTAACTAGTATGTATGTATAAAGAAAGAAAAAAAAACCACGGTTAGGTGGTATATACAATTATGGACGGGCTGCCGAGTGCCGACACAGAGGTAGCCACAGCCGTGAACTACCGCACTGTACTGTGTCTGCTGCTAATATAGACTGGTTGATAAAGAGATAGTATACTCGTAACTAGTATGACTATAAAGAAAGGAAAAAAAACCACGGTTAGGTGGTATATACAATTATGGACGGGCTGCCGAGTGCCGACACAGAGGTAGCCACAGCTGTGAACTACCGCACTGTACTGTGTCTGCTGCTAATATATAGACTGGTTGATAAAGAGATAGTATACTCGTAACTAGTATGTATGTATAAAGAAAGAAAAAAAAACCACGGTTAGGTGGTATATACAATTATGGACGGGCTGCCGAGTGCCGACACAGAGGTAGCCACAGCCGTGAACTACCGCACTGTACTGTGTCTGCTGCTAATATAGACTGGTTGATAAAGAGATAGTATACTACTAATATTATATACTGGTGGTCAGGTCACTGGTCACTAGTCACACTGGCAGTGGCACTCCTGCAGCAAAAGTGTGCACTGTTTAATTTTAATATAATATTATGTACTCCTGGCTCCTGCTATAACCTATAACTGGCACTGCAGTAGTGCTCCCCAGTCTCCCCCACAATTATAAGCTGTGTGAGCTGAGCAGTCAGACAGATATATAATATATATAGATGATGCAGCACACTGGCCTGAGCCTGAGCAGTGCACACAGATATGGTATGTGACTGACTGAGTCACTGTGTGTATCGCTTTTTTCAGGCAGAGAACGGATATATTAAATAAACTGCACTGTGTGTCTGGTGGTCACTCACTATATAATATATTATGTACTCCTGGCTCCTGCTATAACCTATAACTGGCACTGCAGTAGTGCTCCCCAGTCTCCCCCACAATTATAAGCTGTGTGAGCTGAGCAGTCAGACAGATATATAATATTATATATAGATAATAGATGATGCAGCACACTGGCCTGAGCCTGAGCAGTGCACACAGATATGGTATGTGACTGAGTCACTGTGTGCTGTGTATCGCTTTTTTCAGGCAGAGAACGGATTATAAATAAAAGTGGTGGTCACTGGTCACTATCAGCAAAACTCTGCACTGTACACTACTGAGTACTCCTAATGCTCCCCAAAATTAGTAAATCAAGTGTCTAAACGGAGAGGACGCCAGCCACGTCCTCTCCCTATCAATCTCAATGCACGTGTGAAAATGGCGGCGACGCGCGGCTCCTTATATAGAATCCGAGTCTCGCGATAGAATCCGAGCCTCGCGAGAATCCGACAGCGTCATGATGACGTTCGGGCGCGCTCGGGTTAACCGAGCAAGGCGGGAAGATCCGAGTCACTCGGACCCGTGAAAAAAAACATGAAGTTCTGGCGGGTTCGGATTCAGAGAAACCGAACCCGCTCATCTCTACTTTCAACACCTCTTACTCTCTGCGTACTCCTGTTGCTGTCATTCCCCTGTCTCAACACATCTGCATGGAAAACTTTCTAATACCCACATCAATGACTTCAGTGGGAGCTCCACTGCTACCTCAGGATGATACTCCCTGTGGCAATCCTCTGACTCGGATCACTCGATCTCGCGCTCTGCCTCCCAATGCACACGCAGATCCAGACCACCTGTTAAATAGCCAAAAATGAAGCATAATGATTTGGTGGTTGTTCTGGGACCCCTTCTGGAGGAAAAACTGGCTGGTATTAAGGAAGCCATCGAGTCCACTCTAAACCAGCTCAGCCAACACTCTCATCACTTGGATGAAGTAGAACAGCGGCTATTGTCCCTAGAGGATGACCTGACAACGGCTCAGCGGACCATACAAGCCAAACAACTGGAGATCTGACATCTCAGAGAAGATCAATTACCTGAAAATTGCAGTTGACGTAACAACCTAAGGGTAATTGGCATTCCAGAATCGGTTAAAGGCTACAAGCTTATAGATCTCCTCTCTTCAGGCATCCAAGAGCAATTAGCCATGGATCTCAAAGGGGTCCCACTTGTCATTGAGAGAGCCCGAACAGAAAAATTCCACTGGACGCCCCCTCCCTGTCATAATGAGGATCCTGAACTATGCAAATAAGATGAAACTCCTTGATCATTACCGCAAGATGGCCAGCCTGTCTTACAAAGGCGACCACCTCCTCATATTTCAGGACTTCTCTGCCCTTGTGGCTACTAAACGCAGAGAGTTTGCCCCCATCTGCAAGCACCTTTTTGATATTAAGGTTAAGTTCTCATTACTCTACCCAGCCCACCTCTGAGTCTTCGAAGATGGCAAACCGCTATTCTTTGATGACCCCGAAGAGGCAAAGCTTCTGCTATTTGACTGTTAACTATCTTTATTAGCTTTTAGTTCATTTTTGTCCCGAATCCAAATTTGGGTCTCCCGTGCGGAATATAATGCGTATAACATATGTATACTCCTAGTTCACTTCCTAAGTATTTACTGTTTTTGCTATTTTTGTTGTTGTTTTTTCGTCTGTTATATTATGTCTGCCTAGGCCGGGGCCTCCTTCCTCTCCTAGGATGTCCTCACCCCGCTCGTTGGGACGGGGAGAGGCCCTATCTCCCCCTACTCATGTTTACTTTAATGTTTCCGACTGTGGGTGTAGGCTAGTATGGCCTCTGTTGCCTCCCCACAACCTCATATAGATGGAGACTCACGTACTAATCTACTACATCTTGTCTCCTGTAACAGGGAGGGGCTTAACCACCCTGTTAAAAGAGGGAAAGTGGTATCTCACTTGAAACATATGGCCCCTCATATTGTGTTTCTTCAGGAGACGCACTGGCTAGAAATTCCCTACGTGCTCCTTGGATAGGAGAATGTATTTCTGCCATGTACCATTCTAAGTCTGGAGGGGTGGCTATCCTCTTCCACACCAACCTACAATACTCAATTCATAGAAAGCTTCTTGATCCCGAAGGCAGATTCATGTTGCTTGATGTATTTATTGACAACACTAATGTCTCCCCTGACTCCTTCTTTACAGCTCTTTTAATTACACCTCTCACCTGGGGTGGCCAAAATCTGATTGTTCTTCACCTCAAACAATCCTGGCTTAATTATACTTTAGATAGCAGCGACCAGAGTCTGGATATACCACTATTTTGGGGTGCTGCTAAAGCGGTCCTTAGGGGACACATTATGTCTTACACTAACTCCAAAATGGAAAAATTCTCCTCACAAATTACAAACACTAAGGGGGTCATTCTGACCCAATTGCAGCGTGCTTTCGTTCGCACAGCTGCGACTGGGTCACTACTGCGCACACACAGGGGCCATAATGCACATGCGCGCCGTCGCTGGGCAACGACGCTGTCAGTGGAAAAATCGGTTGCAGTGGCGATCGCAAGAAGATTGACTACAGGAAGGCGTTCCGGGGCGGCAACTGACTGTTGGAGACCGTTTTCGGGGAGTGGTAAGAAAAACACAGGCGTGTCCAGGCGAACGGAGGGCGGATGTCTGATGTCAAAGCCGAGCCCATCATCGTTGGATCCGTCGCACAGGGTAAGTATGTCCAGGGCTGGTCTTGTTTTGCAGGAACTTTTTTAGCATAGCAGGGCTGCACAAGCAATCGCAGCTCTGCTATGCTAAAATACACTCCCCCATAGGCAGAGATTAGATTATCGCACCAGCAGCAAAAAGTTGCTTAGTGTGATCAACACGGAATGAGGGCCTAAGTGTGACACTCACCTCCTCTTTTTGTAGATATGAACAACACGACACCCCTGCCCATAAGGAAGCTTATCTCTCAGCAAAACTCATTTACGACACTTTCCTCACTGAACGAGCTGAACTTTCTTATGATTACCAGCGGAATAAGTTCCATAGATGGGGCAACAAGCCGGGCAAACTGTTGGCTAATTTGATCAAGGGACCCAAATCCTGTACGTGGGTCAACGCCATTAATGTTTCAGGGAAACTGGTCTCAGAACCTGATACTATCTGTACCGAATTCATGCGCTTCTATCGCTCCCTATATGCTAAAGGCCCTGATGATATTGATGCCAGCCGCTCTTTTCTTGAAGTGGATGATCTCCCTGTCCTCTCCCAAGAGGAGAGGGACATATTGGAAAGCCCAATTACAACTGATGAAGTTATTGACACTATTAAAAGTCTGCCGAATAATAAGTGCCCCGGCCCTGATGGCTTATGCGCAGAATTTTATAAAATGCTACGGGAAGACTTAGCTCCCACTCTTATGTCCCTCTATAATCATATCCTCACCTCCAAACAAACCCCAATTAGGTTCAATGAAGCTAAGATAATTGTTATAGCGAAACCTGGTAAAGACCATTCCCTAACTAGCTCCTATAGGCCAATTTTCCTCCTAAATCAAGACTTTAGGGTTCTGACTAAAATAATGGCAAACCGCCTGCAATTATGTCTCTCTTGCATTATATCACATGCGCAGTTGGGTTTTATTAAACATAGACAATAGGTGCAAGGTATTAGGGCTGCTCTGGCCGCCATCACCCATTCTCACTCTCATAACCTTGTACATAACATTCTAATCAACCTTTTTTTTTTTTAATAAAGTAATTTTTATTCAATAATATGGAGATTAAGTTACAGACATTGCATATCAACGGCATATCACATATATCAAATTAATCACATCCTCGTTTACATACAGTTTATCGGCACGTTTGAGCCTGCAACATCCGCAACCAATATATAAATCACCATGACATTTTTGGATTTTTCGCCCTTAAACTAACCCAAAAAAGGGTACATAAAAAGAAAAAGAAAGAAGTAAGAAACATAGAAAGAAACATAGGCCCTCATTCCGAGTTGATCGGTCGCAAGGCGAATTTAGCAGAGTTACACACGCTAAGCCTACGCCTACTGGGAGTGAATCTTAGCTTCTTAAAATTGCGACCGATGTATTCGCAATATTGCGATTACTAACTACTTAGCAGTTTCAGAGTAGCTCCAGACTTACTCTGCCTGTGCGATCAGTTCAGTGCTTGTCGTTCCTGGTTGACGTCACAAACACACCCAGCGTTCGCCCAGGCACTCCCACCGTTTCTCCGGCCACTCCTGCGTTTTTTCCGGAAACGGTAGCGTTTTCAGCCACACGCCCCTGAAATGCCGTGTTTCCGCCCAGTAACACCCATTTCCTGTCAATCACATTACGATCGCCGGAGCGAAGAAAAAGCCGTGAGTAAAAATACTTTCTTCATAGTAAAGTTACTTGGCGCAGTCGCAGTGCGAACTTTGCGCATGCGTACTATGCGGATTTTCACTGCGATGCGATGAAAAAGAACGAGCGAACAACTCGGAATGAGGGCCATAGTAAGAAATAGTCATCTAAACCAGGACCTTATCAGTCGTATATGTAATTAGGCGAGCCCGCAGAGCTCAGCTGCCAACCATCTAAACATACATCATTATACAGTAGATCAGTGGCACAATAGCTCCTCGGTATCCACTATGATTGAGGGACCAGGTGGGAGTGGGGAGATTCCAGCCAACGAGACCAGACTCTTTCAAATTTGGCTGATGCGTTTTGTTTCATATAAATATATCTTTCCTTGAATATTGTATCATTAACTAAGGTCTTGAGCGCAGAAACTAAAGGGCCGCTAGGGGCCATCCAGAGCCTCGCAATACAAACCTTAGCCAAGGCACATACATTGTGAGCATATAGATCCACCGGGCCAGTCTCAGAAGTAGAGCCTCCTATCCCCAAAATACAGAATTGTGGGGTAAGCAGTCCGCCAGTCACTCCCGTACTCTCCAGCATTGACCTAACCCCCGACCAGAACACCCGTAGTCTTGGGCAATCCCACACCATATGCCAAAATGTTCCCATATCCGCCTCGCACTTAGGGCAGAGGCCAGATCTGCCAGTCCCAAAAGAGGCCAGTCTAGCTGGAGTCATATATGTTCTATGTAGAATGAAGAATTGGATTTGTTGGTATCTGAGGGACTTGGTGACTGTAGCAGGGTATTCCAGAGCAAGGGCCCAGTCCTCCTCACCCATGAGACCTACATCCTCCTCCCATTTTCCACGGAGACGTGTCAAAGGGTCCATATGGAGTTTGGTGAGAAGATATCCATACGCAAGGGAAACCATCTTAGTTCGACCCAATGTAGTTACAAAAGTCTTGATGGAAAATGGGAGGATTCGTGGGGGGGACTCTGCAAACTGGGACTGGAGGGCATGTCGAAGTTGAAGGTATCTGAAAAAATAGGAGTTAGGTAAACCAAACTCATCTTTCAGTTGCTGAAAGGATTTGAATAAATTATTTAGATAGAGTTGGGAAATAGAGACCACAGATCTAGGGGCCCACACCTCCCGTCCCTCAAGCGCATGCAACTCAGGAAGCCAGTCAGAGTACCAAAGGGGGGTGTCTGGGTCCAGGTCGTCGTACCCTAAGAGGTCTCTCAGGGCCCGCCATATCTTTAAGGCCTGAAAGATAATAGGGGGAAGAAACCGGGCCACGCTCCCACTCAGCAGCACCTGCATAGGAGAGAGGTGAGGAAAATAGCAGCGAATAAACTCACACTGCAAGGAATCATCACCAGAATCCTGCACCCATACACTAATATGAGTCAGCTGAGCAGCGTAGTAATACATCTGGAAATTAGGCAAAGCTAGGCCGCCATCAGAGCGCAGCCTTGTGAGGGTATTTAATTGTATCCTAGGTCGTTTGTTAGCCCAAACGAGTGAGGACAGAACACTATTTAGTTTCCTATAGAATGTTGGATAGATATATACAGGGGACTGAAGAATAATGTATAAAAGTTTGGGCAGTATGATCATTTTAATGAGATTAACCCTGCCAGACACCGTCAGTGGAAGCCTACACCAGGTTTTGGATTTGCATATGATCTGCTGCATGGTCGGGTCCAGATTCAGAGGGATGAAATCAGAAGGGTCATTAGTTATTTGAATTCCGAGGTATTTAAATTGTATTGTCCAACATAATGGTAGGGAAATTTTTGGAACAGTAGGAGGGGGGCCTATGACTGGCATAATATATGATTTAGACCAGTTGATCTGAAGACCCGAGTGAGCACCAAAGTCCTCAATCACACGCAGCAGAACGGGCATTGACCTGGCGTAGTCTTGCAAAAATAATAACATGTCGTCGGCATAAAGTGCTATCCTATCCTCGCGTGAGCCCGTGCAAATTCCCACAATATCTGGGTGCGATCGTACCAAACAGGCCAAGGGCTCGATGGCCAAAGCAAACAGTGCGGGGGATAGGGGGCAGCCCTGTCTGGTACCCCGGGACAATTGAAAGGAGGGGGATACATAGCCATTTACCAAGATCCTGGCACTCGGATGCTGGTACAGTAATTTAGTCCATCTGATAAAGTTGGGCCCAAAGCCCATACAAGACATCACCTCCCATAAATAAGCCCATTCAATACTGTCAAAGGCCTTGGCCGCGTCCAGCGAGACCACAGCCGAGTCAGAAGGGAAGTCATGTGGGAGTTGTAAAATGGTATACAGTCTACGTAGGTTAATAGACGTGGACTTCCCAGGCATGAAGCCAGTCTGGTCTGGATGAACGAGGGAGGTGATCACTGTGTTAAGTCGTACTGCCAATATCTTTGCCAGGATCTTAGCGTCGGTGGGGATTAGGGATATCGGTCTATAGGAGTCCGGAGACCTAGGGTCCTTACCGGGCTTTGGGATCACTATTATAATTGCCTCTGACATAGAGGGGGGAAGTTCATTATTGGTAAATATATCTAGGTATAAGGCATGGAGCCTGGGCCCGAAAAAATCAACATGAGTTTTGTATACCTCTGAGGGAATTCCGTCACACCCCGGGGCCTTGCCATTGGGGGACACACCAATAGCCGCAGTCACCTCCGCGAGTGTCAAGGGCGCTTCCAGTACCTCACGGGCCTCAGAGGGGAGCGCGGGTAGCGGAATACCCGCCAAATAGTAGGAGAGATCCATAGTGGAGCATGTGGACTGTGAGCTATAAACCTTGGTGTAATAGGATCGGAATAACTGCGCAATGTCCGGCGTGGTGTCAACAAAGGACCCATCCCCATCGGACATTTGTGTAATTACAGTCCCAGGACGATCCTGATGTATCAGCCGGGCCAGGAGGCCACCCGTCCTATCAGCCTGCATATAAATATTAGTGGCCCTAAAGAGGAGGGACCGTGAGTTTTTATCGGACAGGTGGGCAAGCCAGGCCGATTGGGCCACCAGCCAACGTGCTTTCGTCGTGGGGGTACCATCTAGCAAGTATTGGGACTCTAAATCTCTGGCGTCACTCTCCAGGGCCTTCTCCCTTTCTCTAGAGGACACTTTATGAGCTGCTATGCGTCCTATATAGGAGCCCCTCAGAAAAGCCTTGAATGAATCCCATACCATAGTTCCCGGGGCAGATCCTGTGTTGTCGCTAAAGTAACCCTCCCACTGAGTCTCCAGATCACCGCAGTCACCTAGCTGAGTCAGCCAAGAAGGGTGCAACTTCCAATAAGAGTGTCCCCTCTGACCCTTCACAGCGAGAGTCATCAGCAAAGGGGAATGGTCAGAGATCCCTCGGGCCTCATAGCGGACGTCAGTGATTGCAGGGATAAGGGTGGGGGACACCAGTACCAGGTCTATTCTAGAAAAGGAGCCATATGTGCTGGAGAAACAGGAGAACTGACGGACTGCAGGGTGGCGAAGCCTCCACACATCTACCCATTGTAAATTATTCAAGAAATCAGCAAATTTGGTAGAACCACTACCCACCATCGCATCATTCGGAGACCGCCATCGGTCCAAAGAGACATCTAATATATTGTTAAAGTCGCCCAGACATATCACCGGAGTGGTAGGGGAGGAAGCTATAAAAGATGCAGCTTGCTGCAATACAGCGTATGAAAAAGGAGGGGGGACATACACTGCTAAAATGTAATAGGGCTGGGAACTCAGTTTGCATTCCAGAAATACAAATCTGCCATACGTGTCAGTTTTGACCGATATTAACTCAAATTGCACCGTTTTTTTAATCAGAACAAACACACCCCTGGAGAAGGAGGAATGAGAGGCATGGTAAGCCCATCCCACCCAGGCCCGTCTTAGAGATAACAACCGATTTCCCTGCAAGTGGGTCTCGCTAAGGCATGCAATATCCGGGTCATATTTCCTAATCATATTTAGAACCAAAGAACGTTTGATTTTGTTATTTAGACCCCGGACATTCCATGCCAGAAATTTCAAGTTACTCATGACCCCAGGTATACTCGATGTGCCACACGGATAGACATCTCACAATATATATCCAAAAATCAGCACCACTAGCCATAGCAACATATATCTCATAAGAGCTCTGCGTTATAAGCCATAATATCTGGTATATCAAACATCCTAGTTTCAGAAAAAACATAGATATGAAAAATAATAAACTAAAGAAAGAAAACCAAAAACAACAAGAAGAGCCGCAACTAGCAGCTTCCCAACCATCCCTCCCCTCCCCGTACACCACCCCGAACTCTGGCATACTTATATCCCAAAACGCCAAACCCAACTACCAAATGCTAAGAAGGCCCAGATTCTCAACTTAACCTAAACCCTCTTAACCAGTAGCACTTGAACGTGAAAAGTCTTGAGCCACCAATGCAAAAGGTGGGGGGCTCCCCGAATTGTGGTCGTCTCCTCCGGTGGTCAAGATCCCAGCATCTTCAGCGCAGGGAATCAGTCCGGAGCTAGCTGACGGGCACCCGGCGCATATCCGTCCAGCCACTGGGCCGCCTCTCTAGGAGAATTAAAGAACTTGGTCTCCCCATCCGCCACCACTCGGAGCCGAGAGGGAAACAGCATGGAATATGAGAGGTTGAGGTCCCGCAGACGTCGTTTGATAGGCATAAACTGGGCCCTGTCCTTCTGAACGTCCGCGGCAAAGTCCGGGAAGGCCGACACTCTGACTCCGTTGCGGACCAATGGGCCCTTCGTACGGCCAAGGCGGAGGACCGAGTCATGATCCTTATAGTGCAGGAATTTGGCGATGAAGGTGCGAGGAGGGGCACCAGGAGGTAGCGGCCGAGATGGTATCCTATGCGCTCGCTCCACCGTGAATTGTGCCGTAAAGGACTCAGCACCATAGATCTCTTTGAGCCAGGATTCGAGGAAGTCCTCCGGCTGCGAGCCCTCCTCTCTCTCAGGCAGACCCACAAATCGGACATTGTTTCTGCGCAGTCGACCCTCCATGTCTAGGAGCTTGGTTTGGAGAGATGAGACCTGCTGGGTCACTGCGGACACGGATTGCTTAAGGGGGCCACACATATCCTCCAAGTTGGAGACACGCGTCTCCGCCTCACCCACTCTCTCACGTATACGCTGAACATCTTGTCGAAGTAAGGAGAGGTCGCACTGCACCTTTTCCATCTTATCGGAGAGACGCTGCTCACTACCGGCTATAGCCTCCAACACCTGCTGAATAGACGGCGCTTCCGCTGCCGTTGGGGAGTTGGCGGTAGACGCAGGAGGGGAGCTTGAGTGTGTTGGAGAGGCACCCTGAGGTGGAGCCGATGACCCCCTGGGGTTGGGTTGCCTAGCAAATCTTTCTAGTTTGGCCGCGGCCGCACTCTGGCCGCCCTTAACCATATTGACAGATGTCGGTCACCCACTCCTCCGGGTAGAGTTGTAGTATAAAGTATAATTAGAAGACAGCAGGCTATATGCTTTTAAAGCCGGGAAGCAGCCGTGACGGATCTTTGGGTCAAAATATCAATGGATAAGGGCACAGGCTTTGTGTAAAAATAAAAAATAGTATATGATATTGATGTTGTTGAGGGGAGAATGTCCTGCAGCAAATTCCAGGTAGAAGCAGGGTATTGGTGTGTAATACACTGTGAGCTATTAGTGTAACACAATAGTGCATTGAGTTGCAGTGTGCATGCAGTCCTTGCAGGGTAGACAGGGAGAGCTGTGTGCTGAGGCTGTCTATGGAACTGCACCCAAAATGGCCCCCGGGCTTTTAAGCACTTCACCCCTCCACTGGAGTACCTGCGCCTTATTGTCCAGCCAGGAGTCTCAGGTCCCCTTCAGCCAGGTACAGGAGGGCCTTCAGTGTCCCCTGCAATGTGCCCAGCACCAGACAGCGCCGCCCGCCCGTTCGTCCGTCCGTTAAGAGGGCCCTGGAGCTGCGCGGCCGGGAGCGCCAAACTCGAGGCCGGGGATCCGGAGGAGTCACAGGCCGCAATGCCGGAAGTCGTCCGCCGCGGCCAGCCAGCACCCAGAGATCCCGGACAAAGGTGCCCGCCGCTGCTCGGAGGTGAGGGGGGACCAGCACCGGGGGGTAGACACTCCGGAGGGACATAGGATGGGTGCAGGAGTTATAAAATCGGGGAGCTCCCGGGATCCGCTGCCTACTCCTTCACCGCCGTGGCCACGCCCTCCATTCTAATCAACCTTGACGTGAAAAAGGCCTTTGATAAGATCGCCTGGCCTCACCTTGATAGAATCTTACGCTATCAACAATTTGGGGAGTTGCAGTTGATTATGAAAATTCTGAGTGGCCCTATGGTTGCGCACCATAGTTGCAGTATGTAAGGCGTTGAAACATTGCAGTTGTTTCAAACACTCCCCAAATTGGTAGCAAGCCTGTCTCTCAATCACTTTGCGAATAAATCCTCGCCAGTCCATTGCGGTACATGTGCAGTCGGTCTTAAGCTGAGTACACACTAGAGCGATGTGTACACGGCTAATATTGCTGACAACGGGATCCTGCATCGGCAATTGCATATACACTTGCCGATGTAGGGTGGCGATGAAGCAACGCAGATGCGATATTGCATTTGGCAGCATGGCATTGCTAGCAATTGATCCTGCAGCAAGGCCAACTAGAAGACATCAGTAACGACGGTTGGGCATGCATATTGGGCATACACACTCAATAATCCAGCCGATTTGTCGTTCCAATTCATCCGGAAACGACATATCAGGCTGAGATTGTTCTAGTGTGTACCCAGCTTTAGATGCATATGCAGACTGATGATAATCACTCAACTGTGAAAAATTGGGTTTGTGTACATCTGTACACTTTATTCTCAGTATGTGAGGCAGTGAGCACAGTCAGGGATACCGTCCTTTTGTGCTGAGTGAGGGGGGGGGGGGCACCGGAGGGCCACTCACTTCACAGAGCAGTGAAGTGAGCAATCTACTAGAATTGGTATGCATGCATGCCAAATCTAGAGTCAGCAATAGCGACGAGTGGGGTCGCGCATCGCTATCGCTATGGGCATACACACGGAGAGATCTGTGCTTAATTTCTAAGCAATCTAGTCAGATTCTAAAGCAATCTAGTCAGATTGTTTAGGATTTAAGCACAGATCTCTCTGTGTGTACCCCCCTTAACAAAGTATCACTGCTGCTAAGCCACTTTAGGAATACAGCTGTTGTATTTTAAATCCAATACAGACACTGGGGGCAAAAGGAATTGATACAATGAAAATATGACTTGCAAATGTTAATGAGTACATTACCAGAGACAATAATAATACATAAATGAACAAAATATTTGAGTCATTTCCTAGATATCAGAAATCTGGTAGGACTCGTAAAAAGTAAATGTCCACTTAAATACATAGGCAATCATAGAGAGGCTTCATGAGATGAAATACATACAATATACTGGCTGCCGGGATGCCAGCTGTCAGTATCCCGACAGCGGCAGCTGGCATACCGGTAGTGAGTCCCCTCGCGAACTCGTCACACATTGGGCCCGGTGGCGAGCTTCGCTGTAATAGATAAAGAAAACTATTTCGCTATTAAAGAGGATCATTGTCTATTGTCTTTTTACTTCCATATTGCTACCTAGTGCCTTATATTTGCCATATATCATTTGTGCCGAATTGACTGTCATTTGCATGGTGACAATTATTTTCCACAAAGGGGTGCAAGTGTCCTCTTGCCCCCCTTTAATAAATCTACTTGATTCATCTATTTATCAATGCTGATACATTTCATCTCATTTTACTGTGTAAATGGGGTTAGCCTCATTGCTACTGCCTGATAAGATCATGGAGTCATTGCCAGAGAAGGATATCTACTACACCAGCTTATATCTCAGCTGTAAGGTACCATCTACACCTAATTTATCTGTGCCCACACCAACAGCTGGAGTACCACAAAATACCTTTATCTTGCTCCCTGTGTAAACAAAAAAATATTGCAGCTAAAAGTTGGTTTAAAATAAGATTATTCCTACATTTAACATGAAGGGCCAGATGCATCATCGCTTGGAAAGTGATAAAATGGAGAGTGAAAAAGTACCAGCCAATCACCTCCTAACTGCCATTTTTCAAACACAGCCTGTGACATGGCAGATAGGACCTGATTGGCTGACACCTTTTCACTATCCATTTTATCAATTTCCAAGCGATGATGCATCTAGCCCCTGTGAGCTTAATTTACCTTTACCTGAGTCTTTATTTCTGATAATTGCTCTGAAGGATTATTTATGAAGCTGGCTTGAAAAATATTGGAGCTGCAAATTATGAAACTGTATGTACAGGCAGTGTGGATGTACAGAATATACAGTACACCCAGAAAGTATTCAAAGTGCTTCACTTTTTCCACATTTTGTTATGTTACAGCCTTATTCCAAATTGGAATAAATTCATTTTTTCCCTCAAAATTCTTCACACAATACCCCATAATGACAATGTGAAAAAAGTTTTTTTTGAGATTTTTGCAAATTGATTAAAAAAAAAAAAAAACCCTAAGAAATCACATGTACATAAGTATTCACAGTCTTTTCTCAATACTTTGTTGATGCACCTTTGGCAGCATATTTTTTAATATAATGATGATGCCACAAGCTTGACACACCTGTCTTTGGGCAGTTTCGCCCATTCCTCTTTGCAGCACCTCTCAAATCTGTGCTCTGGCTGGGGCACTCAAGGACATTCACAGAGTTGTTCTGAAGCCACTCCTTTTATATATCTTGGCTGTGTGCTTAAGGTTTTTGTCCTGCTGAAAGATGAACCATGGCCTCAGTCTGAGGTCAAGAGCGCTCTGGAGCAGGTTTACATCCAGGATGTCTCTGTACATTGCTGCATTCATCTTTCCCTCTATCCTGACTAGTCTCCCAGTTCCTGCCACTGAAAAACATCCCCACAGCATGATGCTGCCATCACCATGCTTCACTGTGGAGATGGTATTGGCCTGGTGATTTGCCGTACCTGGTTTCCTCCAAACATGATGCCTGGCAATCATGCCAAATTCAATCTTTGTCTCATCAGAACAGAGAATTTTGTTTCTTATGGTCTGAGAGTCCTTCAGGTGCATTTTGGCAAACTCCAAGTGGGCTGCCATGTACTTTTTACTAAGGAGTGGCTTCCGTCTGGCCACTCTACCATACAGGCCTGGTTGGTGGATTGCTGCAAAGATGGTTGTCCTTCTGGAAGGTTCTCCTCTCTCCACAGAGGAATGCTGTAGCTCTGACAGAGTGACCATCGGGTTCTTGGTCATCTCCCTGACTAGGGCCCTTCTCCCCCAATCGCTCAGTTTAGACAGCCGGCCAGCTCTAGGAAGAGTCCTGGTGGTACTGAACTTCTTCCATTTATGGATGATGGAGGCCACTGTGCTCATTGGGACCTTCAAAGCAGCAGATATTTTTCTATACCCTTCACCAGATTTGTGCCTCAAGACAATCCTGTCTCGGAGGTCTACAGACAATTCCTTTGACTTCATGCTTGGTTTGTGCTCAGACATGCACTGTCAAGTGTGGGACCTTATATAGACAGGTGTGTGCCTTTCCAAATCATGTCCAATCGACTCAATTTACCAAAGGTGGACTCCAATTAAGCTGTAGGGACATCTCAAGGATGATCAGTGGAAACAGGATGCACCTGAGCTCAATTTTGAGCTTCATGGCAAAGGCTGTGAATATTTATGTACATGTGATTTCTTAGTTTTTTTATTTTTAATAAATGTGCAAAAATCACAAAAAACTTTTTTCACATTGTCATTATGGGGTATTGTGTGTAGAATTTTGAGGGAAAAATTAATTTATTCCATTTTTGGAATAAGGCTGTAACATAAAAAATGTGGAAAAAGTGAAGCGCTGTGAATACTTTCTGGATGCACTGTATGGGAATATAGTGTCAAATCAGAAAACTGCACACCTTAGAAAGGTGGGGCACCTGTGAGTGCATAGGACAATATTGGCAGAGTGTGCTGGGCTATCTGGTGCAGTGACATCAGTCCACACACTAGTAACTTAAAAAGTAATGCAGGTTTATTTAGTGTACACAGGTGACTCAGATGTAGTACTGATATCAGTAATCAGGAGCCCATATATCACACAAGGTAACAGCATTAGGTAGCAGTACTTATCAGGAGATGTCTGTGGTGGTGAAGCATGGAGGACTGCACAGCCGTGCAGTCTGACTCCGCCTGTAGAGAAGATGACGCAGCATGCACTGGAACACTGTGAGTCTCTGTAGCTGAGATCTACTCCCAGTCTCAGCTCCGCACACTTGTACACCAGGACTCTGTCTCTCAGTCTCCGTGTGTGTCACACTCTCCTCTCACTCCCTTTGAGATAGAGGAACAGGAACTTACATCATATAACTCTGCCTCCGAGTGACTCCTAGCACTAGAGGTCTGACACTAGGGGATGCACCCATAGACTGATACACAGTTGGAGACAGGTACAGAGTGCACCATATCCTAACAAATATATATTTGACATAAATTATAAAAGGAAGACCTTATGTCCCCTTATAGTTTAAAACAGGCAAAATTTTAGGAGAAAAACTGTAAAACTGCAGTTTAGGAGACATGAGGGCACAATGTACCACCAAGTCCTTTCATGGATAGTGCACACTGTAATGTGCATGCCCTATTTCATTATTGCTATAAAATGAATAATACAGAGGGCGGTATACCGTTACAACTATGTATACTTAAGTGCATATATGCATATGTAAATATACTGAGCCTCGTAAGCTTTATGTCTTTATTACCTCATTAAAAAGTAAACAAAAATAAGAGAAATACTGAAAAAAGTAAATGACATTACCAAGTTATGTATTATCAACCTTTTTACAGATAGCATCCTTCAATTTCATTTTGAACTAAACACTTTTTAATTTATCTGTACATACAAACTACATCTTGGTTTACATGTCCAAATAAATAAAACTGACCTCATGAGTACCTTGTACTTCAATTAATCTTATAGAATGACCTTGCTTGACCTTGCTTCAAAATCTAGTTTTCCAAAAGTTACTTAAAGTCTTAAGGGAGCATCAGTGTATTATCAGTTTCTTATACTTTATCCGAAAAGATTAGAATTTGTCATACAACATCGTAATATCTATTACCTTTGACCAGTTCAGTGGTTCATTCTCTCCATTCTCTTTTAATCCATAGAAGACACTGGAGTTAAATCTTCACAGATTTTCTCATCGATCTACCTTCTCCAAAAGGCCACATGGTCACCTGAGTCTCAATATAGCTTATCAGAGTTTGATTCTCTTAAGGGGCTGCCCTCTTCTGCTGTTCTAGCTGACCTGTTTTGTGACAGTATTGTGCTTTTGTTGTATCTGTGGTCTCTTGGTATTATCTCTGCTCAGTAGATGCAGTTTGGAAATTGTTCTCTACTAAAGTAAGAATAGGAATCATAATAAACTTATCTGCTTGTCATCCATAAAAAATAGAGGGACTGAACTGAATTAGTTCACACTATATGATAAATTACATCTCTGGGAATTGTGAGAGCAGGGTTGTTCTTCTTCATTATGAAGAACTCATCCATAATAATTATCTTTACAATTCTAGTACTAAAATATTTTTTCTTGTCTTTGGGTATCATCTCTTAACATCATAAGCCTTCCAAGTACTAAGTGGAGATAAGGGGGCCAACAGAAAAAGCAGAGAAAATCCCACTATTTATTAGAGATGTGAGCAGATCCTAGTGTTTTGGTTCCAAATCATTGTCAGGTTTATGTTTTGCAACACCACTTTCAAGTGTTTTCGGTTTGGTTTTTGGTTTGGTTTTGGATGTTGGGTTTCTTTAAAAATCTATAAAAATAATTTAAAAAACCCAGCTAAAATCATGTAAATTTGACCCACTTTTGTTCCTATAGTATTATTAACATTAATAACATCAATCTCCAGTCATTTACAGTTAGTTTTGCCCATCTCACCATACACAACCCAGAGAGCAATGGTACCTGAAATCATGAGGGATGGACTTACATTCAATGCAAAACATGAGATTCTTTTTTTAAATTTGACATCCAAACTTGAGGGAAGACCCAACTTGATACTCAGTCCACTCAGATTCCCAAAAACTGATCTGAGCCAAGACTCTTTTCTACGTGGATCCTTTAAGTTTGGGTGTGTCTGATTCTCGACCGAACTGCTCTTCTGTAATATACAGTATATCACTTCGTGATAGGTTCTAAAGGGCTTTCCATGTCTTCTGCCGCCCTTGCACTAAAGCATGCTAATATCAGTGCTGCCATAGGCACCTAAGTGATCCAGCTATTCCTAAGAAGAAATGTTGCTTATCTTCAGTTGTCTTGTCCAGCACCGACTTTGTCCCCTGTAGCTGCCATTATCTGCCATTCCTTAGGTAAAGACCAGTGAGAAGCAGGGTGCAAAAAGTGAAGTGAGTCACATTTGCCCATTTGACAATAAAGTTTGTTACAAAAAACATCAACTTACTGCTGAAGCTGCATAGGACTTGAGAAGGGAGAGGAGACCAGAGATGTGACAGGTGAGATTGCACTGTGCAGTCAGGATGTGCAATGCATCTCTGCTGATGCCTCTTAGGGGGTGACTAAATGTTCACTCTCCTTGGCAGAGATATTTTTAGAACATAGGGGGTCATTCCGAGTTGTTTGCTCATTGCCGATTTTCGCAACGGAGCGATTAAGGCAAAAATGCGCATGCACATGGTACGCAGTGCGCATGCGCTAAGTATTTTAGCACAAAACTTAGTAGATTTACTCACGTCCGAACGAAGAATTTTCATCGCTGAAGTGATCGGAGTGTGACTGACGGGAAGTGGGTGTTTCTGGGCGGAAACTGACCGTTTTCTGGGAGTGTGCGGAAAAACGCAGGCGTGCCAGAATAAAACGTGGGAGTGTCTGGAGAAACGGGGGAGTGGCTGGCCGAACGCAGGGCGTGTTTGTGACGTCAAACCAGGAACGAAACGGGCTGAGCTGATCGCAGTGTAAGAGTAAGTCTCGAGCTACTCAGAAACTGCTAAGAATTTTCTATTCGCAATTCTGCTAATCTTTCATTCGCAATTCTGCTAAGCTAAGATACACTTCCAGAGGGCGGCGGCCTAGCGTGTGCAATGCTGCTAAAATCTGCTAGCGAGCGAACAACTCGGAATGAGGGCCATATTGCGTTGGCCGCCTGCTGCTTTGCAATGATAACTGGTAATCAGAGCGGCATTTTCTCCATGATAAGTGGATTTTTAGCACATGAACCTTTAATTTTCTTCTGATGTTTCAGCAGGTCTCTTGATGAAGCTTTCTCCCACCACGTCACTCATACACAGTGGCAAGATGGCACCACGCATGCGCAGTACTATCCTCAGGGGTCATCTTTCTTAGGGTTTGAAGATTCCCTGTAAGGAACCAACATGGAGTATGTGCAGTAGTTCACTCCACTGTTAACACCCCTATTGCTACATGCTTCTTCACATTACACCAACATTCCAATAAAGCTTTGTCACAGCAATCTGTAAGAAAGGTTGTTTAAACATATAAAGAAACACCAAAATATCACGTGAGATTGGTCTTGTTTTTTTGGTAGACATATCAGTGAGAGTTCCTTTACCTGCTGCATGGACCATGGCAACAGTCTCTTGAATCAAAGTATTTTTTTGCAAAGTATTTTTTCCTATCTTGAACTTCCACTCTCACAATTTAGATTTTGGCTTTGACTTGTAGATGTCTTTAGGTTCACTGAATGCAATGTTTGCAAATACCTCATTATACTTCTTAGGTGGCTTGAAGATATTTGATCTTGGAGAAGACCATTATTTCTGTGGTTAAATTTGCTGCTGTCTGCTGCTGCTACATCATAGATTCTATGGTGATCTGCTTAGAAACATTGGCACATGACCCACAATATCCCACTCTGAAACCACACTGTGGCGGATATGTGTCAGACAACCATAGAAGTCTAAATTGCTTCAAATTAAGTAAGATTTTATTCAAGCACAGTAAAAGCAGAGCCAATATAATAGCTACTTACACAGGATTACCAGCAAAACATGGAAGAAATAATAATACAGTTTTCATGGAAAAGCATTCGCAGGAGTATTGCATTCACAGCAAACAGGTACACCGGGGTCTGTAGTATCCAGCACCCTAGAGAGGTGCTAAAGGTGCACACCCTCATTTCTCTCCCCAGTGACTTGAAGCACAAGCAGATTTATATAGCTGATCTCCTCTTTATTGAGGAAAAGGTATGTTTTTTTCCCTGCATCACATAAGGTTAACCCTTTCTTCAAATGTGATGGAGATTGTGCACAGAATTCAAGATGTGGCCTTACTAGTGATTTATATAATGGGAGTACAACACACTCATCCCTTGCATCAATTCCCCGCTTTATGCATGCTAATAATACCTTGTTTGCCTTTTTTGCTGCATTACTACTTTGGGTACTACTGCTAAGTTTGTTATCTATGTGAACACCTAAATCTTTTTCCAGTACAGAATCCCCCAGTTTTTCCCCATTTAGTATGTAGGTAGTATTTTTGTTCTGCTACTGAAGTGCATTACCTTACTTTTGCCTATATTGAAATGGAGTATGAGGTTTAATATAGGCATATGTAAGGTAATGCACTTCAGTAGCAAGAACAAATATCAGATATCCTAGAACTAGAAAAAGTTTGGAGACGGGCGACCAAATTGATAAAGGGGATGGAGATGCTAGAATATGAGGAACGGCTTGCTAGGCTAGGCATGTTTACACTGAAAAAAAGGAGATTAAGAGGGGACATGATTAACATTTACAAATATATAAGGTGTCAATACACAGAGCTAGCGGGGATTTGTTTTGGTAAGATCATCACAAAGGGCACATGGACACCCGCTTAGGTTACCGGAGAGGAGATTTCGCACACAGAGACGGAAAGGTTTCTTCACAGTAAGGACAATATGTATTTGGAATTCCCTACCTGAGAGAGTAGTAATAGCGGACTCTGTCATTACTTTTAAGAAGGTGCTAGATAAATTCCTAATGGACAAGGATATACAGTGCTATGGTGGGTAAATCATGCACTATAATAAAAAAATAATAATTTACATAACGGCTAAACATTCACCACAGTTAAAATTGTAAAAATATTACAGTGTAGAAGAGAACTAGTAGGTGGAAGTGAATGGACATATTGTCTTTTTTCAACCTTAGAAACTATGTTACTATGTATGTTTGATCCACTCTCCAACATTTACACACACACACACACACACACACACACACACACACACACACACACATATACTAGCTGAAGTACCAAGCATTACCCATGTTTACATTTTTCAGTTATTAAGTTATCAATTAGTTGGATGTAACTGTTAATATAAAAAAATAATTGGTAGCTTAATACCTCTTACAACACACCCATGAGGTGTCTGGCCAGTGTCGTTTTTGTTTTTGGGATGTCGTCAGTAGCCCTGATCCCCAGCTTTTCTTTCTGTTTAGTTTTATAATCACTGTTTCATTGCGAGGTGGGTTTAATGTTTTTCTTCTCTTATCAATATTGCGATTACAAGGCTTTTGGGTACACAATTTTTTTATCTTCCCACCTCTATTTCTGTCATTTATTTCAGGTCATTGCATTATGGTTATTTCAGTCAGTAATTTTAAGTTAATCGAATTATGATTATTTCTGTCAGTTGTTACAGTTCATTAAATTTTTCTTCCAAACCCATCCAGTGGAAGGTTCAGAACAGGCTCCCTGTGTCAAAGTTCTGCCCGGAGGATTCTGCAGTGAGGTCCAACTGGAATCCTAACCACACTAAAACCTGGCCAGCTTCCAACTGGACCAGCTCACATGTTGTATCATGGCATGCTGCATGGTGTGCCAGGCTGCGACTATTCGCAGTCACCAATTGCTTCATTCATTCCTTTAGGAATTAATGGGATTTCTGGCTGTGACTATGCAGCAAGCTATGTTGTAGCATGCTGTATTATAGCAAAGATGAGCATGGGTGCCAAGAGCTTTACAAGGTCATAAGGGAACCTAAGGAAACTTCAAAGTAACTGAAGATCTTTCTCACATTAGCTAATGTTAATGTTTATGAGTCCACCATCAGAAGGACATTAAACAACAATGATGGTAATGGCATGATTACAAGGAGACAGCCGCTGCTCTCCATTATATTTGGAGAAAGAACACTGCATTTCAGCAAAAAACTCATACCATACATGAAACATGGTGGTAGTATCATGGTTTGGGCCTTTTTGCTGCATCTGGCCCATAACAACTTGCCATCATTGATGGGACAATGAATTCTGATTTATACCAGAATATTCTAAAGGAATATGTTAGGACATCTGTCCATGTGCTTCATCTCAAGAGAATGTGAGTCAGGCAGCAAGACAACAACCCAAAGAACACAAGTCACCAAAGAATGGTTAAAGAAAAATAAATTGAATGTTTTGGAATGGCCAAGTCAAAGTCCTGACCTTAATCCAATCGAAATGTGGTGGAAGGACCTGAAGCGAGCAGTTCATGAGAGCAAACCTACCAACATTACAGAGTTGAAGCTATTTTGTACGGAGGAATGGGGTAAAATTCCTCCAAGCTGATGTTCTGGACTAATCAACAATTACCGCAAAAGTTTACATGCAGCTACTGCTGCACAAGTGGGTCATAACAGATACTTTTGCTACTCACAGATATGTGATATTGGATCATTTTCCTCAATAAAACACAGAGCATGTCTATTTTATTTGTCTCATCTGTATGATTGGGTTCTCTTTATCTACTTTTAGGAGATCTAAGGTAGTTTTAGGCCAAATTTCAGTAGAAATATAGAAAATTCTGAAGGGTTCAGAAACTTTTAAGCACCACTGTACCTTTCCTCCGCTGAGCTCTCCCCCTCTCTCCTCACTCGCATCACCAACTATCGCTCTGCTATCACTTCTTGCATGTCCCAAAAAACTTAATATGTCTAAGACTGAGCTCATCATCTTACCACCCTCCTGCATAACCTATATTCCCACAATTTCATTATTCTCCTCTTACCCCCAAGTGCACTGTCTTGGAGTTATGTTTGATTATTCAATCTCCTTCAATCCTTCAAACCACTTATTCAATACCTCTCGCTGATCTGTCATTTCCATCTCAAACATATTTCCAATATCAGACCCTTTCTCACATTAGATTCTTCTAATACCCTCATCCATTCACTGGTCATCTCCAGGTTGGACTACTGACCTCCCTGACAAATGCCTATCTCCACTCAAATCTATCCTCAATGCTGCAGAATGGCTCATCTTCCTGTCCAAACATACTATGTCCACCTCCCCTCTCTTACAAGCCCTACAGTGGCTCCCCTTCCCCTTCCAAATCCAATTCAAGCTTCGTACACTCATACCCTTTTTCCACTACTGATGCGGGTCGCAGCCGGGAGCTTGACACGGGAGCTACTCGGCTGCGACCCGCATCAAAGCCCCCTTTCCCACTGCACTCACCCAACCTGGCATATTGCCGGGTTGGTGATGCTCTGGTGACGCAGCAGGGGTGGCGCTGGGAGATCACATGATCTCCCAGCGCCGCCCTTTTATACAGTGTAAATGGGAGCTGTGTCACATCGACACGTCTTCCGTTTACACTACAACCTTACCCGGATCATTCCCATGTCCTACCCAGGTAGCTACCCGGGTAGGATTCACGGGCCACTTGATCTGGGTTTTTGCGGAGTGACCATTTTCCACTAGCAAAAAACCCGGGTAAATGCACGCCCCCATGCATTTATCTGTGTTTTTTTTAGCTAGTGGAAAAGGGGTATCACTTACAAAACTCTCACACATTCCTCAACCATTTGCATATCTGACCTTATCTCCCTTTGCACTCCTACGCACCCTTTTCAGTCCACAAATAAATGCCACCACTCTTGCCAACTATTTACTTCCTCCCATTCCTGCCTTCAAGATTTTGGTCATTGTGCTTGCTACCTTTGGAATTCTTTACCTCTCCCTGTCAAACTCTCCACCTCTCTATAAAACTTCAAGACCTGCTTCTTCACCAACCAGCCATCTATCATCCTAACCCTCTATTCCACGCTCACTGTTTACCCCATCTGCATCACCCCTGTCTGTCTGCCCCTCCCCTTTAGAATGTACTTTTCCCTACTTCCATACTTCCTACAATGGCACTTAACCCTTAGTTTTTGCCACCATGAGGATTATTTCAGTGTCATGTCCCCTGATGCTACAATGTATAATATATATATATATATATATATATATATATATAGGTAGCATGCCTTTCCCACCTGTGGCTCAGGTATATCTGGAAAGGACAGAGGCGGCACTCCGAGGACTTTGAAAAATAATTTATGTGCAAAGCATGGCAAATCAAAAGTGTACAAACAATGAAAAAAACATGGAGGTCTTACAACGTTGTAAGACCTCCATGTTTTTTTCATTGTTTGTACACTTTTGATTTGCCATGCTTTGCACATAAATTATTTTTCAAAGTCCTCGGAGTGCCGCCTCTGTCCTTTCCAGATATACCTGAGCCACAGGTGGGAAAGGCATGCTACCTGAATTAATCTAAGGAAGGCACCCAGGCATATTCATTTCTCATACAGAGTGCCGGATGTATACATTGATATATATATATATATATATATATGAGAGAGAGAGAGAGAGAGAGAGAGAGAGAGAGAGAGAGAGAGAGAGAAAAAAGCCAGCCTGCACACATTAAAGTCCAAATAGGAGCGCATGGTACATATGTATAGCATAGTCCAGAGCCAAGAATACACACACACACACACACACACACACACACACACACACACACACACGTACCAGTACTTGTCAAAAGTCTGAGCACACCCCCTGAAATCGAAAAGCAGCTTGTTTATCGTACATTCTGCAACTTGTGTATAAATGGGGTATGATAAAAATAACAGAATATATTATCTGTTGGGGTCGTGCATCGGGCTAAATCAAAAACAGTTCAAAATGTTACAAGAAAACGAACTGGTCATCCAAAAACAACAACTGTTCTTGAGGACAACTTCATTGTGACTACTAGCAAGCGTAACAGATGTTTGACCGCTCTGGAAATAGGAAGGGAGTTGCGGAAAAGTCATTCCCAGCGATAGGACGGTGGCCAGGTGCTTGCAGGAATATGGCCTTAGTGGTAGGGTTGCGGTAAGAAAACCACTTCTACGTGCTACAAACGTAGCAAAAAGGTATGCATGGGTTAAGAAGCATAAGGATTGGACTGGGGAACAGTGAAAGAGGGTGCTTTGGATGACTAATCGAAATTTGAACTTTTTGGCTCGCATCGCCGGGCTTTTGTGCGTCGTCGTCCAGGTGAGCGTTTTCTCCCAGACTGTGTAGCGCCAACAGTTAAGCATGGAGGAGGCAATGTGATGGTTTGGGGATGTTTCGTGGGCAACTAAGTTGGTGACTTAGTCAGTATCGACGGAACAATGGATCAAAAGGTGTACTGCAACATATTAGTGCATCATGAGATTCCTTCCAGAAGGCAACTTGTGGGTCAGAAGTTCGTTTTCCAACAAGATAATGATCCAAAACATACGTCCAAGTTGTGTATTAATTATTTGCAAAAGAAAGAAGTCATAACAAAATGGAATGGCACCTCAATCATCAGATGTTTCACCCATCAAGCTTTTGTGGGAAGAACTAGACAGGGAAATCCGAAAACAGATGCCTACCAACACCGAAGGCCTCTGGGAGGCTCTTCAAAGCTGCTGGAGTCGAATGGATCACCAAAAGCTGGAAAAATTAGTAAATAGGATGCCAAGGATATACAAAGCGCTTATCAAAGCTAAGGGTCGTCACTTTGATAAAAGCACACTACCTAAATAAACTTGCCTAAAAGTCAAAACAAACTATTTTTTTTGTTTCTTTATTGTTCAGTTGTATATTTTGTAAACAAATCCAATAAAACAGGTGTTATTTTGTTACTGTGCAGTTAAATTGAGAATTCCTTAAAATATGCTGGCGTGCTCAGACTTTTGCCAAGTACTGTATATATACCATGTACTTGTCCTACATTATCTTGTGCTGTAAGTCATTGTTTTCCTGTTTGGCCCATTTATTAATGTACTTTGTTAGGTGCTGCAGAACCCTTGCGGCGCCATATAAATAAATAAATAAATACATTAAATAAAATAATAATAACAATAATAATAATAATAATAATAATAATAACAACAATAATAATGATATCAGGATACAGATAGGAAACAATCCAACATGTTTTGTTTTGCAAGTCCCTCAGGTACAGTATATGGTTCCAGTGATTAAGGAGGAGCTTAAATGTGCTCTGGATTTAATGCATCTAATCAGATCAATGTATGTAAAGTAGTGATGAGCGGGTTCGGTTTCTCGGAAACCGAATCCCCCCGAACTTCACCCTTTGTACACGGGTCCGAGCCATACTCGGATTCTCCCGTATGGCTCGGTTAACCCGAGCGCGCCCGAACTTCATCATCCCGCTGTCGGATTCTCGCGAGATTCGGATTCTATATAAGCAGCCGCGCGTCACCGCCATTTTCACTCGTGCATTGGAAATGTTAGGGAGAGGACGTGGCTGGCGTCCTCTCCGTTATTGTTGAACTTGATTGTGCACTATTGCTTAATTGTGGGGAGGGCTGGGGAGCAGCTGTATAATATAGGAGGAGTACAGTGCAGAGTTTTGCTGATCAGTGACCACCAGTAATCCGTTCTCTGCCTGAAAAAAACGCTCCATATCTGTGCTCAGTGTGCTGCATAATATATCTGTGCTCACACTGCTTAATTGTGGGGACTGGGGAGCAGCTGTATTATAAAGCAGGAGTACAGTGCAGAGTTTTGCTGACAGTGACCACCAGTATACGTTGTCTGCCTGAAAAACACTCCATATCTGTGCTCAGTGTGCTGCTTTATTGTGGGGACTGGGGACCACCAGTATAATATTATATAGGAGGAGTACAGTGCAGAGTTTTGCTGACCAGTGACCACCAGTATATAATATATAGCATTACGGTACAGTAGGCCACTGCTGTACCTACCTCTGTTTCGTCATTAAGTATACTATCCATCTACATTCTATACCTGTGGTGCATTTCAGTTGTGCAGTTTGCTGACACAGTGACCACCAGTATATATAGCAGTACGGTACGGAAGGCCACTGCTGTACCTACCTCTGTGTCGTCATTAAGTATACTATCCATCTACATTCTATACCTGTGGTGCATTTTAGTTTTGCAGTCTGCTGACACAGTGACCACCAGTATATATAGCAGTACGGTACGGAAGGCCACTGCTGTACCTACCTCTGTGTCGTCATTAAGAATACTATCCATCTACATTCTATACCTGTGGTGCATTTTAGTTTTGCAGTTTGCTGACACAGTGACCACCAGTATACTATATATAGCAGTACGGTACGGAAGGCCACTGCTTTACCTACCTCTGTGTCGTCATTAAGTATACTATCCATCTACATTGTATACCTGTGGTGCATTTTAGTTTTGCAGTTTGCTGACACAGTGACCACCAGTATACTATATATAGCAGTACGGTACGGAAGGCCACTGCTGTACCTACCTCTGTGTCGTCATTAAGTATACTATCCATCTACATTCTATACCTGTGGTGCATTTTAGTTTTGCAGTTTGCTGACACAGTGACCACCAGTATACTATATATAGCAGTATGGTACGGAAGGCCACTGCTGTACCTACCTCTGTGTCGTCATTAAGTATACTATCCATCTACATTCTATACCTGTGGTGCATTTTAGTTTTGCAGTTTGCTGACACAGTGACCAGATGTATACTATATATAGCGGTACGGTACGGAAGGCCACTGCTGTACCTACCTCTGTGTCGTCATTAAGTATACTATCCATCTACATTCTATACCTGTGGGGCATTTTAGTTTTGCAGTTTGCTGACACAGTGACCACCAGTATACTATATATAGCAGTACGGTACGGAAGGCCTCTGCTGTACCTACCTCTGTGTCATCATTAAGTATACTATCCATCTACATTCTATACCTGTGGTGCATTTTAGTTTTGCAGTTTGCTGACACAGTGACCACCAGTATACTATATATAGCAGTACGGTACGGAAAGCCACTGCTGTACCTACCTCTGTGTCATCATTAAGTATACTATCCATCTACATTCTATACCTGTGGTGCATTTTAGTTTTGCAGTTTGCTCACACAGTGACCACCAGTATATTATATATAGCAGTACGGTACGGAAGGCCACTGCTGTACCTACCTCTGTGTCGTCATTAAGTATACTATCCATCTACATTCTATACCTGCGGTGCATTTTAGTTTTGCAGTTTGCTGACACAGTGACCACCAGTATACTATATATAGCAGTACGGTACGGAAGGCCACTGATCTACCTACCTCTGTGTCGTCAAGTATACTATCCATCCATACCTGTGGTGCATTTCAGTTGTGCGCAGTATATATAGTAGTAGGCCATTGCTATTGATAGTTACTGGCATATAATTCCACACATTAAAAAATGGAGAACAAAAATGTGGAGGTTAAAATAGGGAAAGATCAAGATCCACTTCCACCTCGTGCTGAAGCTGCTGCCACTAGTCATGGCCGAGACGATGAAATGCCATCAACGTCGTCTGCCAAGGCCGATGCCCAATGTCATAGTAGAGAGCATGTAAAATCCAAAAAACAAAAGTTCAGTAAAATGACCCAAAAATCAAAATTAAAAGCGTCTGAGGAGAAGCGTAAACTTGCCAATATGCCATTTACGACACGGAGTGGCAAGGAACGGCTGAGGACCTGGCCTATGTTCATGGCTAGTGGTTCAGCTTCACATGAGGATGGAAGCACTCATCCTCTCGCTAGAAAAATTAAAAGACTTAAGCTGGCAAAAGCACAGCAAATAACTGTGCGTTCTTCTAAATCACAAATACCCAAGGAGAGTCCAATTGTGTCGGTTGCGATGCCTGACCTTCCCAACACTGGACGGGAAGAGCTTGCGCTTCCACCATTTGCACGCCCCCTGTAAGTGCTGGAAGGAGCACCCGCAGTCCAGTTCCTGATAGTCAAATTGAAGATGTCACTGTTGAAGTACACCAGGATGAGGATATGGGTGTTGCTGGCGCTGGGGAGGAAATTGACAAGGAGGATTCTGATGGTGAGGTGGTTTGTTTAAGTCAGGCACCCGGGGAGACACCTGTTGTCCGTGGGACGAATATGGCCATTGACATGCCTTGTCAAAATACAAAAAAAATCACCTCTTCGTGTGGAATTATTTCAACACAAATGCGGACAACAGTTGTCAAGCTGTGTGTTGCCTTTGTCAAGCTGTAATAAGTAGGGGTAAGGACGTTAACCACCTCGGAACATCCTCCCTTATACGTCACCTGCAGCGCATTCATCATAAGTCAGTGACAAGTTCAAAAACTTTGGGTGACAGCGGAAGCAGTCCACTGACCACTAAATCACTTCCTCTTGTAACCAAGCTCCTGCAAACCACACCACCAACTCCCTCAGTGTCAATTTCCTCCTTACCCAGGAAAGCCAATAGTCCTGCAGGCCATGTCACTGGCAAGTCTGACGAGTCCTCTCCTGCCTGGGATTTCTCCGATGCATCCTTGAGTGTAACGCCTACTGCTGCTGGCGCTGCTGTTGTAGCTGCTGGGAGTCGATCGTCATCCCAGAGGGGAAGTCGGAAGACCACTTGTACTACTTCCAGTAAGCAATTGACTGTCCAACAGTCCTTTGCGAGGAAGATGAAATATCACAGCAGTCATCCTGCTGCAAAGCAGATAACTCAGGCCTTGGCAGCCTGGGCGGTGAGAAACGTGGTTCCGGTATCCACCGTTAATTCAGAGGCAACTAGAGACTTGATTGAGGTACTGTGTCCCCGGTACCAAATACCATCTAGGTTCCATTTCTCTAGGCAGGCGATACTGAAAATGTACACAGACCTCAGAAAAAGACTCACCAGTGTCCTAAAAAATGCAGTTGTACCCAATGTCCACTTAACCACGGACATGTGGACAAGTGAAGCAGGGCAGACTCAGGACTATACGACTGTGACAGCCCACTGGGTAGATGTATTGCCTCCCGCAGCAAGAACAGCAGCGGCGGCACCAGTAGCAGCATCTCGCAAACGCCAACTCGTTCCTAGGCAGGCTACGCTTTGTATCACCGCTTTCCAGAAGAGGCACACAGCTGACAACCTCTTACGGAAACTGAGGAAGATCATTGCAGAATGGCTTACCCCAATTGGACTCTCCTGGGGATTTGTGACATCGGACAACGCCAGCAATATTGTGCGTGCATTACATCTGGGCAAATTCCAGCACGTCCCATGTTTTGCACATACATTAAATTTGGTGGTGCAGAATTATTTAAAAAACGACAGGGGCATGCAAGAGATGCTGTCGGTGGCCCGAAGAATTGCGGGCCACTTTCGGCATTCAGCCACCGCGTACTGAAGACTAGAGCACCACCAAACATTCCTGAACCTGCCCTGCCATCATCTGAAGCAAGAGGTGGTAACGAGGTGGAATTCAACCCTCTATATTCTTCAGAGGATGGAGGAGCAGCAAAAGGCCATTCAAGCCTATACATCTGCCCACGATATAGGTAAAGGAGGGGGAATGCACCTGACTCAAGTGCAGTGGAGAATGATTTCAACGTTGTGCAAGGTTCTGCAACCCTTTGAACTTTTCACACGTGAAGTCAGTTCAGACACTGCCAGCCTGAGTCAGGTCATTCCCCTCATCAGGCTTTTGCAGAAGAAGCTGGATAGATTGAAGGAGGAGCTAAAACAGAGCGATTCCGCTAGGCATGTGGGACTTGTGGGTGGAGCCCTTAATTCGCTTAACCAGGATTCCCGGGTGGTCAATCTGTTGAAATCAGAGCACTACATTTTGGCCACCGTGCTCGATCCTAGATTTAAAACCTACGTTGTATCTCTCTTTCCGGCAGACACAAGTCTGCAGAGGTTCAAAGACCTGCTGGTGAGAAAATTGTCAAGTCAAGCGGAACGACGTGACCCGTCAACATCTCCTTCTTCACATTCTCCCGCAACTGGGGGTGCGAGGAAAAGGCTAAGAATTCCGAGCCCACCCGCTGGCGGTGATGCAGGGCAGTCTGGAGCGAGTGCTGACATCTGGTCCGGACTGAAGGACCTGCTAACGATTACTGACATGTCGTCTACTGTCACTTCATATGATTCTCTCACCATTGAAAGAATGGTGGAGGATTATATGAGTGACCGCATCCAAGTAGGCACGTCAGACAGTCCGTACGTATACTGGCAGGAAAAAGAGGCAATTTGGAGGCCCTTGCACAAACTGGCTTTATTCTACCTAAGTTGCCCTCCCTCCAGTGTGTACTCCGAAAGAGTGTTTAGTGCAGCCGCTCACCTTGTCAGCAATCGGCGTACGAGGTTACTTCCAGAAAATGTGGAGAAGATGATGTTCATCAAAATGAATTATAATCAATTCCTCCGTGGAGACATTCACCAGCAGCAATTGCCTCCACAAAGTACACATGGACCTGAGATGGTGGATTCCAGTGGGGACGAATTAATAATCTGTGAGGAGGGGGATGTACACAGTGAAAGGGGTGAGGAATCGGAGGATGATGAGGTGGACATCTTGCCTCTGTAGAGCCAGTTTGTGCAAGGAGAGATTGATTGCTTCTTTTTTTGGTGGGGGCCCAAACCAACCAGTCATTTCAGTCACAGTCATGTGGCAGACCCTGTCGCTGAAATGATAGGTTCGTTAAAGTGTGCATGTCCTGTTTATACAACATAAGGGTGGGTGGGAGGGCCCAAGGACAATTCCATCTTGCACCTCTTTTTTCTTTCATTTTTCTTTGCATCATGTGCTGTTTGGGGACAATTTTTTTGAAGTGCCATCCTGCCTGACACTGCAGTGCCACTCCTAGATGGGCCAGGTGTTTGTATCGGCCACTTGTGTCACTTAGCTTAGTCACACAGCGACCTTGGTGCGCCTCTTTTTTTCTTTGCATCATGTGCTGTTTGGGGACAATTTTTTTGAAGTGTCATCCTGCCTGACACTGCAGTGCCACTCCTAGATGGGCCAGGTGTTTGTGTCGGCCACTTGTGTCGGCCACTTGTGTCGCTTAGCTTAGTCACACAGCGACCTTGGTGCGCCTCTTTTTTTCTTTGCATCATGTGCTGTTTGGGGACTATTTTTTTGAAGTGCCATCCTGCCTGACACTGCAGTGCCACTCCTAGATGGGCCAGGTGTTTGTGTCGGCCACTTGTGTCGCTTAGCTTAGCCATCCAGCGACCTCGGTGCAAATTTTAGGACTAAAAATAATATTGTGAGGTGTGAGGTGTTCACAATAGACTGGAAATGAGTGGAAATTATGGTTATTGAGGTTTATAAAACTATGGGATCAAAATGACCCCCACATTCTATGATTTAAGCTGTTTTTTAGGGTTTTTTGTAAAAAACACCCGAATCCAAAACACACCAGAATCCGACAAAAAAATTTCGGTGAGGTTTTGCCAAAACGCGTCTGAATCCAAAACACGGCCGCGGAACCGAATCCAAAACCAAAACACGAAACCCGAAAAATGTCCGGTGCACATCACTAATGTAAAGTACCATAATGACTTGTTGATAATGGTATATACTGTAAGTTATAAATGGCTACAAAACTATGGCCAATAATGAAACAATTATTAGCTTTAAAATAGTTACAATTAAAACTGTATTTCTATTTAAAATGTGTATCAAAAGGCTAACCAAAATTAGCTGCAAAGTAAAAGAGTTAGGAAATGTGTGCCCTTTGAGACTATTGGTGCAAATGAATCAGATAGTCTGAGAATCATGTGATAGATTTTTTACTAAACATAAATTAACAGGATGTAATATAAAAAGGTCCTTCCTGTCTCCAAGTATGGCAACTGTCATATACTGTATATAGGCGCCATTATTTGAGAGACTGACATTAGCTGGTCTGGTGGAAGAGCACATGAGTATGCCAAGGCTGCTCTACCTTGTCATTTAACCTTTCATTTGCTGGATATTTGTGAGTTACCCCATCATTAACACTTGTATTGCTGTGGGGCACAGCAGAGGTGGTGACAAGGCAAGGAAGCTTGGTTGTCCTGCTTACTCAAGAGCTGAATAGTTTTGTGAAATAAGCAGGTCTGTGAAAGATTGTCCCGATTGTGATATCCACATTGATCAATATATCATTAGAATATTGTTTTCAATGAAATTTTGTCCAAAGGTTGCAGTGAGCTCGCTGGCTACTAAGCAACAGAGCACAAACACATGGCAATTTAAAAGAATATAGCTCATCTATGAAACATTGCCACACAGCAGTTGCAGAAAAGAAAAGTGGTGCAAGATGGAATTGTCCTTGCGCCCGCCCACCCTTATGTTGTATAATAAAAAGGACATGCACCATTTAACAAACCAAGCAATTCAGCGGCAGGGACTGACACTTTTGTGGCTAAAGTGTTTTGTTTGTTTGGGCCCCCACAAAACATTTTTTGGAAGGACTACCCTCAATCATTAATGAGGAGGTTGATGGTGAAGGAGTTGGTGGTGGAGAGTGCATGTGCTGGTCCAAATTGCTCGTAGCTTGTTATTATTTTACAAATTATTATAATTTTGTAAAGTACATTTTGATGAATTTGTTGTATATGATGTAACAGCTTGGAGCTGCCTAGCTGGTTAACGTCCCTACCTCTACTAACTTTGGCCTCACAAATGGGACAGATGCCTTCACAAACGTTGTCAAGATTTGGTAAAAATTAAATTCCACACTCAAGAGGTGGCTTTTTGGTGTTATGCCAGGTATGACAATGGCTTTCTTTTTAACACGAGTAAGAGTTGCTGGTGGCTGACTTACACAAACAACATCATCATCAACAACATCCTCATAAGCATCAGATAATACACAAATATCCCCTGTATGCTGATGCACTTCCAAACTAGCATCCTCAATTTATATTATGTCATCATCACCATCTTTAATTGTACTGCTCATCCTCCAAATTTGCAGATGGTGCAGACATGATGCAAAAAAGTTTCTCTATGAGTACAATGTGAGAAATGTCAGACCCACACATTGCTAATGTGGGCACTCCTAGACTCTCCTCATGGATTTGTGAACACACAGTTTGCTCTTCAGATTTAGTGTTCTTTTTTTGGCACTGATTTGCCTGTTCTAAAGGTGACACTTCTACATCTTTTCTTTAACATTGTGAAATATTTAGATTTTAGGTGCCCTGACTTAAACATTCTGCAAATAACAACAACTTCACACTGTGACTCACATAGCACTTATATTATAAATGTGGTTGCTTGCCATATACTGAGCGTTATTGTAGCATAGTGCCACTGCTTAGCCCTGAACACACACAAATTTTTAATATTTATTTTTTTGCTTTTTTTTCCTATATATTTTTTTTTTACACAATGCTACAACTCACTGCACTTATAGTAATGGTGGCACACTAGCACCTTTGGAAATTGGCACAAAACCTTTTATGAGTTACAGCACCAGTGTGACTGCACACCAATAAAGGGTTAATATAATCATTAATGGTATTAACTTAATGCTGCCCTGTGTTATTTTGGATGAGCTCTGGGCTGTGTGGCGTGCACCAGTAAAGGATCAATATTAATTTTGCTCTAATCACTATGGGAGGGACTTCACATATCACATCCAGATACCAGGCCAGGAAGATAACATCTTGCCTCATTTTGGAATCCAAGTCTGTTGTAAAAACATAAGCTACGGCACTGATTTACTCAGAATATGGAAGTTCAGGCAGGTTCAGTTTTCCGAAAATTGGGCCCGCACATCTCTATATATCATATCAATTGGACCATTAAAATCAATTTTTCTTGATGATACATAGTTTTACCATTCATGGGGGAGTTCCAATGGCAAAATCCACAGCTTTTAAGTATTGCATATGCATGGCAGCAGTGCCTGTTACTTTGCTCATACAAAGACACTAACCGTCAATGGTTAAATAGTTATCAAACCATAGAACATAAATGGTAACCCATCAATGTCCATTCCCAACTTACTTTAGAAAGGAGTTCATCCACTAAAATAACACTGCTTGACTCTGAAGTGTTTCCCCTATGTCTCACTATGCTGGTGCACACAATATAGGAATTGTTGTAGGCACACTGCACAGTGGTAGCAATCCTGCCCTTTTTCCATATATGGTTTTCTTGTTTGTAGAGGCTTACCTTCCTCTCCATAATTATGGGGGCAACTTCCAATGTATCAACTATATTAATGACGACACTGTGATTTCTGCCCATGTACCCACCAGAGTGTGGGGCCACTCCCTTCCCCAAATGCTCCCGTATCATGCATCACAGCTTAAACATTTGCTTTCTATAGCCGGCCTTAGGCATTTCACTTCACATTACTAGCTCTGCCCACAATAGTGGCATGGCTATTCCACATGACATCATCCACTATACCTGTCTTTCAAGCCTTGTCACAATGTTACATCTCGCACATTCTTTTCTCTGTTGTGGAGCATAAGTTTACACACTTTTATGTCTGATGTACATCTGGTGCAGTTACTACTGTTTTTGAGCTAGGTACATCTTGATATGTGTCTGACTGAACAAATGCATGTACTGTAAATATATTTTGATTGTATGCAGGGATTGGCTGGCAACTTTCAGCCTGGGGGGCAAACACAAGCAAGTGGCCTTTCTACTAGCACACATATCCTGCCGAATCCAATATGTGAAAACTGAGAAGCTTTAAAAGTGCGCTTTAAAAAAAAAAAAAATCATCTGAATGATTCTCCGGTGCCATAAAATGGTATGGTGACAGTAAAATCATTAGATGTTTGCAGATACTGTGGAGCAAAGTGATTTTTCACTATGTTATCTACTTTCATACAAGATCGTTGTAAGTATCAAATAGTGCTAGATTTAGAGCATTTGACAATTACTACCTCTGCATGTATAGGGGGCACTAGGAGAGACGGCAGGGAAAAGGGGCAGTGAGAGAACCTGCAGAGGAAAGGGGGACATTGGGAGACTGCAGGGGAAAGGAAGGCAGTGGGAGAGACTGCAGGGAGATAGTCTTTGAGACTGCAGGGGATTGTCAGAATCATTGGAGTCACAGGGCCCCCTCCATTTGCCTGGGCCTCATACAGGTGTACCACCTGTACCCCCCTGATGGGGGCACTGTCTGTATCTCCCAGGTTGGCTCCCACTAATGCTAGATACCTGCCGAACACAGCAGTGTTCATTTGCCGCAGCCTGAAACTGACAGACGGGAGGCAGGCACCGAATCCTTGCCAGCAGTCATATATATAAATACACAACACAGCAATGGCATGAGTTTTGCTGAAGTGTACCGTCCCGTGTAGCACATGGTACCCTGCCCCTTGGCCCAGCCCGCCACTGAAAGTGCAACTTTCCCCTGCATAAGTTCACAGTGCATATTCAGTCACCTACATATAGTAAGTACTTATACACATAAACAAATAAAAAATCATTGTGCCTGATTCAGAGCTGAATGCAATGCCAATGCTCAAAGTTTTCTATTGTATGTGTGTGTGTGTGTGTGTGTGTGTGTGTGTGTGTGTGTGTGTGTGTGTGTGTGAGAGAGAAAATCCCTAAAAACTCCCATGGTGCTTGCATTACACAGAGTGTATTGACAAAGAAGCTGTTGCTATTGAGATGCACAGTAGAAATATTTTGGAAAAGTGTTGGGTGTTCCTGGTCGGTGGCTAAACAGGGTTAGTGGAAGCTTCCATGGTGTGACCGATACATGGTGCCTATGGACACTGACAGTGGGAGTATTTGGATGCATGTATGTACAACAGTGTAGTGCCATTTGCATAAAGTCGCAGATGGGTGACCACCAATAGATACAGCCGTTCACCTGTGAATCAGGACAGTGCTGCCAAGTTATTGTTCCCCTTCATGTTAATCCCCATTTATTTTATTTTTTTATACTATTCTGAATTTGCAATATTGCCAAACATAAAACATAAAATAGTTACAATTAAAACTGTATTTCTATTTAAAATGTGTATCAAAAGGCTAACCAAAATTAGCTGCAAAGTAAAAGAGTTAGGAAATGTGTGCCCTTTGAGACTATTGGTGCAAATGAATCAGATAGTCTGAGAATCATGTGATAGATTTTTTACTAAACATAAATTAACAGGATGTAATATAAAAAGGTCCTTCCTGTCTCCAAGTATGGCAACTGTCATATACTGTATATAGGCGCCATTATTTGAGAGACTGACATTAGCTGGTCTGGTGGAAGAGCACATGAGTATGCCAAGGCTGCTCTACCTTGTCATTTAACCTTTCATTTGCTGGATATTTGTGAGTTACCCCATCATTAACACTTGTATTGCTGTGGGGCACAGCAGAGGTGGTGACAAGGCAAGGAAGCTTGGTTGTCCTGCTTACTCAAGAGCTGAATAGTTTTGTGAAATAAGCAGGTCTGTGAAAGATTGTCCCGATTGTGATATCCACATTGATCAATATATCATTAGAATATTGTTTTCAATGAAATTTTGTCCAAAGGTTGCAGTGAGCTCGCTGGCTACTAAGCAACAGAGCACAAACACATGGCAATTTAAAAGAATATAGCTCATCTATGAAACATTGCCACACAGCAGTTGCAGAAAAGAAAAGTGGTGCAAGATGGAATTGTCCTTGCGCCCGCCCACCCTTATGTTGTATAATAAAAAGGACATGCACCATTTAACAAACCAAGCAATTCAGCGGCAGGGACTGACACTTTTGTGGCTAAAGTGTTTTGTTTGTTTGGGCCCCCACAAAACATTTTTTGGAAGGACTACCCTCAATCATTAATGAGGAGGTTGATGGTGAAGGAGTTGGTGGTGGAGAGTGCATGTGCTGGTCCAAATTGCTCGTAGCTTGTTATTATTTTACAAATTATTATAATTTTGTAAAGTACATTTTGATGAATTTGTTGTATATGATGTAACAGCTTGGAGCTGCCTAGCTGGTTAACGTCCCTACCTCTACTAACTTTGGCCTCACAAATGGGACAGATGCCTTCACAAACGTTGTCAAGATTTGGTAAAAATTAAATTCCACACTCAAGAGGTGGCTTTTTGGTGTTATGCCAGGTATGACAATGGCTTTCTTTTTAACACGAGTAAGAGTTGCTGGTGGCTGACTTACACAAACAACATCATCATCAACAACATCCTCATAAGCATCAGATAATACACAAATATCCCCTGTATGCTGATGCACTTCCAAACTAGCATCCTCAATTTATATTATGTCATCATCACCATCTTTAATTGTACTGCTCATCCTCCAAATTTGCAGATGGTGCAGACATGATGCAAAAAAGTTTCTCTATGAGTACAATGTGAGAAATGTCAGACCCACACATTGCTAATGTGGGCACTCCTAGACTCTCCTCATGGATTTGTGAACACACAGTTTGCTCTTCAGATTTAGTGTTCTTTTTTTGGCACTGATTTGCCTGTTCTAAAGGTGACACTTCTACATCTTTTCTTTAACATTGTGAAATATTTAGATTTTAGGTGCCCTGACTTAAACATTCTGCAAATAACAACAACTTCACACTGTGACTCACATAGCACTTATATTATAAATGTGGTTGCTTGCCATATACTGAGCGTTATTGTAGCATAGTGCCACTGCTTAGCCCTGAACACACACAAATTTTTAATATTTATTTTTTTGCTTTTTTTTCCTATATATTTTTTTTTTACACAATGCTACAACTCACTGCACTTATAGTAATGGTGGCACACTAGCACCTTTGGAAATTGGCACAAAACCTTTTATGAGTTACAGCACCAGTGTGACTGCACACCAATAAAGGGTTAATATAATCATTAATGGTATTAACTTAATGCTGCCCTGTGTTATTTTGGATGAGCTCTGGGCTGTGTGGCGTGCACCAGTAAAGGATCAATATTAATTTTGCTCTAATCACTATGGGAGGGACTTCACATATCACATCCAGATACCAGGCCAGGAAGATAACATCTTGCCTCATTTTGGAATCCAAGTCTGTTGTAAAAACATAAGCTACGGCACTGATTTACTCAGAATATGGAAGTTCAGGCAGGTTCAGTTTTCCGAAAATTGGGCCCGCACATCTCTATATATCATATCAATTGGACCATTAAAATCAATTTTTCTTGATGATACATAGTTTTACCATTCATGGGGGAGTTCCAATGGCAAAATCCACAGCTTTTAAGTATTGCATATGCATGGCAGCAGTGCCTGTTACTTTGCTCATACAAAGACACTAACCGTCAATGGTTAAATAGTTATCAAACCATAGAACATAAATGGTAACCCATCAATGTCCATTCCCAACTTACTTTAGAAAGGAGTTCATCCACTAAAATAACACTGCTTGACTCTGAAGTGTTTCCCCTATGTCTCACTATGCTGGTGCACACAATATAGGAATTGTTGTAGGCACACTGCACAGTGGTAGCAATCCTGCCCTTTTTCCATATATGGTTTTCTTGTTTGTAGAGGCTTACCTTCCTCTCCATAATTATGGGGGCAACTTCCAATGTATCAACTATATTAATGACGACACTGTGATTTCTGCCCATGTACCCACCAGAGTGTGGGGCCACTCCCTTCCCCAAATGCTCCCGTATCATGCATCACAGCTTAAACATTTGCTTTCTATAGCCGGCCTTAGGCATTTCACTTCACATTACTAGCTCTGCCCACAATAGTGGCATGGCTATTCCACATGACATCATCCACTATACCTGTCTTTCAAGCCTTGTCACAATGTTACATCTCGCACATTCTTTTCTCTGTTGTGGAGCATAAGTTTACACACTTTTATGTCTGATGTACATCTGGTGCAGTTACTACTGTTTTTGAGCTAGGTACATCTTGATATGTGTCTGACTGAACAAATGCATGTACTGTAAATATATTTTGATTGTATGCAGGGATTGGCTGGCAACTTTCAGCCTGGGGGGCAAACACAAGCAAGTGGCCTTTCTACTAGCACACATATCCTGCCGAATCCAATATGTGAAAACTGAGAAGCTTTAAAAGTGCGCTTTAAAAAAAAAAAAAATCATCTGAATGATTCTCCGGTGCCATAAAATGGTATGGTGACAGTAAAATCATTAGATGTTTGCAGATACTGTGGAGCAAAGTGATTTTTCACTATGTTATCTACTTTCATACAAGATCGTTGTAAGTATCAAATAGTGCTAGATTTAGAGCATTTGACAATTACTACCTCTGCATGTATAGGGGGCACTAGGAGAGACGGCAGGGAAAAGGGGCAGTGAGAGAACCTGCAGAGGAAAGGGGGACATTGGGAGACTGCAGGGGAAAGGAAGGCAGTGGGAGAGACTGCAGGGAGATAGTCTTTGAGACTGCAGGGGATTGTCAGAATCATTGGAGTCACAGGGCCCCCTCCATTTGCCTGGGCCTCATACAGGTGTACCACCTGTACCCCCCTGATGGGGGCACTGTCTGTATCTCCCAGGTTGGCTCCCACTAATGCTAGATACCTGCCGAACACAGCAGTGTTCATTTGCCGCAGCCTGAAACTGACAGACGGGAGGCAGGCACCGAATCCTTGCCAGCAGTCATATATATAAATACACAACACAGCAATGGCATGAGTTTTGCTGAAGTGTACCGTCCCGTGTAGCACATGGTACCCTGCCCCTTGGCCCAGCCCGCCACTGAAAGTGCAACTTTCCCCTGCATAAGTTCACAGTGCATATTCAGTCACCTACATATAGTAAGTACTTATACACATAAACAAATAAAAAATCATTGTGCCTGATTCAGAGCTGAATGCAATGCCAATGCTCAAAGTTTTCTATTGTATGTGTGTGTGTGTGTGTGTGTGTGTGTGTGTGTGTGTGTGTGTGTGTGTGTGTGTGAGAGAGAAAATCCCTAAAAACTCCCATGGTGCTTGCATTACACAGAGTGTATTGACAAAGAAGCTGTTGCTATTGAGATGCACAGTAGAAATATTTTGGAAAAGTGTTGGGTGTTCCTGGTCGGTGGCTAAACAGGGTTAGTGGAAGCTTCCATGGTGTGACCGATACATGGTGCCTATGGACACTGACAGTGGGAGTATTTGGATGCATGTATGTACAACAGTGTAGTGCCATTTGCATAAAGTCGCAGATGGGTGACCACCAATAGATACAGCCGTTCACCTGTGAATCAGGACAGTGCTGCCAAGTTATTGTTCCCCTTCATGTTAATCCCCATTTATTTTATTTTTTTATACTATTCTGAATTTGCAATATTGCCAAACATAAAACATAAAATCTTGAGGCAAATTTATAGCCTATTATTAAAATAATATATTATTTTACTTCAGATTCTTTAATTTCCCTTACTGACTTTACTTTTCACTACATTCTCAAAAATATCACTGAATAAAGTTTAAGTACTTGAGTTAATAAAAAATGTCAGCACATGTGATTGTAAAATCCCAGCAATAGATATATGTGTTTATAGATAGGGCATTTTATTTTTCTACATAAATGAAAATGTCAATGAAATAAACTGAAGAGACTTGGGAGTATATTTATCATTGGTGACAGTGGAGCCTGAAGAGTATGACACCGCATACTGCAATGATAAGAAAGAATTTTCAAGAGGGATTTCACAAAAAAACTTTGTTGGGCCAACCTGTTCTGGTGACGAGGTTTGCAGCCAAGTCATAGCTACCTGTATCATTTTACAGCCGGCTGAAAATGGTGTTATCTGGACCAAGCTCTGAAAAATTAAGCTTGGTTACTTGGGTCAGTCCACAGTCTCATTGAGAGTATTGAGGACTGTGGCCTGTAGAGATAGATATCTCTGTTAGGGGGAGATGTACTAAGCACTTTAGAGTGATAAAGTAGAGAGAGATAAATTACCAACCAATCCACTCCTGATGGCCATTTTTCAAACACTGTAAAATGACCGCTAGGAACTGATTGGCTGTTACTTTATCTCTCTCCACGTTATCACTCTCCAATGCTCCACTTTATCACTCTCCAATGCTTAGTACATCTCCCCCTTAGAATGTTCTTAAATAGGCATAATATCTCTGTTAGTCTTTTCCTAAATATGCATTTTATATCATGCATAAATTTCAGTTTCCACATGATTTTCAGTAGAAGTGACCTTAATAAATATACCCATTGATATATAGTATAGCTGCAATGCTAATAGTATAGCATTCGCAATATTAGCTGCAGAGCTCAATACACAGCCAATATGAAATGGCTACAGAAATGGCTAGTTAGTACCACTACTGGTCATCATCATCGTTTTGAGGGTTCTGTAGGGCTGAGTTGGCCCAGACCTACAGTACCTCAAGAGATACATACACATCTAATTATGTTGTACTTTCATGAACATGCCCTTACTGTATTCAGTGTGTGCATGCATATGGGTCCTGTCCCACTCCATACCACCTCTCTGTAAGGGGACATAAGCATAGATACAGCTTGCTTGAGTCATTACCATGCAGGAGATCACAGGAACTGGGAGAGCAGAGAAGCACTGACATTTAAACAAACAGGTGGAGGTGTGCCACTGCTACTGTGCCATATTATTTTCTATAGAACATAGGCAGTTTCAGTTTAACATTTGGTAGACAAGCCTGTTAATAATATTTGAGTTGTTTGCTTATTAGTCACAATTGCGGATAAGAAAAACACTATTTCCTGATGCATTTAATTTCTTTTCATGGGGATGGATACCCCAGCTGTACTGCATTATTTAATGCATCTAGCTGAGCAGACCTGAAGAAGAGCCTATCTGAATGAAGGCATCACATGAATGGATAAAAGCATGATATGATCAGCTCATATGACACTGTTACTGACCAGGTACATTCCATGAATACCTCTTGGCAGACTGCAATAAATAATGCATATCATTTAGAGTATCCATCAGCCATTTAATGCAGATATCCTATTAGCATCAAAAGTTCAAGATTCCTCTACAAATAGAGATCCTAATCCATGAAAGTTGCATACATATACAGAAATGTAATATTTGCTTATGTAAGAAGAAATGTAAAGAAACTTTCCTTGTATACATTTTTTATAGCTTTTTCTGTTTCTCTTTCATAATGTTGACAGTCTGTCACTGGTTCACTATTGGTGTCTCACATTTTCAGAACATATACTTCATATTGTAAAAATGACAGTACTCACGGCTGATAACTGTACAGTGGGAATCTGCAGGACTTTCAGGGATTCTTGAATATTTGAAATGTAAAATCTCCAGCCTGAAATGTTTTCTTCCGTACAATCTCTCCAGTATTCGTATGTAAGCTTGGGGCTTTCTGCAGCCAAGTGAAAACTTGATAGACACTTTTAAATGTGACCTATGTACATGTTACTTGACAGCACTTGTTTTCCATGAAGCAGCCGGGTTAGTTTCTCTGAAAGCAAGGATGTGTTATGTTCTCATATAACCAAGATATAGTAACAAAATACCAAACACCAACCTTTTGTAGTGTCAGTAATATGTAATAGATGTCAACAAACGTAAACAACCTTGACCATAATGCCAGAAGATCTTCCATAGATTCAGAAGCAGAATAAAACAAAAAGTATATTATGTGGATCTGTTGCATTCTGCTGGAAATCAAACTAAACATAATCCATGTTCTCTCACATCTGTTTTTTTCACTCACGTCTACTAAATATAGAACAGTTGCCAGCTGGATAAATTATTGGCACTGAAACTTGCCTAATATCGTTGGGATGTAATTTAACTGTACCATATCATCTGCTTTCAAAAAGAAAGCATAATAAACACAAATTAAATGAAAACATAGGCCCTCATTCCGAGTCGTTCGCTCGGTATTTTTCATCGCATCGCAGTGAAATTCCGCATAGTGCGCATGCGCAATATTCGCACTGCGACTGCGCCAAGTATCTTTGCTATGAAGATAGTATTTTTACTCACGGCTTTTTCCTCGCTCCGGCGATCGTAATGTGATTGACAGGAAATGGGTGTTACTGGGCGGAAACACGGCGTTTTATGGGCGTGTGGCTGAAAACGCTACCGTTTCCGGAAAAAACGCAGGAGTGGCCGGAGAAACGGGGGAGTGGTTGGGCGAACGCTGGGTGTGTTTGTGACGTCAAACCAGGAACGACAAGCACTGAACTGATCGCACTGGCAGAGTAAGTGTGGAGCTACTCTAAAACTGCTAAGTAGTTTGTGATCGCAATATTGCGAATACATCGGTCGCAATTTTAAGATGCTAAGATACACTCCCAGTAGGCGTAGGCTTAGCGTGTGTAACTCTGCTAAATTCGCCTTGCGACCGATCAACTCGGAATGAGGGCCACATAAATGATTTGGCGTCTCTAATAACACCTAAGCAAATATAGTTAAAGAGTAACGCATTTCTTAAGAACAATAAACGCTTTATTCCCATAATACATTTTACATGATAAAAAACACAGTAGCTCCTAAAAACCATTAAAAAATGCATGTATATGTAAAACTTCAACAAGGGGAAAGTTTTTGTGCCCTATTGGAGGCTGACTGTCAATGTATTTGCTGACAGGAAGGTTGTGTGCTGGATATAAACCTCACAAACACAACTTTATCTGAAATACCTTTCATTGGATAAGCTACTAAACTGTTGACTATATGTATGACTTATATTAATAACTCTTTCAGATATGCCAACTAGTATAGTACTAGTGGCACTTCAACATTATTCATTGTACCACTAGGATTATTTTCTATAATGGTTTCCTTGTTTCCCGTTGTCTGATTTTGTTACAGTATACTGTACTTTGTATCTCAGCTTTGAATACATTGACCTGGGTTAGTTTCTAAAGGTGTTCTCACAGTATTACTTACCCTAACCTATTTTCAGCTGATTTTCTTCCTTCTTCCACTACCAGCTGTGGCCAGTGGAAATTACCTTCTTCATTGGCTCAATTAATTGTAATACATAGAGGTGCTCCCTCAACTAAAAATGTCTACCTTTTGTCCTGATATTTAGGATAGCATATTACACAATTGAAGTTGGTGGACCAAATGATAAATTATTCCATACATTAATGGTTACTGTTTAAATCACTGATGGGGAACAAGTGACCTTTGGCCTGCTAGCGCTCCGGTGAATATTGACCTATGAACCCAAGCTTCTTCATGGGTTTAGCCTCCCCCAGCACATTACCCCTGTGTTATTCTTTCTATATTTCCTGCTGCGTTTCAACTGTGGGATCAGCTTTTATGAATTACGTGTGAATGCTGGATAGTAATTTTGGGGTTCATGTGGCATCTAAGGGCATATGGGATATTCTGGGGTTAACTAAAGCTATTTTTTGGCATAGGGATCTAAGTATCTATTGTAACTAGTAGATGAGGGTCTTAGGAAAGCTGATTGTAAACACATCTAAATAGGCAGCTACTAATAATTCCACAACTGTCAACTGTATTTTAAAAATAAATAAAATGATATATAACTTAAAGTACAATATGTATCTATAAAAATCACATAATTTAGGAGAACAAAGCTACCATTTCAAGTATATTCAATAAAAATAAATAAATCACAAAATATATTTATACAACACACGTGAATTTACCAAAGTGTGACACATGTTAAGCACATAGAGAGGCACCTGAGAAATGATAAAGATTTGTTTGACCATTAGATGGATATTGCTGTATTTTTGCATTATTATTTTGGCTTTACCCAGTTGTTTTGGCTGGACTCCCTGGACATCCTGATGGCTTATTCTCTGGAAGGTTTTTTGTTCTGATCTTGGGGTTAGAAAAAAATCATCTCTGCTGATAACTTGGAACAAAAGCTGTCAGGCATACTGCCAAACATCAGAGAGCCTAAAAAGAAGAAGCTGTAATAGTCACCTATCGCTGTTTGATGCACAGTGCCAAAATTATACCAGAAAAAGCTGAAAGCTTACAGCCATTGATAGAAACATGCTCAATTAAATTATTACCTGACTGAAAGATGACTCCCCTACAATATAAATATTGATAAAATAGAGTCTGTAACCAATGTATTTGTTGCCATTTTTCTTATTTCTAGCTTATTTTTATAAGCTTGTCTTGATGTTACATAATAGCACTGCAGGTGACTTAGTTCTGTACTCTAGCAAGTGCTGTCATAATGCTCGACCTAATCATCATTATTATCTTTTATTATGAAGGTACCACATAGTGTATGCTGCTCCGTACAGGAATTATTCATAGCATTACTGTAAAATGCTGTCAAATTCAAAGTGGGTTGTGGACCTGGTTTGTGTGCTTGTGGGACTGACTGTGCTGTTTCTTTAAATAAGAGTCGGGCCAGATGGATTAGAGTCCTTCCAATAGGTTTATTTTAACGAGGAACACAAGTATTATCCAGTGTTACAGGTAATGTCCTGGAGTAGGAGCTCAGGTAAGATGAGGATAGGCTAGGTGGACTGAGACTGCAATGCGGGAACCTTCCTAGACTCAGGATAAGGAATAGTTTATGCAGGATGCTACGTATGTGCGACTGCAGAGCGCAGTGAAGAAGCCACACAGTAGCTGTGTGAAGTGAGACACTGCAATGGCAACCTGAAGCTAAAAATCACCAGTTAAATACCTGCTGGTTAACACTCATTGGCTCACTGCAGCTCAGAGCTCCAGCACTGCCTGATTGACTGCTGTAGTCACATGACCTCCATCCAAGATGCCAGTGCCTACAAGCTGGTGCCACTGACCTCCTGCAACCAGCCTAGACCTGAGTCCAGCACCAGCAGCCCTCACCAGCCTGCACAACACCCACCGCCAGAAGCCCGCCCCGCTCCTGGAAGGGCCCCGCCACATCTATCGGATCAGTAAATCCTGGACTCCCCAGGGCCTGCATCACTGGTCCATGAAACTACCCCCTTTTTAGGGTGGCCTCTGGACACCATCTAGGTTTATCCAGGTTTTCATCATGGAACTTGCAAATCAAGGCTGGTGCATGCGCGTCTGAAGAGTTTTCCCAGGATCGTTCTTTGGGACCATAACCTTTCCAGTCGAATAGATACTGGAGATGACCAAAGCAAATATGAGAGTCCAGGATCTTCTTTAACACTCTTTGATCTGTGATCACTCTTGGCGGATATAGAAGAATATTACAGAATTTATTTAAGAACAATGGTTTCAACAAAGAATTATGAAGCGAAGAAGAAACTTTAAGATATGGAGGTAGTTTGAGTCTGTAGGTTCCAAAGGAAAAGGACCAATAAATTGATGCGCAAATTTCATGGAGGGGACCTGAAGTCTCAGATTGCAAGTAGAAAGCCAAACTTGATCTCCAATTTCGAGTCTAGGTAACACTCTTCTCTTCCTGTCTGCCCAATGTTTGCAGCAAAGGGAAGATTTCTGTAGACTTCAATGAACCTCCCTCCAAATCTTGGAGAACCATTTTAGGGACTCTGTCACAGCGGGAAGATCCAAAGTTGATATGCTTTGGACTTTGGGAACCTGAGGATGTTGACCATAAACAGTGTAGCAGGGAATGTGACCAGTTGAGGAGTGATATGAGTTATTATGCCCAAGGTAAATATTCAACCCAGTCTTCCTGCGAGGAAGAGAGATGCATCCAAAGAAATGTTTCCAAGTCTTGATTCACTCTCTCAGTACTTCCATTGGTTTATGGATGGTAGGCTATTGAAAACTTCAGTTGAACTTGCAAAGCTGCACAAAGAGCTCTCCAGAATTTTTCTATAAACTGTTTGCCTCTGTCTGAGACTGTTTCAGTTGGAAGAACATGGAGCTTAAAAATTTCAGAGATAAATAGATGAGCTTATTCAGAAGCTGACGGTAAGCCCTTAAGTGGCACAAAATGAGCCATTTTGGAAAAGCGGTCGATTACCACCCATATGGTGGTATATACTTTTGAAGATGGTAAGTCTGTTATAAAATTCATCGATAGATGGGTCCAAGGCCATTGGGGAGCAGGTAATGGTAGCAGCTCTCCTGCGGGATGCAGACGGTACACTTTATGTTGTGCACATTTTACACATGAAGAAATAAAGGTCAGAATTTAAGGATGGCCACCAGTAGGTGCATCAGAGGAATTCCAGGGTCTTATGAATTCCGGCATGCTGATAGAATCAGATTGAATGAGCCTGAGTGAGAAGTTTTTACATAAAGACCAAGGTACAAAGATCTTCCATGGGGAAGGTTGTATATTTGTGACAGCAAACACCTTTGGTTCCAAAACTGGCTGTTGTAGAGTAGAATCCACCACATCTGCCAAGGGAAATGAGCGGGAAAGTCTGCCATCTGATTCTCTGTACCCGGCCGGAATGAGAGTGAGAAGTTGAAGCAAGAGAAGAACATGGCCCAACTAGCCAGTCAAGGACTAAGGGGGTAATTCAGACCTGATAGCTCGCTAGCATTTTTTGCACCGCTGCGATCAGGTCAGAACTGCGCATGCGTATGCACCGGTACAAAGCGGATAGTTGCTGTGCGATGGGTTTTTTGAAGACTCCATTCGCACAGCCAATCTAAAGGAGATTGACAGGAAGAAGGTGTTTGTGGGTGGCAACTGACCGTTTTCAGGGAGTGGCTGGAAAAATGCAGGTGTGTCCAAGCATTGGCAGGGCGGGTGTCTGACGTCAACTCCGGCCCCGGACAGGCTGAAGTGATCGCAGTGGCTGAGTAAGTCCTGGGGAACTTGCAAAGGGAGAGAACAGAATGCTCTTGTGTGGGTGCACTCTTGAGAGAAAAAGTTGATAATGTATGAAAATTTAGAGAATGCTTAAGACATAACTTTTATTAACAATATTAAAACAAAATTGCTCTTCCCAAAGATCTATGAAGAAAATAAAGATTTGAGAAAATGTTAAAATTGTTCTGGTCTCTTTACTTCAAAGAGTATTTGGAAAGGTTGTAGACATTGGATTGTCATACCCCCATTTCCCCTGACCAGTACAGAGTTTCTGTATTAATGGAACCGGGGGTTGGTCAAAACACAGTTTTTATAAGGAAAGTCCAAATAATTAAACTATGAATAACTAGAATGGTAATCAGTGGTCACCACTGTAGGGATTATACACCTGAATTACATATAAATACCATATTTACAGGCAGAATTGTAGGCATCATATTACAGTCAAAAAACTGTTAATATTGTAAACACTGTGATGGAGAAATACGGAATAGAGTTAGTGGTGATACTGCTGTTGGTGTTTAATGTCACATGAAGGAGGAAGTTCATTCCTGCTCAGTGTTTACAAGAAGAGAAATAAATCTATAATAATATTGATGCCAATTAATCTATCTATATATATATATATATATATATATATATATATATATATATGTATATGTAGGAGATAAAAATTAATAATGATGATGCTGTCCTGGCCTCAGTTAAGAAAGAAACTGAGAATTTGGCTCATATTATGGAGAAGCCCCTTAACAACAAAATCACACTGAAAAATAACAAGTGTAATAAGGGAAAGAAAATAATATAATTCTCCCTAAACAGAATGTTGCTATCTGTGGCATAGGTCCACAAGATAGAGGGGGCTTACGAATCTCCAATCAACCAGAAAGCCAGGGAATCTGAACAGGTGTTTAGGATAATGCCACTGTGGGACTGTGTGGACGGAGCCCCCCGCAGAAAACGCGTTTCACCCTTAGGGCTTGTTCACTTCCGGGTTCCGTGTGGTCCGGTGGGGGAGCAGGTTTTTAAAGCAGCTGGAAGGTGCAATTAGCCAATGAGGACGTGTGAACGACCAGTGAATTACCGCTGGAGTCCGCGGTTGCTAGGTGATGTAATTGTGGAGGTAAGAACGAGAGGCAGAGACCTGATAGGTAGACGAGGTCTCGCGAGATTAGAGGCGCCATGTTGGTTGAGGGAATAGAGATTAGAGCTAAGGGCAGGCCCCGGAAATCAAGGGCATTACTTAGTAATGATTGCTATAAGAAGGTGGATGCATAATACCTTATATAGGTGCATAAAAAAGTATTACTGTGAGAACGTGGATGCATAAGACCTAGGTATAGATAATTAATAATGGACCTGTAAGGAGATGAGGTATATAAACGTAATAATTGGCCGGGATGAAAAAATAATAAATGTCCCTAGGGGCAGATAACGCCATATTGGTTAAGGGAAAAAAAGGGAAAAGTTGTAGGCAAATGAACTATATATAACTGATCTATGTAAGAAAGGAAAAAATGATATATATAAATGAGTAAATTGGGTTTGAACCTCATGGTGTTAATAATATATAGGTGTGGGGACTATGAAATTATTATGAATATAAAGGATAGAGACATGGTAAAAAATTAGCTAAAATCAATAAGGAAAAAGTGTTAATAGGGGAATAAAAAATGCATTAGGGAATATGCAGAGACAAGGTGGAATGGGGAATAATGCTGAAAATTAGAACCGAATGTGAAAGAGGATGAAAGTGTGTGAAGTGTAAAATTGTTTGAGGTTAGATAAATAGGGGAAAATAAATATAGGGATAAGGTTAGTGAATAAATGAAGATGTGAAATGTGCAAACTGAAAAGGGTAAAAAGAATTAAAAAAATATAAATTAAAATTATGTTCATATAAGTGAACGGTATAATTAGGCAGTGTCCTGGAAACTAAATAAATGAAAAAAAATTATTTTTTTTTTGTTATAGCAAGAATGCAATATATGTAACAATTATGTAGAAAAGAGGAAGGGATGATATATGGAAATAAATGAATGGGTTAAACCTGTGTTGACCAATGAAGTGACATTAATGAAAATGTACGTGTAGTGGTTGTGAAAAATATGTGAGAATCAGGATTAAATGATATGTGAGAACTGTGAAGAATGGAGAAAATTAACAGTAAAGGGATAAAAAAATAAAGAATTATGTACAATCATAGGAGTAAAATGATTATTAAGTGAAACTAAAGTGTGGGAAAAAGTGAAGGCGTGTAGGATGTAATTGTATAACTGTGTTACATGAATTAGGTAAATTGATTGAAAGGCTGGTGTGTGAAGGAAATGTGAGGGGAAAGGGGTGCAAGCTAGTGGGAGGTAAGAAGAAGAAAAGAAGGAGTGAAAACTGGGAAATAAGGATAGTGGAGAGGATGTAAACAAGAGACAAGTATAGATGAGATCATTGGATGCAACAGGAAATAGAAAGTGAGAGGGGAGTGAGGAAGGGGAAAGGAAAATGAGGGGAAAGAAAAGAGGAAAAAACATGAAAGAGGAGGGAAAAGACAGCATAAATGGGTAAAGAACAGGACGGTAGGGTCTGGTGGGCGAAATGAAGGATGGACAAGTAGGACAGAGGGGAAATATGTGGGGGATAGGCCTAGATATATAGAAGGGGATATGAAAGTGATTTGGAAGAAAAAAGGGGGGAAGGGAGGGGAAAGGAAAAGGTGTAGGGGTGACTTAAAGACTGTAGAGCGAAAAATGGGGGAGCATTATAAAAATTTATATTAAAATTCAAGGATAAATGGAAATCATACTGTTACAGGGACTGAATTAAGTGTATTTGAGGCAATGAAGAAGAATCACAGGAGAACTACATAGTTTACATTATAATGTTACAGGGACTGAAATAGATGTATATAAGGGAATGAAGAAGAATCCCAGGAATCACAGGAAAACTCCATAAATTACATCATACTGTTATAGGGACTGAAATAGGTGTATATAAGGGAATGAAGAAGAATCACAGGAAAGCTCCATAATTTATAGTTTCATTTAGACCAAAAGGCTTCAAACTGTTCAGGCGAAAAATCCACTCGCTCTCTTTTTTATAGAGCTCTTTGGTTATGTCCCCTCCTCGTATGCCCAGATGAACACGATCCAGGCCAAAGGTCTTAAATTCTTTAACAGATCCTTTGTGATGAAAATGAAAATGCCTGGCAACTGACGTGAGCTGTTTCATCCGTGCCAGATCTCTGGAGGCATTGCGGATGTTTCCTAGATGTTCCATCACTCTCTCTTTGAATTTACGTGTGGTCATACCAATATATTTGAGATTGCACCCACAGGTTATGCAATAGATCACCGCCTGAGTATTGCAGTTGAAAAAATGTTGTAAAGTGATAGACTGGCCATATCTGTCAATGACAGTATTGGTTTGCAGGATCTGTGTGCATGATTTACATTGTCCACAAGGAAAAGAACCAGTGATAGATGTTTTTTTAGAAATAGAAGTAACCAGGTGGCTGCGCACTAGCTGATCTTTCATATTTCTAGATCTATGCCAGCTCATTTGTAATGAAGAATTGAAGAAAGGTGCTAGGTCAGGATCCAGTTGCAGAATGGGAAGATGTTTGGTTATGGCTCCTTTCAGCATTCTCAGGACAGAAAGTGCCAATGAATCGAATAATATCATCCTGCTCCGTGTCTTTGGTTTTCTTCCCAAAAATCAGATTTTCCTTCTTAGTTACTGCAGTGGCTGTATATGCACGTTTGAGTGAGCGTTTGCTATAGCCTCTGGCTAAGAGGCAATTAGTAAGTTCCAAACTCTTGATTTTGAAGATTTGGTCCTCCGAGCAATTGTGTCTCAAACACAAGTATTCCCCTTTCGGGATGTTTTCAATAGTGGGGGGAAAATGTGAGCTTGTTTGGTGAAGGAGACTGTTAGTTGCAGTCTCCTTGCGGTATAATTCAGTTTCCAAAAAACCTGCGTTAGATTTGTAGATATTGAGGTCTAGGAATGGTACCATTTCAGAGCTGATGAGATGTGTCAAGGTAATGTTGAGATCATTCGTATTGAGAATCTGAATAAAGTCCATGAGCAGACCTCTGTCACCATTCCAGATTATGAATACATCGTCGATGTACCTCAACCATAATGTTACATGTGTGGTGTATTTTTCATTGGAGGTATTGAAAACATAAAAGTGCTCCCACCACCCCAAAAAAAGGTTCGCATATGTGGGTGCACATGCCGCACCCATTGCGGTTCCCCTGATTTGTAGGAAAAATTGGTCTTGAAAGACAAAATAATTTTTAGAGAGAAAAAATTGAGCAACTGTAAAAGAAAATCGGAAAAATCATTGGTGCCAGTTTGATCCAGAAAGAATTTAGCTGCTGTCAGGCCTTGATGATGATTAATACTGGTGTAGAGCGCCTCTACATCTAGAGTCACTAGGACAGGCCTGGCCAACCTGTGGCTCTCCAGATGTCGTGAAACTACACATCCCAGCATGCCCTGCCAGAGTTTTAGCATTCCCTAATAGAAAAACTGTGGCAAAGCATGATGGGACTTGTAGTTTTACAACAGCTGGAGAGCCACAGGTTGGCCAGGCCTGCACTAGGAGGAAATCATTCTCAAAATGAATATCATGGACTTTCTGCAATAAATCAGCCGTATCCTGTAAGTATGATGGTAATTCCAGAACAAATTCACGTAGATGTAGGTTCAGAAATCGACTGGGTTGCTCCAAAATCCCACCGTTACCTGACATTATTGGTCTGCCAGGTGGCTGGTCAGCATTTTTGTGAATCTTGGGCAAAAGATAGAACGTAGGAGTTTTAGGATTTTGGACAGTGAGATATGCTGCTTCTTGTTTGGTGATAGTGCCTTATGCAGCAGCTTCTTGTATCAAAGAGGTGTAAGCTTTCAAAAACTTTGTAGTTGAATCATTCAGAAGCTTCTTATAACACAAAGGATTGAATAGCTATCTGTGTGCTTCAGTGATATACATTTGTTGTGGCCAAAGAACAATATTGCCACCTCTATCCGATGGTTTTACAATTATATCACGCCAGGTTTCCATTTCACGTAAGGCTTGTCTCTCTTTAAATTTGAGATTCCTGGGAAGGTGTTGATGGCCAGTTTTAGTTTGGACGTAGATATCATCAAATTCTTTTGACACTCTGTTCAAAAAGACCTTCATTTCTGGGCTGGTATTATCTGGAGGAAAGAATGAAGATTTGGGTTTACATTTGGGTCGACAGGAGGTGTTTTCTTCCATATTAGATTCAGTTTGAAGTTCCTCTAGGACTTGGATAGCTTGAAGATCATCAGTGGACAATTCTGCACTACAGGTGCTCTCTTGTCTCAGTTGTTGCTTGACAAATTTTTTTTTAAGAAGAAGCTTCTTTCCAAACAGTCTCAGATCTTTCTCCCAGGACAATCTGTTAAAAGATCTAGAGGGCGAAAAGGAAAGACCTTTGGCTAGTACCTCCATGTGGACAGGGGAGAGAGATCTTTTGGACAGATTAATGACCTGTAGTAAGGAAGAATTCTCATGAACTACCGCAATGTTTTCCTCTGACGAGCAGGGTATCGAGCGGTCCTTGATGTGTCCCAATCTGGGTTGCGTCTGTCGTTTCTTCTTTCCCCCTTCCCCCTCGCCTGGTTTTCCTTGATTTCTGATCCGACCTCTTGGTTTTGAACCCTGGCCTAAAAAACGTTGGGAAAATTCTTCAACCTCTTCCTGGTTATATTTGGTATTTTCAAAGGTCTCACTGGCTGAGTCTAAACTATTGGAGGATTCAAATTCGGAGAAAGTGGGATCTTCCCTCTGTTTGCGATTCCTGTTAGGGGGTATAGGATTCCACCTGAAAATATCTCCACGTGCAAAGTCCCGTTTGTCCCTAATAAATTTATTTAGCTTACGATCCACTATTGTCTGTTCATATAGCTTTAATTCTTTTTTGTGTTTTTCAAAAGCTGTCTGAAAAGATATGTCCTTTTCCCAAGTTTCCAAGTTTTTACCCAGTTCATCTATTTCTTTTTCCACTTGATCTATGAGTAGTGTGTCATGTTTGACCAAAAGATGCAACAATTCGCAGGAGCACTTCAGAAGTGCTGCCTCCAACTCCGTCTTCAGGTTCTCAGTAGCAAGTGGAAAAGAAGGGAATACTTTTGGTCTCAGTCCCCGGGGCACAATCTTGTGTTTAATGTAGTTTTCTAGTGTGGTGATGTCCCACGATAGACGAGTTCTTCTATGCAAACTGTTTTGTAATCTAGAGAAAGTAGTCCTCCAATCTGAATTACAAGACGATTCTTCAAATGTTTCAGAGAAGAGATCCCCAAAATTTTCCAGATTTTGGCGTTTCGTTAACTCCGCTTTAAGTGAAAATGTGGTCATATTAATGACCTTATGTTGTATAGGGTGAAGTATAGACTGATGAAGCAGGGTTGAAGCTGCTAAAACAGGATCTGGGAAGGGAAGAATTGATAAATTCGAAATAAGAATAGAGACCGTGCCAACCAATCAGAGACTGTTTTTTCAACAGTATAGAGTACTTGCAGAAAGACAACGGGCGATCTGGCACAGGGTTTATTTAAGTATAATAATTTATAAATTCGAGAGAAAAGGACTAAAATTGGACAGTATGTTACCCTTATTAACAGGGAGAAAAAAACGTATATTACTGTTTTTTCTATGGTATGCTGTCCTGGTTGGTGGTGCACCCAGAGCCAGAAAGTACGCAGACTTGCAATGGGAGAGAACAGAAGGCTCTTGTGTGGGCACACTCTTGAGAGAAAAAGTTGATAATGTATGAAAATTTAGAGAATGCTTAAGACATAACTTTTATTAACAATATTAAAACAAAATTGCACTTCCCAAAGATCTATGAAGAAAATAAAGATTTGAGAAAATGTTAAAATTGTTCTGGTCTCTTTATTTCAAAGAGTATTTGGAAAGGTTGTAGACATTGGATTGTCATACCCCCATTTCCCCTGACCAATACAGGGTTTCTGTATTAATGGAAGCGGGGGTTGGTCAAAACACAGTTTTATAAGGAAAGTCCAAATAATTAAACTATGAATAACTAGAATGGTAATCAGCGGTCACCACTCTAGGGATTATACACCTGAATAACATATAAATACCATATTTACAGGCAGAATTGTAGGCATCATATTACAGTAAAAAAACTGTTAATAATGTAAACACTGTGATGGAGAAATACGGAATAGAGTTAGTGGTGATACTGCTGTTGATGTTTAATGTCACATGAAGGAAGAAGTTAATTCCTGCTCTACAACACCAGGTATTCGCAGGCAGTCACCTTTCCTGATACTAACCCAGCCCAACGCTGTTTAGCTTCCAAGATCGGACGAGATCGGGCGCTGACAGCATGGTATGGTAGTAGAGATTTATGTGTACACCAATGAGACTGCACCTATATAAGAAATAAGAAATTGGAAGAAACAGAGAGGAGATGGTCCTTACCTTACAGGTCCATTATTAATTATCTATACTTAGGTCTTATGCATCCACGTTCTCACAGTAATCCTTTTTATGCACCTATATAAGGTATTATGCATCCACCTTCTTATAGCAATCATTACTAAGTAATGCCCTTGATTTCCGGGGCCTGCCCTTAGCTCTAATCTCTATTCCCTCAACCAACATGGCGCCTCTAATCTCGCGAGACCTCATCCACCTATCAGGTCTCCGCCTCTCGTTCTTACCTCCGCAATTACATCACCTAGCAACCGCGGACTCCAGCGGTAATTCACTGGTCGTTCACACGTCCTCATTGGCTAATTGCACCTTCCAGCTGCTTTAAAAACCTGCTCCCCCACCGGACCGCACGGAACCCGGAAGTGAACAAGCCCTAAGGGTGAAACGCGTTTTCTGCGGGGGGCTCCGTCCACACAGTCCCACAGTGGCATTATCCTAAACACCTGTTCGGCTTCCCTGGCTTTCTGGTTGATTGGAGATTCGTAAGCCCCCTCTATCTTGTGGACCTATGCCACAGATAGCAACATTCTATTTAGGGAGATTTATATTATTTTCTTTCCCTTATTACACTTGTTATTTTTCAGTGTGATTTTGTTGTTAAGGGGCTTCTCCATAATATGAGCCAAATTCTCAGTTTCTTTCTTAACTGAGGCCAGGACAGCGTCATCATTATTAATTTTTATCTCCTACATATATATATACCGATAGATTAATTGGCATCAATATTATTATAGATTTATTTCTCTTCTTGTAAACACTGACATTTTTGCTGCATTTTTTTCTTTCCATATTGGGATGATTTTTTCATGTTTTTTTCATGTTTTTTTCTTCAGATGGTCATATACCCTGCTTTGTGTAATTCACTTACAAAGCCCCATATCACCTATATCTTACAATTGACATATGGTGCCTTTAATTGTATTCTACCTAATACTGTGAGAACTTGTTCACATTATATCATATATTCCTCACCTTGTTAAGGGGCATACCCTCTTTTAATTAAGATTTTCATGTGTATGTTATAATAAGATTTTCAATTACACCAGTATCTAAGGGTGAGACACCAGGGAATTTTTCCCATTACTATTGGAAGATCCAGTCCTCAGTAATTATATTTTGTGTAGCAGCAAAATCTTTTTATTATCCTGCTAAAGCTATTAGCCTATTATATCCAAATTGTTATCTAATTAACTGGTTATCACATTCTTTATTCACTAATTTCGTGGACTCTCATTCATGATTCCCGGAACATTGTACCACAACAGTGGGAACTTTTGAACCGGGTCTAACGTGGAAAGCAGATCCACATATTTTCACCAACTTTTTTCTTATTCTCCATCTCCTCTCTGTTTCTTCCAATTTCTTATTTCTTATATAGGTGCACTCTCATTGGTGTACACATAAATCTCTACTACCATACAACGCTGTCAGCGCCCGATCTCATCCGATCTTGGAAGCTAAACAGCGTTGGGCCGGGTTAGTATCAGGAAAGGTGACTGCCTGCGAATACCTGGTGTTGTAGAGCAGGAATTAACTTCCTCCTTCATGTGACATTAAACACCAACAACAGTATCACCACTAACTCTATTCCGTATTTCTCCATCACAGTGTTTACAATATTAACAGTTTTTTGACTGTAATATGATGCCTATAATTCTGCCTGTAAATATGGTATTTATATGTAATTCAGGTGTATAATCCCTAGAGTGGTGACCGCTGATTACCATTCTAGTTATTCATAGTTTAATTATTTGGACTTTCCTTATAAAAACTGTGTTTTGACCAACCCCCGCTTCCATTAATACAGAAACTCTGTACTGGTCAGGGGAAATGGGGGTATGACAATCCAATGTCTACAACCTTCCCAAATACTCTTTGAAATAAAGAGACCAGAACAATTTTAACATTTTCTCAAATCTTTATTTTCTTCATAGATCTTTGGGAAGGGCAATTTTGTTTTAATATTGTTAATAAAAGTTATGTCTTAAGCATTCTCTAAATTTTCATACATTATCAACTTTTTCTCTCAAGAGTGTGCCCACACAAGAGCCTTCTGTTCTCTCCCATTGCAAGTCTGCGTACTTTCTGGCTCTGGGTGCACCACCAACCAGGACAGCATACCATAGAAAAAACGGTAATATACGTTTTTTTTCTCCCTATTAATAAGGGTAACACACTGTCCAATTTTGGTCCTTTTCTCTCGAATTTATAAATTATTATACTTAAATAAACCCTGTGCCAGATCGCCCGTTGTCTTTCTGTAAGTCCTGGGGAACTCAGAAACTGCACAAAGTTTTTTTGTACTGCTCCACTGCACATGCGATCGCACACTTGAACAGCTAAAATAAACTTCCCAGTGGGCGGCGACTATGCGAACGCAGGGCTGCAAAAAACAGCTAGCGCGTGATCAGGTATGAATTACCCCCTAAGACATTGGAAATTTTCAGGAAAATTAGGTTCTTATGATCCGTAAATATCGTAATCGGAAATTTAGTTCCTTCTAGAAGATACCGCCACTCTTCCAAAGCTAGCTTGATTGCCAGTAGTTCTTGCTCACCTATAGAGTCATTCTGCTTGGCAGGGAGAAATTTTTTCGAGAAGAACCCACATGGATGGAGTTGGTTATCCTCAAACTTCTGCAACAAAACCAATCCTACTGCTTCAGAGGAGGCATCAACTTCTAAGAAAAAAGCTCTATTCATATCTGGTTGTCTTAACAATGGGGCCTTAACAAAAACTTGTTTAAGAAATTGAAAGGCAGATTGCGCAGCTGGAGTCCATTGATTAGGGTTTGCTCCTATAACTGTAGGGGCAGTTATAGGTGCTTCTAATGTATAAAAGCCTTTAATGAATTTCCTGTAGTAATTTGGGAACCCTAGAAAGCGCTGAATCACTCTGAGGGAAGTTGGCTGTGACCAGTCTAAGATTGCTTGAACTTTCCTGGGGTCCATCTCCAAACTAGAGCCAGAAATTATATACCCAAGAAAAGGCATGGGTGGTTGTTCAAAAATGCATTTCTCCAGTTTACAGTAGAGATGGTGCCTTCGCAACTGTCAAAGTACTTCTTGGACATGACGACGGTGTTCTTGGGTATTGGAAGAAAAAAATTAAGATGTCATCCAAACAAACCACCACTGAATGGTTGAGTAAATCTCTAAATATCTGATTTACAAAATTTTGAAATACCGCTGGAGCGTTACTCAGTCCAAAGTGCATCACAGGGTATTCAAAGTGGCCATCTCGGTGGTGTAAAAAGGCCATCTTCCACTCATCTCCAGATCGAATTTGAATGAAATTGTATGCACCTCTAAAATTCAATTTGGTAAAGATCATAGCTCCTTTAGCTCGATCAAATAACTTGGTAATCAAATGAAGGGGATAACGGTTCTTGATGGTGATTTTAGTCAATCCCCTGTAATCAATACAGGGCCGTAACCCTCCATCCTTTTTCTGTACAAAGAAGAATCTGGCTCCAGCTGGTGATGAGGATGGATGAATGAACCCCTTGTCTAGATTTTCCTGAATGTACTCAGACATGGCTTGAGTCTTGGGAATTGACAATGGGTAAGTACTTCCCCTAGGCAGAGTTTTCCCTGGCAACAAGTCAATTGGACAATCCCAAGACCGATGCGGAGGTAATAATTCAGCACACTGCTACTGAAAACATTCATGAAGGAGGCATACTGAAAAGGAACTCAGAGTGATTCTGCTACTTGAACTTTATTAAGTGGTTTTACACTTGTAATACATTAAGAAAAGCAATAATCTCCCCAAGATGCAACTTGCATCTTCTGACAGTCCATTCTGGGACTATGTCTATGCAGCCATGGGAACTATTTCATGTGATGCTCTGGGAATAACTAAAAAATTATTTAACTCTCTACGCCTACGCGCAAATGAACTGGGAGAGTCTGATGAGTGATTATACCACAAGAAATTCAGCCCCCATCCACTGCAGATAATGTGATAGGACATGAAAGGCTCGATACTGGAATCTGAAGTTGTTTCTCCAAATCTGCTATGATAAAGTTTCCAGTGGCTCCGGAATCTATGAGACAAGAAACTTTTTTGACTTTGCGGTAATTCAAGATAAACCTCCATGATTGTTTTGGAAACTGGCTTAACACTCCTAACCTGGTGTCTCTTTGGCCGGTGAGGAGAGCTAGTTTCCTGAACAGAGAGTGCAGGAGGCCACCAGATGCCCCGAATCTCCACAATACAAGTATAGCTTCTCCCTGTGTCTCCTCTGGCGTTCCTCTGGAGTAAGACGAGCTCTGTATCAGACTGGCTGATTGAGACTTGGAGACAAGAGACAACAAGTACAGTTTGGCCTGGATAGTGCTAAGGGTAGAACATGAGGAAGGAGGGCCATGTTTGTGAGAGATTACATACTGCAGCACTGGTTTACAGTAGGCATCCCATAATGTAAACAGTGCTTTATGGGAACATGCGGTGAGGTAAATGGCTGAGGAGGTACTGGCTATTACCAGAGGCAGATATATACACAATATATGAGCCTAAGGGTTCATGCAGGCATTATACTGTACATAGGTACAGCAGTATATACTACTGGAAATTTGGTGAGTTTTGAACAGAGATATGCAGAAAAGATAGGCAGGGGAGGCACTGCCTCACTTGTCATAGACTTTTTTATTCCAGAGTTTTGACAATAAAAATGATTAGAATAATACAAAGAAGATATTTCTAATATATTCTTTCTATTTTTCATATACTGTAGTCAAAACTCTTTCATATATATTAGTATGACAGGAAAGGCTCGGCCTCACCTACCTCTCCCCACCGCATACCACTAGTTTACAGTGTACTTGGAATTGTGGCTGCAGGGCAGGAATGGTTTACATTGGAATGAATGAAACTAGGAGGGTGAATGATAATCATCCTCATTCAGTATCACATATATGGAATATAGTAGAAGAGAGTAAATCCAGGCTTAACCAAGTATGCTACTTAGCTGTGGTAACAACCTATTCCGGCATGTGGTTACAATAGTGCCAGTCGGGATATCGGATGTCACAGTGCCGACACCGGAATCCCAACTAGTGGTGGAATCCCGACTCCACAGGCTTTTCTCCTTCTATGGGGGTCCATGACACCTATAGAGAGAGAATATAACCTGGCGAGCACAGCAAGCCCGCAAGGGGCTTTCTAGCGCTCGCCCCTCTGCCGGCATACCGGTGTCCGGGATCCCGCTGTCGGTATACAGACGGCCGGTATCCCAGCCAGTTTTTCATACTGATCCCCCTAGTCTATATAAGTGCTATGAATATAGGACAGATTCATTTTTAACACATTAGGATATGTGTGTCTGCAATGTCATCTGTAAAACTTGAGACAGTCAGTAGGCGCTCTGAACATGGATTTCATGTGGTAAAGGAGACTGCATGCAGAAGGCTATGTATAGTAAATGCACAGGTATAGCTGCAGGAGGCAGACAGCACACTGGTTTACCATGGCCCTCATTCCGAGTTGTTCGCTCGCTAGCTGCTTTTAGCAGCATTGCAAACGCTAGGCCGCCGCCCTCTCCAAGTGTATCTTAGGTTAGCAGAATAGCGAACGAAAGATTACCAGAACTGCTACTAAATAATTCCCTGAAGTTTCTGAGTAGCTCCAGACCTACTCTGGGACTGCGATCAACTCAGTCCGTTTAGTTCCTGGTTGGATGTCACAAACACTCCCTGCATTCGGCCAGCCACTCCTGCGTTTTTACCTGGCACGCCTGCGTTTATTAGCACACTCCCTGAAAACGGGCAGTTTCCGCCCAGAAACACCCACTTCCTGTCAATCACACTACGATCACTCAAGCGATTAAAAAACGTTGCTCGAACTTGTGTAAATCTACAAAGTTTTGTGTGAAAGTACTTAGCGCATGCGTGCTGCGTACCATGCGCATTTTTGCCGTTTTTCCACTTGATCGCTGCACTGCAAAAATCGGCAGCGAGCGAACAACTCGGAATGACCACCCATGAGCGCTAATAACAAAAGAATAACCAAATGGTAACTTCTTGCTGTGGAATTGTGAATGCTCAGAACAAGCTGTATACAATAGGACAGAAGCACTCTGGTGAAACACTAGAAAGTGAATGGCACAGGTGATGGAGCTCAGGAACTGGGAACCACTTCTATCACAGAGGGGTCCAGTAAACTTAGAAGAATAGTTGTAATAGCAATGGATAGGTGGCAGAGAGCAGTTAAATAGGGGCACATGATTGGATGTGAAAGTCAAGTGCTTTGTACAGATGCTGTAAACAGCTGAATGTGTCTCAGATGACTTCAGGTAAGATGGGGATGCCCTTGCCGCGTTGGACCGCAGTTACATGGGATACCTAAGATGACTGGCCAGCAGACATGCTCCAGCCAGTAAATCAGCAGTGCCAGATATGGTAAGAGGGTCTAAATAGCCAATTTGTGACAATTCTATTAGGATACAAAAGGAAGAGACTTCACACAGAACTTCACACCAACATAAACCAATATACAGTAGAAAATCCAAATAATGATATCAATTCATCAATCCAGGAGAATTACTAGGTTGGTGGTGCATCCAAGAGTTACAAGGAAACTCTTTTTTTTCTGGGACACTCAATGATTGTATGTTGTAAAATTTGCCTTTTATTTAAGTTGATTAAAATTAGATATTACGTTTCATGAACATCAGTGTAAAATAAATTTTTAGATTTTTGCTAATTTATTAAAAATAAAAAAACCTAAGAAATCACATGTATATAAGTATTAACAGCCTTTGTTCAATACTTTGTTGATGCACCTTTGACAGCAATTATAGCCTAAAGTCTTTTTGAATATGATGCCACAAGCTTGGTACACCTATCTTTGCTGCAGTTTCGCCCATTCTTCTTTGCAGCACCTCTCAAACTCCATCAGGTTGGATGGGAAACGTTGGTGCACAGCCATTTTCAGATCTCTCCAGAGATGTTCAATCGGATTCAATTCTGGGCTCTGTCTGGGCGACTCAAGGACATTCAGAGATTTGTCCTGAACCACTCCTTTGATACCTTGGCTGTGTGCTTCGGATTGTTGTCCTGCTGAAAGATGAACCGTCGCCCCAGTCTGAGGTCAAGAGCACTCTGGAGTAGGTTTTCATCCAGGATGTCTCTGTACATTGCTGCATTCATCTTTCCCTCTATCCAGACTAGTCTCCCAGTTCTGCCGCTGAAAAACATCCACACAGCATGATGCTGCCCCCACCATGCTTCACTGTAGGGGTGGTATTGGCCTGGTTATGAGCGGTGCCTGGTTTCCTCCAAAATGACACCTGGCATTCACGCCACAGAGTTCAATCTTTGTCTCCTCAGACCAGAGAATTTCCCCTTGGTTATTATGACAGAAGCCATAACTACTAGAGAGGGTCCAAGGTTTTGGCCTATAGTAGCCTTGCCTCTTTTACCGTGGTGATTCAGTTCCAGGGTATACAATCTTCATGAGATGGATAAGCATTGACAAATATGTTATTTAATATATTTTTCATTATTAAAAATGCATATGGTACTGTATTTTTTAATTCTAGAAAATTAATATCTCTTAGAACATGTCTGTGCAGACTGGGCATTAGATGAACTGTAGACAATTATGGTGTTATATTGTGGTGTACCAGCTCAGATAACAGATTCTATTACCCTTGTTACTCATCATTATAAAACAAAAGAAATTTGATCTGCTGATATTGTTTCTTGTTTTCTATATCTTAGAAGTGAAAATAGTTTATGTTCTTATACGAAACAATTTTTGAACAAACTTAGGTTCCCATTTCAGATACATTATTTCAATTCAAATGGCTAAATTTACTAAGTGGCGGATTTGGTTGCTGGAAACCAGTGTCAATTGTTTTTCATGTCAAATTGGTAGAATTTATTAAAGGTTGCTTTTGATGTCTAAACATAATTTCCCTTTGATCCCTGGAGGATTCTAAATTATAACAATGGCATATTCTGTTTGTGGCTGTTTCTATTGAAACCACAGTGGAATAGAAACTAAACAATATAGCTGATTATTCTTCAATTTATGCACTGCTCAATGGGCAAATTAATAGAGTGATTGAATTGTGAAAGAGTATCTCAGGACATATAGGGGGAGATTTATAAAGCCTTGGAGAGAATGCAAACAAATGGAAACCAACTGCGCTAATGCAAATGATCACAATCATATATTGACTGAAAAATTAATATCTGAATATTAGGGAGCCTTATCTCTGACTAATGCACTGCTGAGAATTCTACAGGACTTTGCTTACTGCACATCCTGCAAGATTCCAGTCCCTTTCCTCTTCTGTGGATATTAATAAAGGGAGAACCACCGTATTATTGCGTTGGAGCAAGGAGGACACTCCGGATACCCGCTAGGTGGAATACCCGGCATAAAGACCACAAGGGACTTGGTAATTATTGATCTTCAAATTGGATGTCACAAAAATCCACACTGTGCTTGTCCTGCAGGACTTAATTTTATCACAACCGACAGTGGTTGTATACTAGTGGCTTTTGTACAGAGACTGCCCTAAGAGAAATTTACTACAGTCAGAGATTGGCTTATATGGCTTGATTTTAAGTATATGTTTTGGTCAGGAATTGGCCTATACAGCTGTGATTGTATGTGTGCACTTATATGACTATTACTGTTTTTAGAAGAATTTTATTAAACATTCAGATATTAATTTTTCAGTCAATATATCATTGTGATCATTTGCATTAGCGCAGTTGGTTTCCATATGTTTGTGTGTTTTTATATGTTTATGTTTTGAGGTGACTGACTATCACCATATCCAACAGCGCTTTAGAGAACCAGCTCAATTACAGCACCTGTATCTTTACCAAATACTTGGTAAAATATTCCTTGGAGAGAATGAAGTGGAGAAGCAACCAATTAGCTTCTAACTGTTATTAAATTAATTGTTATAGTGGCCACCAAAGGAGGGAAACTACAGTTAAAAACTGATGTGTGGGGCGCCCTGGAAGACCGCCCCTGTCGCCCCACCCCTAATCCAGACCTGTTTTTTTTTTAGCAACTTCTCCACTTTCTCTGTCTCTAATGATTGATACATCTCCCCGTGGTATGTATCTTCACAACAAAATTAATGATAACTAATTCTTTAGAAATAATTTTCTTATTATAACCATATTCATGTTTCCAATATTAAAACACCATTATTTACATTTTGTGATACACATCCTAAGGAACTAGAACCATTTATTGTTGAAACTATTTATTTTTGTCTCTGAAACAATTACAGTATCTTATTTTTGGGCAGGGATTCTGAACACTAATCTCATGATCAAAATATTGATTTGCTGATAAGTATCAAAGATCTGTTTCTCTCTTTATCTTCAAGCCTCAATTTAATGGTCCAAGCTAAATCCCTGAAAAAAAAATACTTCAGACTCTACTTCCCCCCTTGCATTTGAATACCCAATGTCTTCTATACAGTGGTTCACCCTCAAACCAGTTATAAGTAATCACTTTGTTTTAGGATATGTTAACCTAAACCATTTTTGTTTGTAATTTACCAAGTGCATGATGTACAAGGATATCATATCAGGGACACAGGACACATCAAATTGCAAAAAATAAATAAATCACACACCAGTGGCAGTGATCAGAGGGAGAAAGTAGGACTGTGGGCTCTGAAAAAAATAAATAAATAATGCAGTGTTGTGTGTTCAAGCACCATGTAAAATAAAAATAAAACTGTTGTCAGTGCAAGTACCATGTTAAAAAATAAAAATAAAATTTGTATTATCAAGGCAAGCATCATGTAAAAAAATAAAAATAAATGTGTTGTGTGTTGTTCAGACACTGTGTTAAAAAAATAATGTTATTAGGGTGCCATTACTTGGCGTGCTGGGAGTCGATATGGATCAGTCGACAGAAGAGCATTAGCACTAACCCAGTACTAGTGCTGCAACTACCAGTCATGACAATACTTCAACATCTACTAAAAGTGGTCTAGGGTACACAGAGTTTAAGAAAGGGCACCTGAAATTAAAAAAAAATTCACAATGTTAAAGAAAACATCACCTCTAAAGGAAATAAAATTACTGCCAAAAAACATAAAATTGTCAACATGCCATACACCAAACACACAGTGTCAAGGAAAGGCTCAGGCCACAGCCTTTGTTTGAGAGTGGTGGTCCAGCTGGTGCTACAGTACTGCTGTTTCATGAACTAGAGGAATGCCTATTGTGGAAGCTGGGGCCAAACACAGGCATCTTCTTCTGTACACTCATATGATAAAGTTGCAACATCTTCTCACTCTGAGTCTAGTAGATGTATCACCTTTAAAACAGACATATCAGTGCCCCCCCCCCCCCCCCCAAAAAAAAAAAAAAGAACACTACAGCTGAAGAACAAACTGTGTGCTCACAAATCCTTAGGAGAGTCTATGGGTGCCCATGTTAGCTATCTGTGAGTCTGGCATTTCTGCCAATGTACTCATAGAGAGTGCAAATGTGGGAATGAGCAGTACAAGTAAAGATAGTGACAGAAATTGTGGATGCAACTGTGTAAGAAGTGCAACAGGATGTGGGGAATATTTGTGTGTCTCACACTAATAAATATATTGATGATGAGGATGTTGTTTGTGTCAAAGTAAGTTAGTCAGTTGGCAGCAGTTATTGCTTGTGATACAAAGAAGGCCATTGTCATGGCTGGTCATAAGACCAAAAAAGACACCTCTTGTGTGTGTAATTATTTTTACCCTAATCCTGACTACATATGTGAAGGTATCTGTACTATTTGTGAGGCCAAAGTTAGTAGATGTAGGGATGTTAGCCATCTAGGCACCTCCTCCTTTTTTATGTTATTTGTAGCGAGTTCATGCAACTTATTTATCAAAATCTGAAAAAATCCTGTAAAATAATAACAAGCAGTTCAATATCAGCTACCAGCAGTTAGGGCCAGCACATGCAATCTCCACAACCAACACCCTTTTCATCAACCTCCTCATTAATGATCAGAGGTACAGTAGTCTATCCTAAAATTTGGTTTGTGGGGCCCAAACAAACCAAGTACTTCAGCCACAAAAGTGGCAGTCCCTATTGCTAAAATACTTGGTTTTGTTAAACTGTGCACGTCCTTACTAATATCAAGCACAGGATTGTGTTGGAGGACCCATGGATAATTCCATCTTGCACCATTTGTGGACTAGATTTAGGAGATAAAACATGGTATAATCTATCATGTTCAGACTCAATGGCGCACCTCATAAATGCACTAGAGGGGTGTGTTGCACAATTAAGAAAGGGCGGGGGGGGGGTAATATGGTCAGCAGGTCAGTCTTCTAATACTTGTTATTGTAGGATAGGCCGACTTGGAGTTTGCAGCTCTGCCGTGCACCTATTCATTTTCTTGGCTAATGTCAGTCCTTGTCCAGAATTCTTGGCTATTAACATTGTACTCTTTTATGGACTTTTCTCTTCTCAGTGGCTGCAAAACAGATTATGATTTTATTTTATTCTAAATCAATCAATTAAATGAATCCATCAATTAATCAGTTTCATGCCTAATAGCATTGTACTCTTTTATGGCCTTTTCTCTTCTCAGTGGCTGCATAATAGTTTGTGATTTTATTTTATTTCAAAATTATCAATTAAATTGATCAATAAATGAATCAGTTGAAACCCTTGTTAGGAATCCTTAAATCCTTAGCTATTAATATTGTACTCTTATGAGCTTTTATCTTCTCAGTGGCTGCAAAACAGATTTTGATTATACATATGTGTCCTCACACATCTTGTTTGAAACATTCCCGTGATTTGAGGAGGATGAGGACACACTCCTCCTCACTCACATGGAGTCACCAGCCCCCAGCCCACTGATTAGCAGCAGCAATTGCCAGCGTCCACGCCACAAACCACCAGCCCAAGTATGGAGGAGCTAGAACACTCCCCCAACACCTTCAGAAAACACTAGATGGCCTTCATGGACCAAAAACACGGCAAATGGGCACCATCAATCATCAATTGCAGAAGCTAAACTGCATCACGACAGTGTCCCAGTAGACCTGAACCTGGATGGCCAGCAAGATGAATTTCTGAATGTTTGAATTGACACAGGCCATCTGTTAGCAGATGCATGCCATCCGTGAACAATCCCAGACCTTAATCCGCCTGCAAAGGGAATTGATAGCCCAAAGGGCTGTTAGGGATGCACCCTCTACCTCAACGGCAAGCTCCCAAGCCACCAGCCCCCAAATTGCGTTACCAGTGCACACACGCAGGGAGGGGCAGAGATATTTCTGCCTCACAGTGACATTTTTTTTCTATATTGTTGATTTTGTGTTTGTTTGTTTTTTCTTCATTCCATGTCTGTCTTTCTTTATAAAGTAAGTTAAGTTCTTTGTGTAAATTGCTTTACAATGTTTTCTAATTTTTTTTAAATTGTAGATGTAGGTACACACACTATTTAGGAGGTACATTAATGTAAATGAATGTAAATTGGGTAATTGGATAATCCCCTACGAGATCTAAAAATGTGTGAGTTTTATGGTACACTTGAACATTTCCAAAATCGTATCTTATTACATTTAGCCTATGGGGTATTCTGGATTGACAGCTTTTTCTTTATCATTTTGTTTGTTTGATTGATTTTACGGGATGCGTTTAATTTGCCGCCTGTAGGGCTCCCGGCGGACAGGATACCGACGCTAGAATCCCGACAGCCGACAATGCCACCAGCCAGAATCCCGACGCACCAGGGCTAGTCCCACGCTGGTGAGCCCGCAAGGAGACTCTTAGCGCTCGCCCCACTGCCAGCATTCTGATGGGCGAGATGCCGCTGTCGGGATATTGACAGGTGGCATCCCGTCCGACGGTAAAACATACTGAATCCGATCGTACGTTACATGAGACCACAATAAAAAAATACTTGATTCAATAGTAGTTCTGAGTACACTTTCATGTGACTATGTACACAAAAGTTTGGAAATTTAGTTCACAAAACCTCACTCCCCGACTCTATCCCTTATGAAGGAATAACAGAATAATGTTTATATATGAATACTTTTTATTAGTCTGTGCTTCCACCTAGTGTAGAAATTGCCATTTCAAAACATCTTTGATGGCACCAGCAGATTTCTGCATTATTTACATGTACAGGAACGCTAAGTAACAAATATACCTTGCCCACTATTAATTGAAATGGAAGGCCCACACCGACGTGTACATTAGACATCATATGCTGCCTCCACATACCTGTCAGAAGTCCAAAACAGAACTACTCACCATCAGCACTGTATATACAGTAGTGTAAATCATATTTTACTTTTTATTAGGCAAGAGGATGATAGAAGAATGTTATGAATCTACATTTTCAGTGTTATGCATGGATCTTCTTTATTTGCCAACAGATGAATTTCAATAAATATGATATGTAGACGCTGTTTGCATCTATTACATATGTATGTGTAAATCATTGCCTACAGCATACTTCTCCACAATCATGCTGCTGAAGGACAGGCCTAATTTCAATGCACTTTTCTACAGTACATTCATCAAAATGTTATGTTTCCTGGGCATTCCCAGATGGCTGCCTACTCACCCCTGCCTTGATTTATTTTATTTATGACATGCAGCAGGAGTACAACCACAGTCATTTAATCTGCCTGTCACTTGACTTCTTGAGCTTAGTGTGACTGATCCACTGCATATGTCATTTGCTTATCACAATAAAATGAAAAATGTGTGCAACGTTAAAATCTGTAGGAGTAAATATATGTGAAATGAAAACTATAAAATGGCAATAACTCTGGTTTTACAATACATGCTTTTAATTTCAGCAATGCCATTAATGAGAGAATACCCAGCATAGACATAATTATTGCAGAAAAGAGAAAAACATTTATCCCCTTTTGTAATAGTTATTAACAATGGCAGACTACTTTGTGTGTATATATCAGTGGTGCAAGTAGAAAACAATTCTTAGTGGTACTACTGTATGTGTGCGTGTCAAAAAATGGGCGTGGCCACATGGGGTGTGTGGCCAATGACAATGGGGACGTGATACACATATGGTGGGCCAGATACACATATGACCCCAGTAGTGCCAGATACACATATGCCCCCACAGTGCCATATACACATATGCCTCCACAGTGCCAGATATGCTCCTACAGTGCCAGATATGCCCCCACAGTGCCAGATATGCTCCTACAGTGCCAGATATGCCCCCACAGTGCCAGATATGCCCCCACAGTGCCAGATACACAAGTGCCCCACAGTGCCAGATACACATGCCCCCACAGTGCCAGATACTCAAATGCCCCCACAGTGCCAAATACTCATATGCCCCCACAGTGCCAGATATGCCCCCACAGTGCCAGATTTGCTACTACAGTGCCAGATACAAATATGCCCTCACAGTGGCAGATACAAATATGCCCCCACAGTGCCAGATACAAATATGCCCCCACAGTGCCAGAAACAAATATTCCCCCACAGTGCCAGATACAAATATGCCCCCACAGTGCCAGATACAAATATTGCCCCACAGTGCCAGATACACATATTGCCCCACAGTGCCAGATACACATATGTCCCCAGTGCCAGATATGCAGTACATATGCCCTGCAGTGCCAGATATACATATGCCCCACAGTGCCAGATATACATACGCCCCACAGTCCCAGATATACTTATGCCCCACAGTGCCAGATACACATATACCCCACAGTGCCAGATACACATATGCCCCACAGTGCCAGATATGCCCCACAGTGCCAGATATGCCCCACAGTGCCAGTTATACATATGCCCCACAGTGCCAGATATGCCCCACGGTGCCAGTTATATGTCCCAAAGTGACAGAAATCACAGTCAATATACCGACTCCCCCCCTCTTCTCACCTGCTGCTATGTCAGCTAAGGAGAGGAGAGCGCAGCGTGGTACCTCAGTGCTGTTCTGTCAGACTCTGTTGTCTGGCGATGGCATGTATCTTCTCAAATGAGGCGCCGGTTTGTTAGCCAATCAGAGCTTGCGGACCGGCAGCCAATCAGGAGCCGCGGCTGCCGGTCCACGAGCTCTGATTGGCTAACTAACCGGCGCCTCAGTATGAAGATACACGTGGCTGCTGGAGACCACAGTCTGACTGAGCACTGAGGGACCGTGCTGGTGCTGGAAATTTCTTACTGATACGCAGTACCACCCCGTACCGCCATACTTGCAGCACTGGTATATATTAGAGATGTGCACCGGAAATTTTTCGGGGTTTGTGTTTTGATTTTGGATTCGGTTCCGCGGCCGTGTTTTGGAATCGGGCGCGTTTTGGCAAAACCTCCCTGAAAATTTTTTGGTGGATTCGGGTGTGTTTTGGATTCGGGTGTTTTTAAAAAAAAAAAAACCCTCAAAAACAGCTTAAATCATAGAATTTGGGGGTCATTTTGATCCCATAGTATTATTAACCTCAATAACCATAATTTCCACTCATTTCCAGTCTATTCTGAACACCTCACACCTCACAATATTATTTTTAGTCCTAAAATTTGCACCGAGGTCGCTGGATGACTAAGCTAATCGACCCAAGTGGCCGACACAAACACCTGGCCCATCTAGGAGTGGCACTGCAGTGTCAGACAGGATGGCACTTAAAAAAATAGTCTCCAAACAGCACATGATGCAAAGAAAAAGAGAGGTGCACCAAGGTCGCTGGATGGCTAAGCTAAGCGACCCAAGTGGCCGGCACAAACACCTGGCCCATCTAGGAGTGGCACTGCAGTGTCAGACAGGATGGCACTAAAAAAATTGTCCCCAAACAGCACATGATGCAAAGAAAAAAAGAGGTGCACCAAGGTTGCTGGATGACAAATCCAAGCGACCCAAGTGGCCGGCACAAACACCTGGCCCATCTAGGAGTGGCACTGCAGTGTCAGACAGGATGGCACTTAAAAAAATAGTCCCCAAACAGCACATGATGCAAAGCAAAAGAGGTGCACCAAGGTCGCTGGATGGCTAAGCTAAGCGACCCAAGTGGCCGGCACAAACACCTGGCCCATCTAGGAGTGGCACTGCAGTGTCAGACAGGATGGCACTTAAAAAAATTGTCCCCAAACAGCACATGATGCAAAGAAAAAAAGAGGTGCACCAAGGTCGCTGGATGGCTAAGCTAAGCGACCCAAGTGGCCGGCCTCCCTCCACATTTTTGTTCTCCATCTTTTAATGTGTGGAATTATATGTCAGTAATATATCAATAGCAATGGCCTACTATATCGTACTGCTATACATATATATATATATATATATATATATATATATATACACTGGTGGCCAGCAAAATTCTGCACTGTCCTCCTACTATAAACTGCGCACAACTACAATGCAGCACAGATATGGATAGTATACTTGACGACACAGAGGTAGAGCAATGGACTACTGTACCGTACTGCTATATATATATACTGGTGATCAGCAAAATTCTGCACTGTCCTCCTACTATATACTGCGCTCAACTACAATGCAGCACAGAAATGGATAGTATACTTGATGACACAGAGGTAGAGCAATGGACTACTGTACCGTACTGCTATATATATATATACTGGTGGTCAGCAAAATTCTGCTCTGTCCTCCTACTATATACTGCGCACAACTACAATGCAGCACAGATATGGATAGTATACTTGACGACACAGAGGTAGAGCAATGGACTACTGTACCGTACTGCTATATATATATATACTGGTGGTCAGCAAATTTCTGCACTGTCCTCCTACTATATACTGCACACAACTACAATGCAGCACAGATAAGGAAAGCATACTTGACGACACAGATGTAGAGCAATGGACTACTGTACCGTACTGCTATATATATATATATATATATATATACTGGTGGTCAGCAAAATTCTGCACTGTCCTCCTACAATATACTGCGCACAACTACAATGCAGCACAGATATGGATAGTATACTTGACGACACAGAGATAGAGCAATGGACTACTGTACCGTACTGCTATATATATATATATATACTGGTGGTCAGCAAAATTCTGCACTGTCCTCCTACTGTATACTGCGCACAACTACAATGCAGCACAGATATGGATAGTATACTTTATGACACAGAGGTAGAGCAATGGACTACTGTACCATACTGCTATATGTATATATATATATATATATATATACTGGTAATCAGCAAAATTCTGCACTGTCCTCTTACTGTATACTGCACACAACTACAATGCAGCCCAGATGTGGATAGTATACTTGACGACACAGAGGTAGAGCAATGGACTACTGTTCTGTACTGCTGTATATATATATATATATATATATATATATATACTGGTGGTCAGCAAAATTCTGCACTGTCCTCCTACTATATACTGCGCACAACTACAATGCAGCACAGATATGGATAGTATACTTGACGACAGAGAGGTAGAGCAATGGACTACTGTACCGTACTGCTATATATATATATACTGGTGGTCAGCAAAGTTCTGCACTGCCCTCCTACTATATACTGCGCACAACTACAATGCAGCACAGATATGGATAGTATACTTGACGACACAGAGGTAGAGCAATGGACTACTGTACCATACTGCTATATATATATATATTTATATATATATATATATATATATATATACTGGTGGTCAGCAAAATTCTGCACTGTCCTCCTACTATATATGCACACAACTACAATGCAGCACAGATATGGATAGTATACTTGATGACACAGAGGTAGAGCAATGGACTACTGTACCGTACTGCTATATATATATATACTGGTGGTCAGCAAAATTCTGCACTGTCCTACTACTATATACTGCGCACAACTACAATGCAGCACAGATATGGATAGTATACCTGACGACACAGAGGTAGAGCAATGGACTACTGTACCGTACTGCTATACATATATATACTGGTGGTCAGCAAAATTCTGCACTGTCCTCCTACTATATACTGCACACAACTACAATGCAGCACAGATATGGATAGTATACTTGATGACACAGAGGTAGAGCAATGGACTACTGTACCATACTGCTATATTTATATATATATATACTGGTGGTCAGCAAAATTCTGCACTTTCCTCCTACTATATATTGCACACAACTACAATGCAGCACAAAATATGGATAGTATACTTGATGACACAGAGGTAGAGCAATGGACTACTGTACCATACTGCTATATATATATATACTGGTGGTCAGCAAAATTCTGCACTGTCCTCCTACTATATACTGTGCACAACTACAATGCAGCACAGATATGGATAGTATACTTGACGACACAGAGGTAGAGCAATGGACTACTGTACCGTACTGCTATACATATAAATACTGGTGGTCAGCAAAATTCTGCACTGTCCTCCTACTATATACTGCGCACAACTACAATGCAGCACAGATATGGATAGTATACTTGATGACACAGAGGTAGAGCAATGGACTACTGTACCATACTGCTATGTATATATACTGGTCGTCAGCAAAATTCTGCACTGTCCTCCTACTATATACTGCACACAACTACAATTCAGCACAGATATGGATAGTATACTTGATGACACAGAGGTAGAGCAATGGACTACTGTACCGTACTGCTATACATATATATACTGGTGGTCAGCAAAAATCTGCACTGTCCTCCTACTATATACTGCGCACAACTACAATGCAGCACAGATATGGATAGTATACTTGATGACACAGAGGTAGAGCAATGGACTACTATACTGTACTGCTATATATATATACTGGTGGTCAGCAAAATTCTGCACTGTCCTCCTACTATATACTGCGCACAACTACAATGCAGCACAGATATGGATAGTATACTTGATGACACAGAGGTAGAGCAATGGACTACTGTACCATACTGCTATGTATATATACTGGTCGTCAGCAAAATTCTGCACTGTCCTCCTACTATATACTGCACACAACTACAATGCAGCACAGATATGGATAGTATACTTGATGACACAGAGGTAGAGCAATGGACTACTGTACCGTACTGCTATACATATATATACTGGTGGTCAGCAAAAATCTGCACTGTCCTCCTACTATATACTGCGCACAACTACAATGCAGCACAGATATGGATAGTATACTTGATGACACAGAGGTAGAGCAATGGACTACTATACTGTACTGCTATATATATATACTGGTGGTCAGCAAAATTCTGCACTGTCCTCCTACTATATACTGCGCACAACTACAATGCAGCACAGATATGGATATTATACTTGACGACACAGAGGTAGAGCAATGGACTACTGTACCGTACTGCTATATATATATATATATATATATATATATACTGGTGGTCAGCAAAATTCTGCACTGTCCTCCTACTATATATACACACAACTACAATGCAGCACAGATATGGATAGTATACTTGATGACACAGAGGTAGAGCAATGGACCTCTGTACCATACTGCTATATATATATACTGGTGGTCAGCAAAATTCTGCACTGTCCTCCTACTTTATACTGCGCACAACAACATTGCAGCACAGATATGGATAGTATACTTGACGACACAGAGGTAGAGCAATGGACTACTATTCCGTACTGCTATATATATATATATATATATATATATACTGGTGGTCAGCAAAATTCTGCACTGTCCTCCTACTTTATACTGCACACAACTACAATGCAGCACAGATATGGATAGTATACTTGATGACACAGAGGTAGAGCAATGGACTACTGTACCATACTGCTCTATATATATACTGGTGGTCAGCAATATTCTGCACTGTCCTCCTACTATATACTGCACACAACTACAATGCAGCACAGATATGGATAGTATACTTAACGACACAGAGGTAGAGCAATGGACTACTGTACTGTTCTGCTATATATACATACTTGTGGTCAGCAAAATTCTGCACTGTCCTCCTACTATATACTGCGCACAACTACAATGCAGCACAGATATGGATAGTATACTTGACGACACAGAGGTAGAGCAATGGACTACTGTACCGTACTGCTATATATATATACTGGTGGTCAGCAAAATTCTGCACTGCCCTCCTACTATATACTGCGCACAACTACAATGCAGCACAGATATGGATAGTATACTTGACGACACAGAGGTAGAGCAATGGACTACTGTACCGTACTGCTATATATATATATATACTGGTGGTCAGCAAAATTCTGCACTGTCCTCCTACTATATACTGCGCACAACTACAATGCAGCACAGATATGGATAGTATACTTGACGACACAGAGGTAGAGCAATGGACTACTGTACCGTACTGCTATATATATACTGGTGGTCATCAAAACTTTGCACTGTCCTCCTACTATATACTGTGCACAGCTATAATGCAGCACAGGTATGGATAGTATACTTGACGACACAGAGGTAGAGCAATGGACTACTGTACCTTACTGCTATATATATACTGATGGTCAGCAAAATTCTGCCCTGTCCTCCTACTGTATACTGTGCACAACTACAATTCAGCACAGATATGGATAGTATAGTTGACGACACAGGGGTAGAGCAGTGGACTACTGTACCGTACTGCTATATATATATACTGGTGGTCAGCAAAATTCTGCACTGTCCTCCTACTATATACTGCGCACAACTACAATGCAGCACAGATATGGAGCGTTTTCAGGCAGAGAACGTAGATATTTGCAGCACACTGAGCACAGATATTTGCAGCACACTGATCACAGATATTTGCAACACACTAAACAGTGAACACAGAAACTGAGAGAATGCAGCCACGTCCTCTCGCTATCATCTCCAAAGCACGAGTAAAAATGGCGGCGACGTGCGGCTCCTTATATAGAATACGAAACCTCGCGAGATTCTGACAGCGGGATGATGACATTCGGGGGCGTTCTGGTTAACCGAGCAAGGCGGGAAGATCCGAGGCTGCCTCGGACCTGTGTAAAATGGGTGAAGTTCGGGGGGGGGTTCGCATCTCGAGGAACCGAACCCGCTCATCTCTAGTATATATACATATATATATACACACACACACACACACACACACACACACACACACACACACACACACACAAAATCAGTTTGCAGCACAAAAAGGGCATTCTAGCAGATATGTACAGTATGCTAATGCTTTTTCCTCTGTTTGCACTTATTTGCACTTGCATGCGTCTTTACAGCTGAGAATCTGTCCGCAAACAGTAATACTTTAACAGTGCGAGAATTTGATTTTGCTTAACTTGTTTTAGTGTTTATTATAGATAAATGCTTTGCTGCTCATATTAAAAACAGGAATTTTTATTTTTTTATTTTCCCATCATTAGCAAATACAGTCAGATTTTACAGAGTGTTATTATTGAATGTCTATTACCTGGAGTAAGTACCTTCCACAGGGCCGTAGGGTGTATGAGTGGTGCCACTGCACAGGGTGCAGGGCTCTGTAGGCAGCACTGTCACTGTCCCTCTGTCCCTGCATCTGGATAGCAGGGTGTCTGGAATGGCATCCTGCAACGACAATATCTGTTTCAGTGCCGCCCAGAGCATCCTTTTAGGACACTCCAGAGCATACCTCCCAACTGTCCTGATTTTTGCTGGACAGTCCCATTTTTTGGGTCTGTCCCACTGTCCCTCCCGTGGGCCGCAGTGTCCCGCTGTGGGGGGAAGGGGGGTGGCAGTTGGGAGGCTCCTGATCACTCGCTGCTCTTCTCAGTTGAGAGCAGAGCAGCGGTGAATAGACACAGCGTCTATTCCAGTGAGCTAGAGGGAGAGGGTGCATGCCAGCAGCTCACAGAGCGCTGGCTGTGCCCCCTCAGTGACGAAAACAGGGATGTGGTTTGCAATCATGGACCCTTGCGAAGCCACGCCCCTTCCCAAGAGGCCACGCCCCCTTCGGGCACGGGCGCGACAAGATGTCCCTCGTTCCGGTCCTTAAATGTTGGGAAGTATGCTCCAGAGAGTTGCGCTCTTGAGGATGTGTAATACCCAGGTACGGTGTATCACGGTGCCAGTGTAAATTGCATTAGAAATGTTTGTATTTTACAAGGTACTAAGGCAGTGGTTCCCAAACATTTTACAAGCACGGCGCCCTAGAGCATCAGAATTGTTTTCACGGCACCCCTAGGTCAAAGGTTTCTTATTGATAAATTAAGAAAGAAATATTAAATTAAGTAAATTGTGCTTATATGTCACCCTTAGGGTCAATTGTGTGTGTTGAGGGACAGGATTTGCCTCTGTTTGTCCAAACATGTTATGATTGGCAGCCCCCAGCACTGGCTTTGCCTATTACATTAACCATAAATCATTTTAATTGATCCTGGACCACCAACCCGAGGCACCCCTGCAAGTGTCCTGAGGCACCCCAGGGTGCCACGGCACACAGTTTGGGAACCACTGTACTAATGAATGATTCAGAGAGGTAAGGAAAGTGAGACCGCACAGAAGGTAGTGCAGCAGGTGACTCTGTAGAAAGCTTGTTTATTTTGAAGAAGATATTAACTCTCGATATTATGGAAACTGTAGACTTCAATATATTAATGAGGTATATGTAAAGATCAATAATATTCCACTTCACTTCAACAGGTTCAGTACATGAGCTCATAAAGACATTTATGCATCAGGAAGCAAATAAAAGGTAGTGCACATCAGGTTTACAGACACATTAATTACTCTTACATCATGAATCAGGCACTTCAATACACCACCATAATAATAACTTTGGCTCAGCATATCATCTCTTAGTAAACAGCACATATACTTTCAATCAGATATTTCTTCTCAGTACCACAGTACATCTATTATTCACTGTAAATCTTATAATATAATGACACTAATGCTCAACTTTGCATACTCAATAGAGCTAAATATTCCTAGGAGAAATGTTCAGAGATAATAGTCAGTCCTTTGAATCTTCACTGATCAGCACAAAAAGAAGGAAAAAGGGGCCCAATGTTAAACCTGAAATATAAATGGTTCCTTGGACTCAATGGGAGTAATTCAGAGTTGATCGCAGCAGCAAATTTGTTAGCAGTTGGGCAAAACCATGTGCACTGCAGGGGGGTGGGGGCAGCTATAACATGTGCAGAGAGAGTTAGATTTGGGTGGGTTATATTGTTTCTGTGCAGGGTAAATACTGCCTACTTTATTTTTACACTGCAATTTATATTTCCGTTCAAACACACCCCACCCAAATCTAATTCTCTCTGCACATGTTATATCTGACCCCCTGCAGTGCACATGGGGGGTCATTCCGAGTTGATCGCTCGCTAGCTACATTTAGCAGCCGTGCAAACGCATAGTCGCCACCCTCCGGGGGAGTGTATTTTTGCTTTGCAAGTGTGCGAAAGCCTTTGCAGCCGAGCGCAGCAAAAACATTTTTTGCAGTTTCAGAGTAGGTCTGGACTTACTCAGCCCTTGTGATCAATTTAGTCTTTTTGGTACCGGAATTGACATCAGACAACGGCCCTACAAACACCTGGACACGCCTGCGTTTTCCCAAACACTCCCAGAAAACGGTCAGTTGACACCCATAAACGCCCTCTTTCTGTCAATCACCTTGCGTTATGCTGTGCGAATGGATTCTTTGATAAATCCATCGCCCAGTACCAATCCTCTTTGTACCCGTACGATGTGCCTGCGCATTGCGGTGCATACGCATGTGCATTTTTGCCATTTTTTACCTGATCGCTGTGCTTCAAAAATCGGCAGCGAGCGATCAACTTGGAATGACCCCCATGGTTTTGCCCAACTGCTAACAAATTTGCTGCTGCGATCAACTCTGAATTAGGCCCAATATCATTAAGCATTCAAGTGATTTCCAGTTCTAACCAACAGGGAAGTAGTGCAAGAATAATGTGCAGCTTATATTGGGGGTCATTCCGAGTTGATCGCTATTTTTTTCATTCGCACAAGGTATTTGCAAAATTGCGAATACATTGCACAATAGTGATTATCCGCCCCCAACGTATTTTTGCAATTTCGTACGCACTATTACACAAAGTAGGCGTATGCCAAATGACATCGCACTAATGCGAACCCATCACATTACCACAAACCTCATCGTAAAAATACAAACTTCTCTTAGATTTACACATTGGCCCTCATTCCGAGTCGTTCGCTCGGTATTTTTCATCGCATCGCAATGAAAATCCGCTTAGTACGCATGCGCAATATTCGCACTGCGACTGCGCCAAGTAATTTAACAATGAAGATAGTATTTTTACTCACGGCTTTTTCATCGCTCCGGCGATCGTAATGTGATTGACAGGAAATGGGTGTTACTGGGCGGAAACACGGCGTTTTATGGGCGTGTGGATAAAAACGCTACCGTTTCCGGAAAAAACGCAGGAGTGGCCGGAGAAACGGGGGAGTGTCTGAGTGAACGCTGGGTGTGTTTGTGACGTCAAACCAGGAACGACAAGCACTGAACTGATCGCACAGGCAGAGTAAGGTTGAAGTTACTCAGAAACTGCAAAGTAGTTTGTAATCGCAATATTGCGAATACATCGGTCGCAATTTTAAGAAGCTAAGATTCACTCCCAGTAGGCGTAGGCTTAGCGTGTGTAACTCTGCTAAATTCGCCTTGCGACCGATCAACTCGGAATGAGGGCCATTCTTCTTAAAATTGCACATGCTTTTGCTAAAAAACGCACAGCAATGGGGGTGATTCCGAGTTGTTCGCTCGCTAGCTGCTTTTAGCAGCATTGCACACGCTAAGCCGCCGCCCTCTGGGAGTGTATCATAGCTTAGCAGAATTGCGAACGAAAGATTAGCAGAATTGCGAATAGAAATTTCTTAGCAGTTTCTGAGTAGCTCCACACTTACTCACCCATTGCGACCAGCTCAGTCCTTTTCGTTCCTGGTTTGACGTCACAAACACACCCAGCGTTTGCCCAACCACTCCCCCGTTTCTCCAGCCACTCCTGCGTTTTTCTGCACACTCCCATAAAATGGCCAGTTTCCGCCCAGAAACACCCACTTCCTGTCAATCACACTACGATCAGCACAGCGATGAAAAAGCTTTGTTATGCTGTGAGTAAAATACCTAACTTTTGTTTAAAATAACTAAGCACATGCGCTCTGTGAACCTTGCGCATGCGCAGTAAGCGACTAATCGCAGTATAGCGAAAATCGGCAACGAGCGAACAACTCGGAATGACCCCCAATGTTTTTTTTTAGTTAAATTACACCTTTCAGTTCAAACTCAACAAGCCTTCCTCAATTACGATTCCAATTAGTGTAATGACTGATAATGCTCATGACCAATTAAGTCTTCAAAGAATACCTGCAGAACACTTTGTAGGCATAATTGGCCATCAACATTTTTTCTTTAAATTTAAAAGAAAGAGATGTAAATGTGGCTGGTCTAATGTTTTTTTTTTTTGTTTTTTTTGGTGTAGAGGTGTAGTGTGTGAATAAATGTGTTTACATGTTTTTCTAATCAATAAGCTCCTGTCCTTTTTTTTTGTGTAATTGTAAAAACTATTATTAAGTAAGATGTGTGAACTGTTTTACGTCAACAATTTCTGCACGCCAATCTCCTGTTCTTTTATAGCATTAATAAACACAACACCCGCTTAACTTGAACAACATTTTTTTTTTTAATTCAAATTTTTTTTTTGGGTTCAATACAAATTGTTTATTTTTAGTTAGAAAAATAGCTCCAACTGGTCTAAGTCAGCCAGCACGGCCCTCAAATTTCTTTTCAGCCTGTCCACTATTCCAGGCAAATTTGTGGGATCTCCAACTGCAACATCTGAAATGAAGAGGCAAAATAAACATTACAAACTTACTCACATTACCGATTATACAAGCAAGGCACAAAGCACACTTTAATGGCAAAGTGACTACATCATGGATGTTTGAATGTTAAAACAGTAGCATACCAACACACAAGCATGCTCAGCAATGTTTTTTATTGTGAATAAAAAAAGAAAAAAGTGTACCACACCATGCTGGGATTCATTCACATCTGGAGTGAAGCAGACTTGTGTTTTTGGTGTTTGCCCTGCATCATCACACTGCATATCAACATCTTCAGAAGGACAACATATCCTAGCATGCCCACACTCCCTGAAAGCCTGCCTTACTACATAAGGTCAAACAAGTTTTTTTTTTAATAAAAAAGTCATTTTTTGAGTGTAACTTTCACAACACAAATCACTGTGTCCTAAGCCTGCCTAACAAAGTGAAGCATGCGAGTTGCCTGTGCAAATATTGGAATACCCAGGCACAAGTGTAAAAGTCCAACAACATACCAAACTCTAGTAATCTAGCACATATAAACCCTGTTGTCCAGGCAACCCTGTCGACATGAGTGTCGACCTAGAGTGGGCAGCCTAAACATTGCAGACGTAGTACATCTAATGTTCCTCACACAAATGTAAATGCAACATCCATACCATGATGAAGAAGACAAACATTTTACCTTGGACCAAGATTGGCCCCAGTACAACACTGCATTTATTTGAATGTGAAGTTAAATTAGGTAACAAATTAAATGTCAATGTGTGTCCACTTACTCTTCTCTGGCACTTGAGCACCTCCCTGAAGTGCCTCCGGGGCCTCTGCTGCCCATTCAGAAGGTGGGGATGGAGGCTGGATGGGGGAAGGAGGCTGGATGGCGGAAGGAGGCTGGATGGGGGAAGGAGGCTGGATGGGGGAAGGAGGCTGGATTGGGGAAAGAGGATGGAAGGGGGAGCTGGTTACAGAGGGTGGGTCAGATTGAGAGGGGGAGGGTGGCGGAGAGGTGGGTTGGGCCACAGAGGGGGAGGGAGGCAGAGAGGGGGATTGGGAAAGAGAGGGGGAGGGTGGCGGAGAGGGGGATTGGGAAAGAGAGGGGGGTGGAGAGGTGGGTTGGGCCCCAGAGGGGGAGGGGTGCAAAGAGGGGGATTTGGAAAGAGAGGGGGAGGGTGGCGGAGAGGTGGGTTGGGCCACAGAGGGGGAGGGGGGAAGAGAGGGGGATTGTGCCACAGAAGGGGAGGGGGGCGAAGAGGGGGCTTGTGCCACAGAAGGGGAGGGGGGCAGATAAGGGGATTGGGAAAGAGAGGGGGAGGGGGGTGGAGAGGAGGATTGGGAAAGAGAGGGGGAGGATGGTGGAGTGGGGGAGGTTGGGGATGATGAAGGGGAAATTTGTTCTTGGGGTTCAGGGTCTTGAGGTGGGGAAGGAGATTGGGCTGGTGTTGTAATTTGAGGCCTTCCAGCCGCTGCTTGCCGTTGTGCTTGCCCTAGAATGACATATGTAATAATTAGGTTTTGGAGCAAAAAAAAAACCCATCAGCATTTCAAAATTACATTGTTCTGTCCCATGTTAAATACACAGAGCAAGTTATTAATGTGTTCAGCCGACAGCCTGTGTAGCGACTCAGTACAACAACATTAACTTTTTCACAAGCACTTTGCTACACAGTCAGTACTGCAAGCCATAACCACACACAATTTGGAAACTTGTGTCATGTTTGTGCTACAATAGTGTAATTACACAGTCTGCTAATTATCTCACTATAGCACTTCTTAGTGAAAATGTGCAGTCTTTACATTTAAAGTTTCTGCTACTAATCTCAGTGTAATAAACATGTTTATTGTAATGTGTTTAACTTACTGCGTCTGCGGCGATTGCGAATTTGTTGGCGCAGCTCCGCCAACATCTCCAGCGTGCGACGGCGGAGGTCACTCCACCGCCGCTCAAGTTGAGTAATTGTGCGCCGTGTCCGGGTGCGGGTCCGCAGTATGCGGCGGACCTACACATAGGCCTCGCGCTTAACCCTATTGGGTATAAAGGGCCCTGCGTGGCCTACGCGGTGGTCCATTACTGCTATTAACACACACAGCTCCCGGCGTGTAAAGGCAGCTGCGCGCATTGTGCCAATGGTGTTTTCCATACATGGGCATATATTTATAGTGTGTGGTGGCATTTGATTGGTTGTAATTTTATGGTGTCATCTGTATTAAACTTTATTGATATGTGTACATTAATGTGCAGGACAGTGTGTACAGTTCGCATCAGCGGAGATTTGCACCCGCGGACACACACACACACACACACACACACACACACACACACACACACACACACACACTTATTATTAACAATTGGTATTCCAAAGTCATGCTTCTAAATTAATAGCATTGTAGGTTTGTAGGATAAAAGCAAAATTAAAAAAAACATGACAATGTTTAGATATATGTCTCTAGATACTTCTATAGATACACACACACACACACACACACACACACACACACACACACACAGATATACCATTAATATATGGCCGCAATTTATAAACATATAAGTCTACATATATATATATATATATATATATATAGAGAGAGAGAGAGAGAGAGAGAGGGAAAAAATTAGATATACACACACATATATATCTTTACCTATTTTTGTTGTAACAAAAAACACAACTAAGTTTAAAATTCTGTTTACTCACCATATTTTGCAGAAACAATCAGCTACACAAAGTCACAAAGTTTATGTTTTTTCGGATCAGATGTTGTGTCATTTTTATGGTAAACAGATGCACAAGACAAACATAAAAAAAGCTGCTGTTATTGTTGTTTAATAACACAATTACCCCAAATAAAAAAAACCCCAAAAAAAACAGTAATACCATTGTATACAACAATCTTACACAACAAACATGATAAGGAGAACATTACAGATAAATTCTGAAACACTATAAAATACTCACAAAACACAAGCAACACACACTGAACTTGACCAAGCTACCTAGATGCCATAAGTCCAAAAGAGTAAACACGTACAGACAGTTTGGGGAGACAAAACAAAAATAAATACCTGAAATAATCACGCACAATTCGAGCCCTTACAGCATTACCCCAGCGGTTCACACTCCCCCCACGGAATGGCCGGCCAACCCCTGGCTCCTCATCCGGGAATTCCTCTGTGTGGGGAAGCTCTACGCGACTCCTTACAGCGATGTTATGGAGGATAGCACACATGACCACAATTTTACTTACCATCTCCGGCGAATACATGATGTCGCCACCAGTGCGGTGGAGCACACGAAAACGCCCTTTAAGAACACCAATCGTGCGCTCCACCAGCTGTCTAGTGGCAGTAAGCACGGAGTTAAATGTGGACTGTGGTCCTGGCCTGGGTTTACTGTAAGGAGTCATGAGCCAGGGGGTGCAAGGATATCCACGGTCTCCTGTTTGATAATATGAGAAGAGAAAAAGGATAAAAGCAACATTAAAGAATGTAATTCAAACAATATGACTGTTCTAATAATACAAATTAAAACACTCACCCAATAACCACATGTCTTGGCCTTCCATTGTTCTTAATCTTTGCCATATCCCTGATTGTCTAATGGCATGGGCATCATGGGAGTTTCCTGGGAACTTAGCATTCAGGGACAGGATCTGGAGGGATGGTCCACAAACAACCATTACATTCGGAGAATGAAACAATTTCTTGTTTCTATAGATTTCTTCATTATGTCTTGGCGCAACAATGGCAACATGTTTCCCATCCACAACCCCAATAACGTGTGGGAAGCGACTACCCCCTTCCTGAAATTGCCGCTTCACCACAGCCAGGGCACCAGCATCCAAAGGTATTGATATAAATTGCTTAACTCGGCTTATAAATGCTTGGCTGACACGCCGCAGGACCTTACTGAACTGGCCCTGCGACATGCCAACCAAGTCACCAACTACATGCTGGTATGATCCAGTGGCCAAAAAATGTAACACAGCAAGGAATTGTGTCAATGCTGGTATTGCTGTAGGATACCTAATGGATTGTTCTAGATCACTCTCTATTATGGAGAGAGTGTCTAGAATTAGATGAGGTGGCAGTCTGTATCTGCGCAATACAACATCATCAGGCATCCCAAAAAGGGTGACACGGGTACGGAAAGTTGGTGGCCTTGCACGCCTCCATTGCCTTGGAGGATGAGGAGCCGGTTGGGGTTGGAGGGCTTGCGCAGGTTGGGGTGGGAGTGCTTCCACAGGTTGGGGTGGGAGGGCTTCCGCTGCCACATATATGGACATCACCAACTTCAAATGAAGGTAAGAATCATTAAAACACACAATCAATTAACAACACACATTGCCAAAAATAAAAACAAAGTGTATGGGTGTTCAAACACTTACTGAAGGAGCGTACTCCATATCTTCATGATGAAAATACGGAACAATAAACTAAAAAAAAAACCATTAAGCCACAGTTAGCTACGTAGCTACAACATAGGTTACCATCACAAAGAACAATCAAAATCAAAATACAAACATACCCATATAATTACTGCAACAAGATATGAATTACCTACTAAGTATGAAATAATAAAAAAAATACAAAAAATACAAAAGGATTAAGATAATAGGCCACTTACCTGCTCTGAAAATAAATGGAGACTTGTGTCCAAAATGGAAACCAAAAATGTCCTACTTCGGCACAAAATAAATATATATATATATATATATATATCCCTTTCAGAAAACAATAGAGACACCTACAAGAGAGAGAAAAGGACAATGAGAATAGCAACACACACACTGTCAGCACTCCCACACCATGCCACCCAGGGACAGGCCACTTACCTGCTCTGAAAATAAATGGAGACTTGTGTCCAAAATGGAAACCAAAAATGGCCTACTTCGGCACAAAATATATATATATATCCCTCTCAGAAAACAATAGAGACACCTGCAAGAGAGAGAAAAGGACAATGAGAATAGCAATACACACACTGTCAGCACTCCCACACCATGCCACCCAGGGACAGGCCACTTACCTGCTCTAAAAATAAATGGAGACTTGTGTCCAAAATGGAAACCAAAAATGGCCTACTTCGGCACAATATATATATATATATATATCCCTCTCAGAAAACAATAGAGACACCTACAAGAGAGAGAAAAGGACAATGAGAATAGCAACACACACTATCAGCACTCCCACACCATGCCACCCAGGGACAGGCCACTTACCTGCTCTGAAAATAAATGGAGACTTGTGTCCAAAATAGAAACCAAAAATGGCCTACGTCGGCACAAAATATGTATATATCCCTCTCAGAAATCAATAGAGACACCTACAAGAGAGAGAAAAGGACAATGAGAATAGCAACACACACACTGTCAGCACTCCCACACCATGCCACCCAGGGACAGGCCACTTACCTGCTCTGAAAATAAATGGAGACTTGTGTCCAAAATGGAAACCAAAAATGGCCTACTTCGGCACAAAATATATATATATCCCTCTCAGAAAACAATAGAGACACCTACAAGAGAGAGAAAAGGACAATGAGAATAGCAACACACACACTGTCACCCCTAGAACGGGCACACTGCAAATTACATGTTACATAACTATTAGATACTACATGTAAACACAGATAATAAATTAAACATAAAACACCATACAAAATGAACAAATTATAAACCACTACAAAGGAGCATTGCACACCCATACATACTCTGTTTTGTAATATACTAACTAATTTTTTTTAAAAACAAAAGTTGTGTTAAATACGCCAACCGCAACACAACAGTAAGAAATGTGCAAGCTAACAAACGCACATTTTTATGCAATATACTGCATTAAAAACTCACTCAGAAATGTGCTATGCACCACGTCCACCTTGCTTCTGTCTTGCTTCTGTATTTTTCACCATACACCCACACACACAGGCTGCATACAAGGCGTTTAAATAGCCAGTACAACAATTACTGGACCTATTTGCATAATTGACACCTGTGCGAATTACCGCACTGGAAATTACACGCAGCTATAAATCGCAAGACAGCTGTGCAAACACACATGCCACCAGCAACATGGCTACACGTGAGCAGATGGCTGCAGAGATGGACATGGTGCAGCAGCAGATGTTCGCATTGACAGCTAGGCACCTAGCGCTGCGGAGACAGATGCTGCAAGCTGCCAGTGCGGATGTTGAAATAGCAGGACCCAGTACTGTTGAAACCCCATCTTCTGATACACAGGAGTTAGGTGTGAATCCCCTGCCAGACACAGATACTGGGGAAACTGAGGGCGATTCTGGACTACCATCTCAAACCCAAAGTACACAACCAGCTAGTGAAGAGGAAGATGGTGAGGAGGGACAGGACGATAGCTCACAGGCTACATCCCAAAAAACGTAGAAGACAGCCCGCCTTCACTAAGAGGGAGTTACGTGTTTTGGTCACACAGGCCATGGATAAAATTCATAGAGGCAGCAAAAACATGGGTGCTGCAACCAAAGATCGCATCTGGAGGGACATTACTGATTCTGTTAATGAAGTCGGCTCAATTGTCCGCACCTCACAGGTAGTTAGAAGATGGTAAGTGTATATTGACACACCATTTTCTGTCCTAATTATTATTACAAACTTAGGTAGATGTGATGTTGCCTATAGCAACCAAATACATAACATGTGTACTATCAATAAAAACAGCTATTCTTAACTTTTATGTCCCTTACCCCTAATTCTACTCACATATGTAGATGGGCCGACTTCAAATCCCGCCTGAAGGGCAAGAGGTCTGCGGAGTGGAATGCCTCGAGGGCAACAGGGGGAGCTCCAGCTGCCACTGTGGAATACACAGATCTTGAGGAGCTGGCGATGGACTGTGTGAGCTACGAGGAGGCAGGTGGGGTGTCTCATATGGACACGGAGCTGCCTGAAATACTGAATCTACATGACTTGCCAGGTAAGTTTACACACATATTCCTAAAATTCTAATTTAGTGGTTACAAAAGTCTAATGTTGATTTTTTTCTTCCCTTTTTCCACTCATTCTTCTATTTGCTTTTAACATAACACAGCACAGGTGGGTGAGCAGGTAGAGTCAGAGTAGGGTTATGTGGCTGAGGCTGAGGTGGGGGGACCTAGTGTCTCTGCCAGTGTGGGACCACAGATTCCATCTGTCCAGATTCCAACTGGCCCCTCCACCCAACCCTCTGCTATCCCGGACATCCTGTCTCAAATTGCCAGGTATGGTGAGAGCCTGAATGATTTTCAGGACAGGATGATCCGGGAGGTAAGCCAGATACCTGTCCGGCTCACTGAGCACAGAACCAGTGTGGAGCAAGGTGTAGCTCAACTCTGCCAAGGTCTGGCAGAGATCAGGCAGGGCCAAGACCAACTCGCCTCCTCGTTCCAACAAATTGCAAATTCCAGGACAGGACAAATTCCAGGACATCGCTGGCTGCCTTGCCCACAGTGGCAGAGAGCCAGCCACATCTGCTCCCTCCCCTCCCTCTGCCCAGGAAGAACATCCCACTGGGCAGGGCCCTCGAAGGTCACTTCGCAGACCGAGCCATGAAGAACAACATCAGGCGGGGAAAAAGAAGAGAAAGTGATGTCTCTCCAGATGCCCAGCACCCATGTTTGACATGTTGCCTCTATGTTTATTTTTTTGGCTTGTGTGGCCAGAATGTACAACTCCCTCAAGGTGAAAGGGGGTTGTGTTCTTTTTGGATTTGTAGCCTGTGAGTTATTTTCCTGTACACTTGAGCCATCTTCCTCTTCCTAGCGTGCTGTGTATGTTTGGGTTGTGTATTGGGTCCAGAATCTACCTCAGTTCCCCTAAAAGTATCGTCTGGCTGAGGGTTCACAACATATTCTTAGTAAATATTATACTTCATATTTTGCCAGTAGATGGGGTTACCATAGTACTGGGTTCTGCTATGTCAAATTTGCCACTGACAGCTGCTTGTTGCCATGTCCAACTTTGTATGTCATGCTCATTTGTAGCCATGTTGTGTTGCTGCTTTACTTTATTTATTGAAGTAAAAAATAAAAATAAAACACTTGTTTGTGTGTTTTATTAAAGGTTATGCACTCTTGAAAACTGCACTGTAAACTTTAACATGGCATATTTACATTTGTGGAACAAGGGAACAAACAGAATATTCTTACAAACACTGAATATTATAATGTTAAAAATGTATGCCTTGCACAACACTTAACTGGGCATATAGGAGCAGTGGCAAACGCAGGATTTGCATGGGGGGAGTTTCCAGAACTGGGCGGAGCCAATCACGGGGGTGTGGACTGAGGTGACCCAGTATATGCTGGGTCCGTAAAACTAGTGTGTCTGTGTGTGTGTGTGTGTGTGTATATATATATACATATATCTACATATATATATATATATATATATATATATACATACATACACACACACATACATATACACATATACATAGCATATTAAACATGCATATATATATATATATATATATATGTACACACACATACAGTGAGTACACATATATATATATATATACACATGTATATATATATATATATATATATATATATATCATATGTGTGTGTGTGTGTGTGTTTATATGTATGTATGTATATACATGTGTATATATGTATGCACATGGATATATATGTACTATAATTAAAATAAAGTAAACTTTTATTGCACTTACAAGTGCCACCAGGAAGACAGCAGGCTGCAGAGGACGCTAGACAGCCATTAATAATACTCATGCAGCTAAAAAAAAAAAACTTTTTTTTTTTAGTGGAGGGGGGTTTCTGGGTGCTCGGAACCCCCCCCCCCCCTGGGTGCGCCACTGAGGGGGTCATTCCGAGTTGTTCGCTCATTGCCGATTTTCGCTATATTGCGATTAGTCGCTTACTGCGCATGCGCAAGGTTCGCAGAGCGCATGCGCTTAGTTATTTTACACAAAAGTTAGGTATTTTACTCACGGCATAACGAGGATTTTTCATCGTTCTGGTGATCGTAGTGTGATTGACAGGAAGTGGGTGTTTCTGGGCGGAAACTGGCCGTTTTATGGGCGTGTGCGAAAAAACGCTGGCGTTTCTGGGAAAAACGCGGGAGTGTCTGAAGAAACGGGGGAGTGTCTGGGCGAATGCTGGGTGTGTTTGTGACGTCAAACCAGGAACGAAACTGACTGAACTGATCGCAATGGCTGAGTAAGTCTCGAGCTACTCAGAAACTGCTAAGAAATTTCTATTCGCAATTCTGCTAATCTTTCGTTCGCAATTCTGCTATGCTAAGATACACTACCAGAGGGCGGCGGCTTAGCGTGTGCAATGCTGCTAAAAGCAGCTAGCGAGCGAACAACTGGGAATGAGGGCCATAAAACAAAAACAACTTGGAATTGAACTTGGGTTACTAGGGGCAACATGGCATAGTATTATATATGGACACATATTCCAAAAAAAAAAAAAAAAAAGTGTTTGTAAGTAACATTAAGTGTAGGCTGCATTATGTCGCTCATGTTATTTGGTATGTACAAAGGAAGATGTCTATGAAGAGAACATTTAGCTGATGTAGTTTATAAGTTGGTTTATTGACACTTAATTAAATTGCAAAGTATTCAGCAAATAATTAAACATGCAGTTAACATCAAAGTATTTTACCAAATAATTAAAAAACAGTGCATTATTTGTGAATGTGTCAGATTTAGACCTGGTAAATGTAAATTTGTTATGTGGGCATACAATTGCTGTTTGGAGTCATTTGTAACTGCAGTGTTTGGCAAGTAATTGCTGAACAGGTGAATTCATTTGCTAATTAATTGCTAAATAGGGCAGACACACTTGTAACAATACTTCGCAAGTGCTGAGTAGCTGCAGACTTAAGGGCCCTACTCACTGGCCGACCCGCCGCCGAGCTGCCCGATGGCGGATACGGCCGACGAGCGACCCGGCGGTGGGGGGGCAGTGACGGGGGGAGTGAAGTTTCTTCACTCCCCCCGTCACGCGGCTGCATTGAAGTGCAGGCAAATATGGACGAGATCGTCCATATTGGCCTGCATGCACAGCCGACGGGAGACCAGCGATGAACGAGCGCGGGGCCGCGCATCGTTCATCGCTGGAGTCTCCACACTGAAAGATATGAACGAGTTCTCGTTCATTTATGAACGAGATCGTTCATATCTTTCCGAAAATCGGCCAGTGTGTAGGGCCCATTACTCCTCGGCTGCATTAAGATAGCGAACATTTGTTGTGTACTTTTTACCATCGGATACACATTTCTGCTCAAAACACGCCTACTGCCGGTTGCATACTCCCACATTAGCCTCTGCCACGCCTCCGTCACTCCCTGTTTTCGGTGATGTAGTACGAGCTGAATTTCAGTTAGTAATTTTGCACAAGCGTCGTATCGCTCTCTTTTTGCGTTTTTTTGCCGTTTGCGATGCGATGAACTGCTGCGATCAACTCGGAATGAGGGCCATGGTCTTTTATATTGAGAATCAAGTGTAATTCCACAGGTATACGGCGTTCAGAATAGATACACAATACTTGTGTCTGTGTTTATAAGCAAGATGAAGTAGGTATAATCACCCAAATGTGGTGCTTTCCACATTGCTGTAGATTCTAGTCAATTATTACATTAGTACTGTATATAGGACTGAGTTTCTTACTATGCGTTTTGTAATTAAAGTTACTGCTGCAATAACACATACTGGTGTAGCCTCTTTACTATGGTTACTGCATGGGTCTCCCACGTTTCTTGCTCGGGTGAATGGGGCTATGCGTGCAGGGCTGGGTTTCACACTTACTCTGCAGTTGTTCCTCAGTCTCTCTGGTCCTCTGCCCAACACTGCTTACTGCTTTGCTGCCACTCTGTACTGCACAGTCACTGCTAGGGTTGTCACCTCTCCCGTATTTCCTGGATTCTCCAGGATTTGGTGGCAACCCTCCAGGAGGCTTTTGCTCTCTCCCAGATACCGGGATTCTCCTGGAATACGGGGACCCGACCCACCCCATCCCACGCTCCGCCCCCTCCTGCGCATCATTGTACATTGTGCGGCCGTGCATTTTTCTGCGGCCACCGGACGATAATAACAGGAGCGGAGGTCCCTGCGTCCTGCCCCCACGGCACCCCACCCGGCAGTCCGGAAGAGGAGGTTTGCGTCGCTGCGCGCCAAGCTTCGTGGATGTTATTGCGCGGATGCAGACATCAGGGGATGGTGGAGACGGTGCGGCGCAGCGGCGGGCGGCAGCAACCATGGACACAGCAGCAGCCGGACAGGAGAGTTAAGTATGACACTAACCATTGGAGTTATGTCCACCAGGCATCAACATAGTCAAAACCTCAGGCGCTCCCTGTACAGGTTCTGCTCATCTATTGTTCCACATAAATTCTTTAAATGCTCCATATAATGTGACATGTCACACATGGAGCATTTAGAGAATTTATGCGGAACAATAGGGGAGCCGAGCCTGTACAGGCAGAGCCTGAGCCTACAGGTACCTAAGCAGCATTAACTACAAACTCCACACAGGTAATACAATGGTGAATCAAAATCTCTGTTAGCGCTATTACAACAAACTAGATACAAAAAAGATAAAACACATCCCTTAGATCTTCATGTCTAGAGGAATAACGATGAATGATAATCATCTCCAATTGTGTATCATCAATCAATGGTGCTCCTCATATAATTTCCTCCTTGTCTCACATGTAATATAAAGACAGGGGAGATGCAATAGCGTAATACGTTTTTTTAAATCAAATACACACAAAAATAAAATGTACATTAAAAATACAATAAAACAAACAAAAATTGATATGGAAATGCTCAGTGCAAAAGAGCTGTGCAAATGGTCTTCAATTCCAGTAAAGATGGATTAATTACAGAGTCAATAAAAGAACTGGCAACGGTCAGTTCTAATAGGCATGAAGATATGCAAAAAGTTATATACAATATCTCCAGGAATCGATGATGCATGAGGTGGCAACCCTAGTCACTGCTGCCCACCGCTAGTCACACCTCAGCATCTCTCTGCACCCTGATACTCGGCAGCGACGTATGCACAAGCCCGATGCCGCTCTCTGTGCAGTCTGACCTCCGGACTCCGTGTTCCCGGCTACAGTTCTCTGCACACCACTGCCTGGGACTCTCTTTTCACTCAGAAGTTCAGAGCAGCCACATGGTCTCTCCTCACACAGCAGATTTCCTGCTCTCGGCACACTTTCCCCCAACATGCTGTTCACATGCAAGGGGGCTGCCAGGAAGTTAATCCCTGATGTGTACATTCACCCCTGAAACCACTCGGAAGCCAATTCTGGGGTATTACAGATGCTCCGGGCAGTTCTCTGCTACCAGTTCTAATGGCCCTACCCCTTCCATATGACATCATGTGTGTGGAGGAGTGGCCAACACAGGGAGCTAATAAGCCCTGTTGAAGTGCTGCCCTTGCACATATATTTTCTCCAGTATGCCTATAATTACAATCATGTTATGTGTTTCTCACAACAGTAGTTTTTAGCAGTTAAAGTACCAATGGTATTTTATGTGGCCATTTTTATATATATATATATATATATATATATATATATATATATATATATATTTTGGTATCTTTCAGTGGTAGGACGTGGTAGCTAAGTTGTGTACAGTATGAACCTTTCCTGCTGTATGAGCTGCTCAGCTAATGTATAGATCAGAGGTTCCCAAATGCGGTCCTCAAGGCACCCCAACGGTCCTGGTTTTAAATGTATCCATGCTTGGCCACAGGTGACTAAATTAGCACCTTAGTCAATTTGATTTAACCATCTGTGCTGAGCCATGGATATACCTAAAACCAGGACTGTTGGGGTGTCTTGAGGACCACGTTTGGGAACCTCTGGTATAGATTTTTTTTTGCAACTGCTGTAAATATGTCCCATATGCTGTCCAGGCAGAGTGGCACATATTTTAAAGATGTGCTTCACTCTGTATATATAAGAAATTTTGTTTTCTTTCTTTTTCTAAGCACAAATTGAGCACATTTTGCTACCAAGTCTGCATCAACCAGCTTGTCTCCTTCTTGGCTACCAGCAATTGAGTTCCTTCCATGAACTCATGAAGACTTTTGCTATAGGTGCTAACTCTAATATACTGCACATCTCTGTGTATGTAGCAAATAAAACAACACTAGGCAACATTCCTTCCCTGGACTCTACACAGAAGCTGCACCTCTGCTCCAGTTCCCTGATACTGTTCTTTGGGTTCATGACAGAATAATCTGACCCTTAGATCCCACAGAACTGGCCCACTGGGCCAACAGAAGTGTCTCTGTTCAGTAAGTTCAGACTTCTGAATATCAGCTCACATATATGAGCTACACAAGCAGTATTAATTGCTCCAGTCCCTTACATCATATATTTTCCTGCTCCTGCTGTTCTTTGACCTGAACCTATGATAAATCTACCTAAGAAATGTGATGGTGACCGGAATGAGTTTTTCCAATGTATAACAATGTGTTGCCTAATTTTTCAAATGTGTACTGAAACCTAATCTACATATTCCCTAAAATTGATAATGATTCTTACATTTCTTAAGGGAGTGCTCTCGGTTGGGCCACACCGTTTTTACAGAAACATTCTATTCTAAACTCTTTACACCGTTCCTCCAAAATTCAGCAAGCTTTTGAAGACACTCACAAAGCTGCTACGGCGGAATGAGTTTTATCCAATATCTGTCAGAGTCACACCTCATGCTTTATTGCACTAATCAATTTCCCCCATGGATGAAATACAGACTGACAACCAAACAGCACAAGTATTGCAGTGGGCTTAATTATGGCATTAAGGATGAGCCAGTCTGTACAGATCCTCCTCAAGCTTTAGAAGAATGAATGGATAGATGCAGTGAAATCATTACAGAAATTAATAAAGTAAGCATCGGGAAACTTGTCCCGAGTCTAGAAGTTTGTACTATAAATATTGTATCAACCAGTTACTTTTGTATAGAAAAGAAGCACTGGATTTATGTAACGAGATAACTGAAGGTTGGGGGCTGTAGATCTGCCCAAAAAGTTTTTAGTGAATTTTTATATGTGCCCTGATGATAGTATCAAAATGCAACAGTAATTTTGTTACCTTTCAACTTCCTTCCATATGCCGGACATGCCCACTCTCTGGCACACTTCAGGATTGATGCTATAGAATGCATGTGCACTGGGGAACTCTGTTTTGGGGAATTCTCACTTTCCAATGAATTCCAGGCCTGGTCAGGGGCTAGTTTATGGTATGGCAGTTGGAGTATATGTAGGTTCAGCCTGGTGCTCGTTATTGGAAAATTGGATGGATCCCATGCAAGTGATATCTGTATTTTCCATCAATTTTGGATTAGAACCATATCTGACCTATGTGTGTGTGTGCGCTGCGCTCACCGCTCTTTGGGCCTGGTGGCGACCTTCGATCACCACAGGTTTCTATTCCCCTCCGGGTGGTGGCGTGGGGGTAACCAGCTAGCAGTCTGGACTCCGACCACCGGTATTTCAGTTGGTGTCAAGATTCCGGCATCGGTATCCTGAGCGCCGGGATTCCGACAGGTGGTCAATTGACTGTCTCCCGGGAGAGATTCACCAAATCAACAAGCAGGTAAAACACACATTTTATCCTTCAAATGCATGACTTTCCTGGACTTACTAGCTAAACACCCCTAGTTCCTTTGTAGCACACTGCCCCTTTTGGCATATATCCCTCTCCCTAGCATCAACAAGTCCGGAGACTCAGACCTCACAAGAAGCGTATATTTCTGGGACAGGGCACCTGCATGTTTGTGTAGGATTCCAGACCTATGCTCTACTGTAAACCAAAAAGGTTGTAGCAACAGGAACCACCTGGTAACCTTGGTGTTCACCTCCCTGTTTCTCTGCATCCATAGTAATGGAGCATGATCTCTCTGCCCAGCAAATAGCAAATAGTTCTGAATTGCCTCTATGGCCCCCATTATAGCCAGGCACTCCTTCTCTACTGTAGCATACTTTAATTCCCTCAGCAACAGTTTCCTGCTTAAGTACAATACAAGATGTTCTACCCCCTCACTTTCCTGGGGCAGGACTGCACCTTAGCCAACATCAGATTCATCTGTCTGTAGGAAAAACCTGTGTGTAAAACCAGGTGCCTGCAATACCGGAGAGATATAAAGGGCCAGGCAAAGATCTGCCATGCTGTCTCAGCAAGACTGGTCCACTCCAGCCAATCGGGACAGTGTTTTTTAAGCAAGTCTGTCAACGGAGCTGCTCTAGTCGCAAAGTGGTTAATAAACTGCCTGTAGTAACCTACCAAGCCTAGGAAAGTTCTCAACTGTGACTTGAGGCCAGATGAAATAGGGTCTGAGTTTGCCAGACGTGGGGCTATTGGCAGAACTCCGTCTTTTTTTTAAATGGGGCAGTCATTTACAAAGCAAACCCCTTTAAAAAATGTCCAAGTTCAGCCAGCAACCCGAATGTCTGGCGAACTTGGACGCTATTACATCAGGCCTAGAGTCTTAGGCTTCAGCCAATTTTTAATGGCCTCAACATTTTTATTTGAGTTTTCATCTGACTTTGTCCAATTATGTAACCTCAATACTTGACTTCTCTTAGGGCCACTGCACATTTTTCTGTGTTAGCTGTGGAACCTTCAGAGCTCAATGAGGCCAGTACTACCTCCACATTAGGAAGATGCGATTCAAAGCCTTGAGAGTGTATAACGATGTCACCTAGATAGTGGGCTACATAGGCAGTATGGGGACTCAGTACCTTGTTCACAGAGGCGTAACTAGTGCAGGGCGAGTGGGGCATGTGCCCTGGGCACTGTGGAGACTCGGCAGAGTGGGGGGGGGGGGGGGGGCGCCACCGTCCAGGAAGTGTATGTGCAGTACTACCCGGCGGCGGTGGTACGCCATCCCTGCTTCAGGGGACTGGGACAGGAACGCAGACTCTCTGAAGAAGGCAGTAATTAAAGCCGCCCAGCCAATAGCAGCAGGAATGGGCGGCGTTTCGTCCAAGGCAGCGTCATTGGGTGGGCGGGGTGTGCGGAGGCCATCACAGGTGCGTCTCAGGCTCCGGCTCAAAACCCCACCCCCCCGGTGTCAAGCTCCGGCTCTCCCACCCCCGGCCTCAAGCTCCGGCTCTCCCCCTAGTCTCAAGCTCTGGCTCTCCCCCCCGGTCTCAAGCTCCGGCTCTTCCCCCGGTCTCAGGCTCCGCTCGCCCCTCAGCAGTCAGGCTCACGGGGTTGCCTAGGCCACGGTGACGGTGTTGCTATGACAACCCGCTGCTGACGGAGAACGTTTCACCTCCGGAACCGTAGCGTCCTTTCACCGCCGCCATGTTGAGTGTCCCGGCTTCACCTCACAGGTGTGGTATGTGCCGGGAACTACATACAGGATGGCGCTATGTAGTATAACTGTATGTTACCACCCAGGGGTTGTTCAGTGTGAGGTAGGTGCAGGAGGGTATGTAGCCGCCGAGTTGTCAGTCAGTGTGAGGTAGGTGGAGGAAGGTGTGTAACTGCATAGTGGTCAGTCAGTGTGGGGGGTCGTGGTGCTGCTGCTGTGGTGACCAGTGGAACTGGTAAGAGGACTTTGTTTATTAGACTGTTCCAGCATGCTGTATCCCCTGCCCCAACATCTCCATCCTCCCCACACATTACACCCCCCTGCCTCTCTCCCCACACATTACACACCCCTGCCTCCCTCCCCACACATTACACCCCCCTGCCTCCCTCCCCACACATTACACCCCCCTGCCTCCCTCCCCACACATTACACCCCCCTGCCTCCCTCCCCACACATTACACCCCCCTGCCTCCCTCCCCACACATTACACCCCCTGCCTCCCTCCCCACACATTACACCCCCCTGCCTCTCTCCCCACACATGTGATTCATAATGTGAATTTCGGCTCATTCAGTGTACTACAATGTGAATTTCGGCTCATTCTGTGTGCTATAATGTGAATTTCGGCTCATTCTTTGTGCTATAATGTGAATTTCAGCTCATTTCGTGTGCTATAATGTGAATTTCGGCTCATTCTTTGTGCTATAATGTGAATTTCAGCTCATTTCGTGTGCTATAATGTACATTTTCGGATCATTCTGTGCTATAATGTGAATTTCGGCTCATTCTGTGTGCTATAATGTGAAATTATAGCACTGAAGGACACACACCCTTTGAGTGGCCACGCCCCCTTTTCCAGAGCGCGCGCGCATAATTCCACCCTTCACTTTTCCATACCCCCACTTCAAAAATTCCACTTCAACCACTGCACCTACATCTATACATACACTCCCCGACATCTTCATACACAGTGACACCTATTTGTGCAGGAGATTATGATGCTAAGGTGCATGTGGAATTGAAAAGAATGTTCCCAGTATGACTTGAAACAGCTGGCGTGTTATGTTGGCACATCCCATTTTCAGTGTCCACGCCCCCTTCTGATGTGTGGCCATGGCCATTTTTTTCAGTACGCGCTGGTGGCGCGTGCCAATACTTTCCTTTGTAGGTTTTTTTAATGTGGGGTGGGGTGCCATTATTAAGCTTGCCCTGGGCTCCAAAAACCCTAGTTATGCCTCTGCTTGTTCATCACCCTTTGGCTGGTGCTCCATGCAGACCAAAGAGTAGGACCTTATACTGAAAAAAGCAATCAGGAGTATAAAAGGCTGAATTATCCTTGGCTGCAGGTGTAAGAGGGATCTGCCAATTGCCCTTTGTGAGATCAAGGGTGGTTAAATATTTGCTGCAGTCCAAACTTTCCACCAGTTCATCCACCCATGGCATAAGGCAGGCATCAAACTGGGACATGCTGGTTAACTTTCTAAAGTCATTGCAGAACCGTAAGCTGCCATTGGGTTTTGTAACCATGGCAGCTCAGAGACACACCTGATCACTCAATTGTTGAAAATTTAAGTATCTAAAGCGAACATGTGACCGCAGCAGCAGGGGTGTATCTAGGAGTCCGAGCGCCCCTGGCAAAGTAAGGGCTGGTGCCCTCCCCCCATATTTGAAATAAGGAGGGTGTATCAAAGAAGGGTGTGGCCTTGTGGGGAAGGGGCGTGGCCAGTGCTAGTAAATATATTTCTATTTTTATATGTGGAATGCGGTCAAACCGCATTCAGGGATGCGACTGCAATATCTCTGTTCTCAGCGCTCCGTCGATTGGATCACATTGGCTGTACACACCTCTGCTTGATTGACAGGTATTCGCAGGGAGGACGGTGATGGACCATTATGAGGGCGGCATGGGGAAAATGAGGTCGGGCCATGTGCATTTACGGGGCGGCTGAGTGACATCACACGCAGCCACCCCTATGTGGAAAATGGCTGCTGACCACCTGCATACGCAGCCTAGCTGCAGGGGTTCTTCCACAGTTGCTGCGACCACAATTAAATTGCAGTCGCTGAGCAGGCCATTCAGCATGCTGTACAGCCTTGGCCTGCGATGGATGAGCAGCCCCCAGCATGCAATGGAAAGGGAATCTGCAATCCTTACCGAATAACCCCCACTGCCATTAGTACATCTGATCCCGCCCATAGGCACACACATATACACTTACATACATACTGTCACACACAAAACACATACAGTACATATGATATACAGTACAGTCACACATGCAGTATATACAAATAGTCACACACCTGCACATGTATATACAATCACATACATATAAAGTTACACACTTATTCACATACATAGTCACACATTAATACACACATAAATACAGTAAACACTTATATACACACAAACATGCATACACATATAGTATAGTAACATACATAAATGCAGTCACAGACACACATATAGACAGTATGTGTTTACCCCCTCACTTCACAGACAGGGTACACTCAATGCATGTACTTTAGTAGCTCCTTGTCCTCTCCCCCTCTCCTTCATGCTGCTGTGTTACCTGGCAGGGCACTGACTGACTGAGTGCCATGTAGCCCCGCCCCCCTGTTTCCACTCCGTCCACTTGCCCCGTAGGTCAATGCCAAGCAGTGCAGTCTTGTGCCACCCCTCCCCTCCCTTAATCCAGATTGTACCTTGTGACTAGAGATGTGCACCGGAAATTTTTCGGGTTTTGCGTTTTGGTTTTGGATTCAGATCCACGGCCGTGTTTTGGATTCGTGCGCGTTTTGGCAAAGCCTCCCTTAAAAATTTTTGTCGGATTCGAGTGTTTTTTTTTCCAAAAACCCCTCAAAAACAGCTTAAATCATAGAATTTGGGGGTAATTTTGATCCTATAGTATTATTAACCTCAATAACCATAATTTCCACTCATTTCCAGTCTATTCTGAACACCTCACAATATTATTTTTAGTTCTAAAATTTGCACCGAGGTCGCTGGATGACTAATCTAAGCGACCCAAGAGGGCGGCACAAACACCTGGCCCATCTAGGAGTGGCACTGCAGTGGCAGACAGGATGGCACTTATAAAAATTGGCCCTAAACATCACATGATGCAAAGATAAATTAAAAAAAGAGGTGCAAGATGGAATTGTCCTTGGGCCCCTCCCACCCACCCTTATGTTGTATAAACAGGACATGCACACTTTAACAAACCCATAATTTCAGCCACAGGGTCTGCCACGCGACTGTGGCTGAAATGACTGGTTGGTTTGGGCCCCCACCAAAAAAAGAAGCAATCAATCTCTCCTTGCTCAAACTGGCTCTACAGAGGCAAGATGTCGACCTGATCATCATCCTCCGATTTCTCACCCCTTTCACTGTGTACATCCCCCTCCGAAGGAATAGATTATAATTAATTTTGATGAACGTCATCTTCTCCACATTTTGTGGAAGTAACCTCGTACGCCGATCGCTGACAAGGTGACCAGCTGCACTAAACACTCTTTCGGAGTACACACTGGAGGGGTAGGTGGGGGGGGGGGGGGGGGGACTTAGGTAAAATAAAGCCAGTTTGTGCAAGGGCCTCCAAATTGCCTCTTTTTCCTGCCAGTATACGTACGGACTGTCTGACGTGCCTACTTGGATGCGGTCACTCATATAATCCTCCACCATTCTTTCAATGGTGACAGAATCGTATGCAGTGACAGTAGACGACATGTCAGTAATCGTTGGCCGGTCCTTCAGGCCAGACCAGATGTCAGCACTCGCTCCTGACTGCCCTGCATCACTGCCAGCGGGTGGGCTCGGAATTCTTAGCCTTTTCCTCGCAGCCCCAGTTGCGGGAGAATGTGAAGGAGGAGCTGTTGATGGGTCACGTTCCGCTCGAGTTGACAATTTTCTCACCAGCAGGTCTTTGAACCGTTGCAGACTTGTGTCTGCCGGAAAGAGAGATACAACATAGGCTTTAAACCTAGTATCGAGCACGGTGGCCAAAAAATGTAGTGCTCTGATTTCAACAGATTGACCACCCGTGAATCCTCCTGGTTAAGCGAATTAAGGGCTCCATCCACAAGTCCCACATGCCTAGCGGAATCGCTCCATTTAGCTCCTCCTTCAATTTCTCCAGCTGCTTCTGCAAAAGCCTGATGAGGGGAATGACCTGACTCAGGCTGGCAGTGTCTGAACTGACTTCACATGTGGCAACTTCAAAGGGTTGCAGAACCTTGCACAATGTTGAAATCATTCTCCACTGCGCTTGAGTCAGGTGCATTCCCCCTCCTTTGCCTATATCGTAGGCAGATGTATAGGCTTGAATGGCCTTTTGCTGCTCCTCCATCCTCTGAAGCATATAGAGGGTTGAATTCCACCTCGTTACCACCTCTTGCTTCAGATGATGGTGGGGCAGGTTCAGGAGTATTTGCTGGTGCTCCAGTCTTCGGCACGCGGTGGCTGAATGCCGAAAGTGGCCCGCAATTCTTCGGGCCACCGACAGCATCTCTTGCACGCCCCTGTCATTTAAAAAAAATTCTGCACCACCAAATTCAATGTATGTGCAAAACATGGGACATGCTGGAATTTGCCCACATGTAATGTACGCACAATATTGGTGGCGTTGTCCGATGTCACAAATCCCCAGGAGAGTCCAATTGGAGTAAGCCAATCTGCGATGATGTTCCTCAGTTTCCATAAGAGGTTGTCAGCTGTGTGCCTCTTATGGAAAGCGGTGATACAAAGCGTAGCCTGCCTAGGAACGAGTTGGCGTTTGCGAGATGCTGCTACTGGTGCCGCCACTGCTGTTCTTGCTGCGGGAGGCAATACATCTGCCCAGTGGGCTGTCACAGTCATATAGTTCTGAGTCTGCCCTGCTCCACTTGTCCACATGTCCGTGGTTAAGTGGACATTGGGTACAACTGCATTTTTTAGGACACTGATGACTCTTTTTCTGACGTCTGTGTACATTGTCGGTATCGCCTGCCTAGAAAAGTGGAACCTAGATCGGATTTGGTACCGGGGGGACACTACCTCAAGAAATTCTCTAAGTCCCTGTGAATTAATGGTGGATACCGGACACACGTCTAACACCAACACCGCTGCCAAGGCTTGAGTTATCTGCTTTGCAACAGGATGACTGCTGTGATATTTCCTCTTCCTCGCAAAGGACTGTTGGACAGCAGTCAATTGCTTACTGGAAATAGTACAAGTGGTCTTCTGACTTCCCCTCTGGGATGACGATCGACTCCCAGCAGCAACAACAGCAGTGCCAGCAGCAGTAGGCGTACCACTCAAGGATCCATTGGAGGAATCCCAGTTAGGAGAGGACTCATCAGACTTGCCAGTGACATGGCCTGCAGTACTATTGGCGTTCCTGTCTAATGAGGAAATTGACACTGAGGGAGTTGGTGGTGTGGATTGCAGGAGCTTGGGTACAAGAGGAAGGGATTTAGTTGTCAGTGGACTGCTTCCGCTGTCACCCAAAGTTTTTGAACTTGTCAATGACTTCTGATGAATGCGCTCCAGGTGACGTATAAGGGAGGATGTTCCTAGGTGGTTAACGTCCTTACACCTACTTATTAAAGCTTGACAAAGGCAACACACAGCTTGACACCTGTTGTCCGAATTTCTGTTAAAATAATTCCACACCGAAGAGGTGATTTTTTTTGTAATTTGACCAGGCAGGTGTCTCCCCGGGTGCCTGACTTAAACAAACCACCTCACCATCAGAATCCATCTTCTCAATTTCCTCCTCAGCGCCAGCATCACCCATATCCTCATCCTGGTGTACTTCAACAGTGACATCTTCAATTTTAATATCAGGAACTGGACTGTGGGTGCTCCTTCCAGCACTTGTGGGGGGGTGTGCAAATGGTGGAAGGAACCACCTCTTCCCGTCCAGTGTTGGGAAGGTCAGGCATCACAACCGCCGACACAATTAGAGTCTCCTTGGGGATTTGTGATTTAGAAGAACGCACAGTTCTTTGCTGTGCTTTTGCCATCTTAAATCTTTTCAGTTTTCTAGCAGGAGGATGAGTGCTTCCTTCCTCATGTGAAGCTGAACCACTAGCCATGAACATAGGCCAGGGCCTCAGCTGTTTCTTGCCACTCCGTGTCGTAAATGGCATATTGGCAAGTTTACGCTTCTCCTCAGACGCTTTTAATTTAGATTTTTGGGTCATTTTACTGACCTTTAGTTTTTTGGACTTTACATGCTTTCTACTGTGACATTGGGCATTGGCCTTGGCAGACAATGTTGATGGCATTGAATCATCTCTGCCATGACTAGTGGCAGCAGCTTCAGCGCTAGGTGGAAGTGGATCTTGATCTTACCCTATTTCATCCTCCCCATTTTTGTTCTCCATTTTTTAATGTGTGGAATTATATGCCAGTAATATTATTATATCAATAGCAATGGCCTACTGTACTGTACAACTATATACTGTTGGTCACCAAAATGCTGCACTGTACTACTATATATACTGCTCACAACAATGCAGCACAGATATGGATACTTGCAGTGACACGGAGCTGCAAGATACAGCAATGGACTACTGTCCTGTACAACTATATACTGTTGGTCACCAAAATGCTGCACTGTACTACTATATATACTGCTCACAACAATGCAGCACAGATATGGATGGATACTTGCAGTGACACGGAGCTGCAAGATACAGCAATGGACTTCTGTACTGTACAACTGTATACTGTTGGTCAACAAAATGCTGCACTGTACTACTATATATACTGCTCACAACAATGCACCACAGATATGGATGGATACTTGCAGTTAAACGGAGCTGCAAGATACAGCAATGAACTACTGTACTGTACAACTATACACTGTTGGTCACCAAAATGCTGCACTGTACTACTATATATACTGCTCACAACAATGCAGCACAGATATGGATACTTGCAGTGACACGGAGCTGCAAGATACAGCAATGGACTACTGTACTGTACAACTATATACTGTTGGTCACCAAAATACTGCACTGTACTACTATATATACTGCTCACAACAATGCAGCACAGATATGGATGGATACTTGCAGTGACACGGAGCTGCAAGATACAGCAATGGACTACTGTACTGTACAACTATATACTGTTGGTCACCAAAATGCTGCACTGTACTACTATATATACTGCTCACAACAATGCAGCACAGATATGGATACTTGCAGGGGCACAGAGCTGCAAGATACAGCAATGGACTATTGTACTGTACAACTATATACTGTTGGTCAACAAAATGCTGCACTGTACTACTATATATACTGCTCACAACAATGCACCACAGACATGGATGGATACTTGCAGTGACATGAAGCTGCAAGATACAGCAATGAACTACTGTACTGTACAACTATACACTGTTGATCACCAAAATGCTGCACTGTACTAATATATATACTGCTCACAACAATGCACCACAGATATGGATACTTGCAGTGACACGGAGCTGCAAGATACAGCAATGGACTACTGTACTGTACAACTATATACTGTTGGTCACCAAAATACTGCACTGTACTACTATATATACTGCTCACAACAATGCAGCACAGATATGGATGGATACTTGCAGTGACACGGAGCTGCAAGATACAGCAATGGACTACTGTACTGTACAACTATATACTGTTGGTCACCAAAATGCTGCACTGTACTACTATATATACTGCTCACAACAATGTAGCACAGATATGGATACTTGCAGGGGCACAGAGCTGCAAGATACAGCAATGGACTATTGTACTGTACAACTATATACTGTTGGTCAACAAAATGCTGCACTGTACTACTATATATACTGCTCACAACAATGCACCACAGACATGGATGGATACTTGCAGTGACATGAAGCTGCAAGATACAGCAATGAACTACTGTACTGTACAACTATACACTGTTGATCACCAAAATGCTGCACTGTACTACTATATATACTGCGCACAACAATGCACCACAGATATGGATACTTGCAGTGACACGGAGCTGCAAGATACAGCAATGACCTACTGTACTGTACAACTATATACTGTTGGTCACCAAAATGCTGCACTATACTACTATATATACTGCTCACAACAATGCAGCACAGATATGGATAGATACTTGCAGTGACATGGAGCTGCAAGATACAGCAATGGCCTACTGTACTGTACAACTATATACTGTTGGTCACCAAAATGCTGCACTGTACTACTATATATACTGCTCACAACAATGCAGCACAGATATGGATACTTGCAGTGACACAGAGCTGCAAGATACAGCAATGGACTACTGTACTGTACAACTATATACTGTTGGTCACCAAAATGCTGCACTGTACTACTATATATACTGTTCACAACAATGCAGTACAGATATGAATGGATACCTGCAGTGACACGGAGCTGCAAGATACAGCAATGGACTACTGTACTGTACAACTATATACTGTTGGTCACCAAAATGCTGCACTGTACTACTATATATACTGCTCACAACAATGCAGCACAGATATGGATGGATACTTGCAGTGACACGGAGCTGCAAGATACAGCAATGGACTATTGTACTGTACAACTATATACTGTTGGTCATTAAAATGCTGCACTGTACTACTATATATACTGCTCACAACAATGCAGCACAGATATGGATGGACATATATTTGGTAGATGCTCAATTAGCTTAGTGATATAATTCAGGTGCTCGAAAGGGAGGGGTATTTCTAAGCAATAAAAAAAGGCATTTGTTTCCCCCAGCACCCTGAATGATAACCGTAACCAGATATAAATTCCACATAATAATAGAATTCAGAGATTTTTGCGCAAGTGTGTGAATAAGCCCCAAAGCCGCATCAAGGTGTCTTTGTATATTTGGGGTCCCTAGCGCTATATCTAGGTGCAGGGTGTGGCACCCCAAAACACCAGCATAAGCTAGAAAGCCCAGCGTAGCATACCTGTGAAAAAACAATAGTGTTAATAAATTAGTATTTAGGAAGCCAAAGCTCTAGAGAAAGTGATACAAAAATGAAATGCAATTAAAATAGAGAAACAGTGTTAAAAATTAATAAGTGAAAAGTGTTAGTAGAATGTAAAGGTATGCCACACTAAGGCCATCCAGCTCAGCCAGTCCAGAGGCACCACACCTCACACCTCCATTACCCCAATCTGGGTCTAAGATTAACCAGCAAGGAGCCACATGATAATGGCTACTTACTACAATATGTCTAAGCTAAGAGCTACCTACCTTGGAGCAACCCCATAATGCTCCATGTGGCATGTCAGGGCCTGCACCTCCTCCTAATGCAGGAACCTCTCTGCCTCTCACAACAAACATATATATTGGTAGATGCTCAATTAGCTTAGTGATATCATTCAGGTGCTCGAAAGGGAGGGGTATTTCTAAGCAAGAAAAAAAGACATTTGTTTCCCCCAGCACCCTGAATGATAACCGTAACCAGATATAAATTCCACATAATAATAGAATTCAGAGATCTTCGTTATACATATTTGCGCAAATGTGTGAATAAGCCCCAAAGCCGCATCAAGGCATCTCTGTATATTTGGGGTCCCTAGCGCTATATCTAGGTGCAGGGTGTGTCACCCCAAAACTCCAGCATAAGCCAGAAAGCCCAGCGTAGCATACCAGTGAAAAAACTATAGTGTTAATAAATTAGTATTTAGGAAGCCGAAGCTATAGAGAAAGTGATACAAAAATGAAATGCAATTAAAATAGAGAAATAGTGTTAAAAAATTAATAAGTGAAAAGTGTTAGTAGAATGTAAAGGTATGCCACACTAAGGCCATCCAGCTCAGCCAGTCCTGAGGCACCACACTTCACACCTCCATTACCCCAATCTGGGTCTAAGATTAACCAGCAAGGAGCCACATGATAATGGCTCCTTACTACAATATGTCTAAGCTAAGAGCTACCTACCTTGGAGCAACCCCATAATGCTCCATGTGGCATGTCAGGGCCTGCACCTCCTCCTAATGCAGGAACCTCTCTGCCTCTCACAACAAACATATATATTGGTAGATGCTCAATTAGCTTAGTGATATCATTCAGGTGCTCGAAAGGGAGGGGTATTTCTAAGCAAGAAAAAAAGGCATTTGTTTCCCCCAGCACCCTGAATGATAACCGTAACTAGATATAAATTCCACATAATAATAGAATTCAGAGATCTTCGTTACACATATTTTCGCAAATGTATGAATAAGCCCCAAAGCCGCATCAAGGCGTCTCTGTATATTTGGGGTCCCTAGCGCTATATCTAGGTGCAGGGTGTGGCACCCCAAAACACCAGCATAAGCCAGAAAATGCTGCACTGTACTACTATATATAATATATATATACTGGTCACACAACAATGCCGCAGATATTGAGCACTGATGATCAGGATACTATCTAGAACTGAGTCTGACACTGAGCTGCAAGATACAGCAATGGCCTACTGTACTGTACTATAATTATATACTGGTGGTCCCCACAATGCAGCACACTGAGCACAGTTATGGAGTGTTTTCAGGCAGAGAACGTAGATATTTGCAGCACACTGAGCACAGATATTTGCAGCACACTGAGCACAGATATTTGCAGCACACTGAGCACAGATATGGAGCTTTTCAGGGAGAGAAAGTAGCCACGTCCTCTCGGTTCAATCTCCAGTGCACGAGTGAAAATGGCGGCGACGCGCGGCTCTTTATATGGAATACGAATCTCGCGAGAATCCGACAGCGGGATGATGACGTTCGGCCTCGTTCAGGTTAACCGAGCAAGGCGGGAAGATCTGAGGCTGCCTCGGACCCGTGTAAAATAGGTGAAGTTCGGGGGGGTTCGGATCTCAACGAACTGAACCCGCTCATCTCTACTTGTGACTGTCTGTTACTGCCGGCGCCTTTGTCCAGTGACACAGCACTGCACTAGTGATCAATCAGACTCAAAATAAACTACAGCTCTCGGAGCTCCCGGCAACAAGGGATGCTGGGAGCTGTAGTTTATGTAGAGTCTGATTACAATTGAGGTACGGTGCGCTGCCGCATGACACTGGCACCGGCACTAACAGACAGTCACCAAGTCTGACAGTACTACTGGATTCTACCACCTGGCCGTGGATGGCACTGCCAAGTGGTGCCCCCTCCTTGCCTGGCGCCCCTGGCGAATGCCATCCTGGCCAATGGGTAGATACGCCCCTGCGCAGCAGACCTAACATCACTTTATCTATTAAGTCTATTTTCACACAAAATACTGGTTAATGAATATATCTATGGGCCTGATTCAGGTTGGATTGCAAATCCTGCTAAGTAGCAGAATTTTCAATACTTGTGATCACATGCTGGGGGCAGAACTGCGGGGGTAATTGAGACTGGATAACTACAGCGGCAGTGATTGCAGTCTGAATCCCTCTGTGGAGTGCGCCCTCGCACCCCAGGAGGCCCAGTGAGATGCTATTAGCATCTCAGGGCTGTGATCGCCTCTGTCTGATTGACAGGCAAAGGCGCTTGCGGGGCGGGTGGGGCGTGCTAACGGCATTAGAACGCCATTGGTGGGGTGCAGTCCAGACAACGCAGGCGTGTCCGGACCATTGCGGGAGCGAGCCACAGCTGCGTGATGTCACATGCAGTCGCTGCGACCTGGGACAACGGGTAGCTACTCAAGGAGCTACTCAGCGGGTGCAAAAGCATCGCCCCTGTATTATCTATATATATAAATGTGAAAGCCCTTACTTACTGACTGACTGATCACTAATTCTCTTACTTCCCGATATGTTAAGATGCTGAAAGTAAACATAAGTATTCTGCAGGTGGAACAGGAAAACTACGTAATAAGAATTTTAATAAACCTCCCCTAAGGGGAAGAAAATGGGGATGATATAATGACCTCATTACCGATGCATGGCTTGCGTTGCGTGAACAACCTTGTTCTGTTATACCATCTCCTCTACCTGCTTGTTTTGCTCTGTGAACAAGGTAGGCTCTATGGTAATTAAGGACTTTTTCACTAATGTACTCAACAAACAAATAAACAAACAAGCAAACAAACTATGGGGGTAATTCAGAGTTGATCGCAGCAGCAAATTTGTTAGCAGTTGGGCAAAACCATGGGGGTCATTCCGAGTTGATTGCACGTAGCAACTTTTTGCTGCTCGTGCGATTAACTAGACACCACCTATGGGGGAGTGTATTTTAGCATAGCAGGGCTGCGATCGCTTGTGTAGCCCTGCTATGCTAAAATAGTTTTGTGCAGAACAAGACTATCCCTGCAGTTACTTACCCTGTGCGATGGTTTCAGTGATGAAGGTCCCGGAATTGATGTCAGACAACTGCCCTCAAAACGCCTGGACACGCCTGCGTTCGGATCTCCACGCCCCGAAAAAAATGGTGAGTATCCGCGCCGGAACGCCTCCCCGCTGTCAATTTTCTTGTGAACAGGGTGCACCCTGATCAGTAATTTCCTAAGGGATTCCCAATTAGGCAAATACGTGAACCAGCTCCCTAGCTAGGGTGCTAGACTTTATAATTCATAAAACTATTGCCTCTGGATAGCGTGTTGCACAGTCTAGCACCAACAATACATACCAGTGGCTTCAAGCCACTCAACTTCTCTAGGGACACAACCCAGAGCCGGCCATAGGCATAGGCAAACTAGGCAATTGCCTAGGGCATTTGATATGCCTAGGGGCATCAGCAGCTTCTGCTGATTAAAATTATATGTGGCATGCCTATATTCTGTGTGTAGCATTTCATATGCAGATACAGCCACAGTCTCACACAGTATATAGGCATGCTGCATATAATTTTAATCAGCAGAAGCTGCTTGTGCATCCTAGCCACATAGCAATGCAAATAAGATGCATTTTAATAAAGAAAAAAAGGTGCCCGATGTTAGCATTGAGGCAAGATTTATGAGGACACATCTGTATCCAAGCAGAGGCAGAGGTCACAGTGTTAGTGGCAGTGTGAGTGCTGTGTGCATGTGAGTGGGTTGGGTGTGCAGTAGTGTTTGGAATATGTGTAAGGAGCATTATGTGTGTCATGTAAAAATGCATTAATAATGTGCAACATATGTGTAAGGGGCACTATGTGTGTCATTATGTGTATAAGGGCATTAATAATGGGCGGCATATGTGTAACAGGGTACTACTGTATGTGTGTCATTATGTGTATAGGGGCACTAATAATGTGCAGCAAATGTGTAGGGGTCACTATGTGTGTCATTATGTGTATAAGGGCATTAATAATGTGCGGCATATGTGTAAGGGACATTATGTGTAAAAGGGCATTAATAAAGGTTGTCATAATGTGTAAGGCGCATTATGTTTCTAAGGACATTAATGATGTGTCTCATACTGTATGTGTAAGGGGCATTACTGTGTGGAATTATGTGTATAAATGCATTACTAATGTGTGGCATTGTGTATAAGGTGCTTTACTCTGTGGCGTTGCATATAGAAAGGGCATTACTTTGTCATCTAATGTGAATAAAGAGCAATGGGGTGTGGTGTAATGTGAATAAGGAGCAATTCAGTGTGATGTAATGTGAATAAGGAGCTCTACTGTGAGGAGTAATGTTTATAAGGGAAAGTGATACTACTGTGGGATGTAATGTGAATTATGGACACTATCGCATGATCAAATGTGAATAAAGTTGCAGTACTGTGTGGCGTAATTTGAATTGGGGTTACTATTGTGTGGCCATGCCCCTTGCCAGCAAAAACACACCCCTTTTTGGGCTGTGCGCCAAATGTGCGAATTGTTCCTATTTAAAATATAGGGGATACAAAGACCAAAAATGAGGACTGTTATGGGTGAGGGGTGATGGTACTGGGAAAGAGGTGCAAGATCAGAGGCGGAACCCGCGGTGGTGCTAGGGGGCACCAGCCAAAATCTTGCCTAGGGCATCATATTGGTTAGGGCCGGCTCTGACACAACCAAATCTATGCCGTTTTGTGTTTTGATTTTGGTTCTGGTTTAATGCTTGTGTTTTGGATCTGGATCGATTTTGCCAAAACCACCCTTTCGTGTTTTGGTTTTGGTTTTGGATCTGGATGATTTTTGAAAAAAATGAAATAAAAAAAGCTAAAATCACAAAATTTGGGGGTAATTTTGCTCCTACAGTATTATTAACTTCAATAACATTTATTTCCACTCATTTCCAGTCTATTATGAACACCTCACACCTCACAATATTGTTTTTAGGCCAAAAGGTTGCACCGAGGTGGCTGTATGACTAAGCTAAGCGACACAAGTGTGCGACACAAACACCAGGCCCATCTAGGAGTGTCACTGCAGTGGCAGACAGGATGGCAGATTTAAAAAATAGACCCGAAACAGCACATAATGCAAAGAAGAAAAAGAGTTGCAATAAGGTAGCTGTATGGCTAAGCTAAGTGGCACAAGTGTGCAGCACAAACAGCTGGCCCATCTAACAGTGGCACTGCAGTGGCAGACAGGATGGCACTTTAAAAAACTAGGCCCCAAACAGCACATCATGCAAAGAAGAAAAAGAGGTGCAATGGGGTAGCTGTATAACTAAGCTAAGCAACACAAGTGTGTGGCACAAACACCTGGCCCATCTAGGAGTGGTACTGCAGTGTCAGACAGGATGGCACTTTAAAAAACTAGGCCCCAAACAGCACATCATGCAAAGAAGAAAAAGAGATGTAATGAGGTAGCTGTATGACCAGGGCCGGTGCTAGAGCGTTTGGCGCCCCCCTGCAAATTATAAATTTGCGCCCTCCCATCTGTAAAAAAGGGACAGGACGTGACGCAAAAAGGGATGTGGTCACATAAGAAAGGAGCGTGGCCCACAATTCAAATTACACCACACAGTATTACAATCTTATTCACTTTACCCCAAACATAGTGCCCCTGATTCATATTACACCCTCTAGTAGTGCCCCTTATTCATGTTACGTCACACAGTAGTGCCCCTTATACACATTACACCACACAGTACCTATACACAATGCCCACAGTAGTGCCACTTATTAGAGGTGTAGATAGGTGCCATGATGCCCGGAGTAAGGGTATGTTTCAGCACCCTTCCCTGTGTTGAATTGGAGTTATGTTACATTTGAAAAGAAAAATATACTTTAAAATTGGTGACAGGGCCTGTTCTAGACCTTGTGGAGCTCAGGGCAAAAGTTTCCTCTGGCGTTAGCTGTGCTCGAGTCAGGGACAGTGCGCGCTGAAGGCGCACACCAAAAGTATAGGGTTGTGGGCACAGAATAGTAAAAATTCACATTTGACATTACACCGCACAGTAGTGTCCGTTAGTCAGATTACACCGCATAGTAGTATCCGTTAGTCAGATTACACCGCACAGTAGTGTCCGTTAGTCAGATTACACTGCACAGTAGTGTCCGTTAGTCAGATTACACCACACAGTAGTGTCCATTAGTCACATTACACCGCATAGTAGTGTACGTTAGTCACATTACACCGCATAGTAGCGTCCGTTAGTCACATTACACCGCACAGTAGTGTCCGTTAGTCACATTACACCACACAGTAGTGTCCGTTAGTCAGATTACACCGCACAGTATTGTCCATTAGTCAGATTACACCGCACAGTAGTGTCCGTTAGTCACATTACACCACACAGTAGTGTCCGTTAGTCACATTACACCACACAGTAGTGTCCGTTAGTCACATTACACCGCAAAGTAGCGTCCGTTAGTCACATTACACTGCACAGTAGTGTCCGTTAGTCACATTACACCACACAGTAGTGTCTGTTAGTCAGATTACACAGCACAGTAGTGTCCATTAGTCACATTACACCGCACAGTAGTGTCCGTTAGTCACATTACACCGCATAGTAGTGTCCGTTAGTCACATTACACCGCATAGTAGCGTCCGTTAGTCACATTACACTGCATAGTAAAGTCCGTTAGTCACATTACACCGCATAGTAGTGTCCGTTAGTCACATTACACCGCACAGTAGTGACCGTTATTCACAGTACTCCGCACAGTAGTGTCCGTTAGTCAGATTACGCCGCACAGTAGTACTCTTATACATGTTACACCACACAGTAAAAGCTGCTTATACACGTTATGCCAGGTATAGCCCAACCACGTCATACCTACCACCCTGCTACTGTAAATGTAGTACCTTCTGATTCATTACTTTGTAGGCATAACTCTGATTGATGCTCTGCCTTGGATCCACGCTTGGGCGCTGCTCCTCCTCTACCCTCCTGGAGGCTCCGTTACTCCAGCAGCAGCAGCTCTGGAGGATGTCGGCAGTTTTGGCGAGAGCGGAGGGGACAGGTACAAATTACGCAGGCCTGGGACTGATGAAGGGGCTCAGCGGGGGCCATGGTGCACTGCACTCCTCCCTCCCTTCTTACTGGGCAGCAGCAACAGCATAAGTTCTCTTCATGGCAGAGTATGCTGTGCTGCAGTGCCAGAGAGGCTGCTGCTGTGGAGCCTCTGCGTGTTCCTGTATGGGTAGGTGGAAAGTGATCACACTGATCATGCTCCCCACTCGAACTGCCACTGGCTGAGGGTCTCCTCAAGGCCCCCCTACTCCGCTGGACTCTGCAAAGTGAAAAAAATAAAAGAAAAAGAAAAAAATCCAAAAGGGGGTGGGGCCACACCTTCCGCGATTAGGCCACACCCCTAAAAGTCTACCCGCCCTGCAAAACACCCGGAATTTGTCAGCAGCACACTGTCTGTGAGGAGGAGCCTGGAGGTGGGAGGAGGATGGGGGAGGAAGCTAGAGGGACCTTGCACTGAGAGCCGCACTACACGCTGCCAGCGCCGTTACCTGTCTTCCACTTTGACAGGCGCAACGGAGCTGGCAGCAGCAGGGACAAGGGTAACAGAGCAGGGAGAGCTCAGCGCCTCTTCAGCTGAGCGCCTCCCTGCACTGCATACCCTTGCTGAGCGGGTAGCGCCGGCTCTGGCAGGGCCGGTGTTAGGGTGCTCGGCGCCCTCCTGCAAAGTATAAATTTGCGCCCTACCATATTTTACAAAGGGACAGCATGCTGAAAAAAGGGATGTGGTCTCACAAAGAAGGAGTGGCCACACAATAGTACCCCACACAGCAGCACAATCTTATTCACATTAACTTGCATATAGTAGTGCTGTTTATACACATAATATCCTCAGTAGTAGTACCAGTTATACGCATAATAGCCCTGTAGTAGCACCGGTTGTACGCATAATAGCCCCTGTAGTAGCGCCAGTTATACGCATAACAGCGCCTGTAGTAGCGCCGGTTATATGCATAATAGCCACTGTAGTAGCGCCGGTTATATATAATGCCCCATAGGTGCAGCTAATTTTAGTAGGGGGTGCACTGCAGGAGGGGCGTGTCTCAGTAAAATCACATAGCTTAATCTAATTTCTCTCTAGTTCCTAATGATAATGTAGATATAATACACCCCAGAGAAATAAAATAAAGCCAGCCGGTACGGTCTGTCTGCTACAGCATAACCCTGAGCCCTAGCTGCCGCTGCACCCTATTGCTGCTTACTCTTCTCCAACCTATCCCTGACCCAGTGGCGTAACTAGTGAGTGGTGGGCCCAGGTGCATATGCATTCCCGCCACACACATGCACCCCACACCGCTTGCACTCCCCCAACCCGTCATCTACACCCTGTTTTTGAGTAGGCCAATCTGTAAAGTATGGGAGATTTGGGGGGACGACCATTTCAGTTTTAATACAACAGAAGTAAAGTTTAAAATTTACATATGTGCCGTCAGAGCCACATTGGGCTCATTCTATGCCATCAGACTCCTCCTACGCAGGACACCAGAATTTGTCACACATGTCTATATGCTCACCAGCTATTGACAGTTGTGCCCCTTATTCACATAATTCACATTACGCCACACAGTATGAGCTGAAATTCACATTACGCCACACAGTATGAGCGGAGATTCATATTACGCCACACAGTATGAGTGGAAATTCACATTACACCACACAGTATGAGTGGAAATTCACATTATGCCATACAGTATGAGCGGAAATTCACATTAAGGCACACAGTATGAGCCAAATAAACATTAAGCAACACAGTATGAGCGAAATTCACATTAAGGCACACAGTATGAGCAGAAATTAACATTACGCCAAACAATATGAGACGAAATTCACATTAAGGCACACAGTATGAGCAGAAATTCACATTACACAACACAGTATGGCCCCAGCGGTGCCAGATACAGATTACCCCCCCCAGAGGTGCCAGATACAGATAAACCCCCCCAGAGGTGCCAGATACAGATCCCCCCCCAGGTGCCAGATACAGGTAATCCTTCCCCCAGAGGTGCCAGATACAGATAATCCCCATCCCCCCAGAGGTGTCAGATACAGATAACCCCCCCATTAGTGCTCACCGCCGCTGCTGTCACTGGCTTGCTGCTGCTTCTTGTGCTGTGTGAGGGGAGGAGAGTGCAGAGTAGCTCCTCACTGACAGAAGCCCTCCTGTGGCAGCGGCCAATTGAAACATGCTGCCAGCTGTCGCGGTCTGGCAGCCAATCAAGAGCCGCTGCGGCTGATTCACAAACTCTGATTGGCTGGCGGTTGACACCAAATTTAGAATGGACGGTTGCGGCCTTGGGTGCAGGGAGAATTGATTGGCACCTTGAGGTGGGGGCCGGACATGATTAGGCGAGCTCAGGAAGGACAGAAACCTCCCGTGCGCACACCTATGTCATGCCCTCAGAAGTGCTATTTCTTAAAAATTATCCCCCCCACACACACTGAGATAGATACACACATACACATGTAAATAAATAATAATAATAATAATAATAAATATACACACATACTATTGTCAAAGTCAAAAAATATTGTGATTCACAATGCCTTGTACTAACCCCAATGCACATGCCCGCTGCTCGTGCACCCACTCCCCCGTGCGTACGCATCCCCTCAGGTTGCGTAGGAGACGCTCCGACGTCTCCTGCGCATGGAGATGTGTATTTACGGCGGAGTTTATGAGCGTCTAGCGAGCGACTCGATCGCAACATATTTAACCTAAATAGTGTGTTTTATAGATAGTATGTCCCTTAACAATGTCAGAAAGTATGTTTAGTGTAAACGGTTCTTGGACAGAGAAATTCCTCTTTGCATGATATGAAGGGTCAGACAAAGGTAGAACGGTGATGTCTAGTATCCAGCTGTAGAGTATTTTAAATGTAACATTTCGGTGTTGGTTAGGAAGAGATTGTTCGCTCCTGCGTATAGTTATGTTTAAAAGTAGTTTCTAGACATTTACTGTATTTGCTGTTCATTATCCATGCGGCGGGAATCCTGAGGATACCTCCCACCTGAGCAGTTGGAAATAGACACAGCCCACCTGTTCGAACCCACCTATGACCTTTTGTTATAATGCAGAGACACATTCCTGTGTCCAATGAACTATAAGATTATAGGGACCATTGTATTGTTACTGTATGTTGTGTATATAAAGGCCACCATTGCTGGACCAGCACTCGCTCTCTCTACAAAGGTTTTCACACTGAAGGCTGAGGGCTGGTCCAGGACGTGCTTGCGAATCATTCCCACGTGTGTAAGTTTCTCTGTAGCCATTTTGTTATTCTTTATGTACGCCATTCGTTCTCATTTTGTTATCCTTTAAGTGTTTGCCATTTTATTCTCTTTGTGTTTATTCTGTTTGCGATTGTTCGCTATTGTTCACATTTATTTCTTGTTATTCTGTTTAGGTATTGATGTTAGGTCTGTAGTGTATAAGCTGTAACTGTTTTTCCCCTTTTTATACTAAAGTATCTTCTATAAAGGTGTTGGAACCTTACCAGGTCTTGTGTGTTTCACCAGTTATTGTAAAGGGTTTCTGAGCGTCTCAATCGCTCAAACAGCTTTAATATTATCAAGGTCAATTAGCGTTACATTGTGGTAATATTACAGTACTAAGATTTACAGTATAAGCATACCCTTACAGTGTGTTGTTAAACAAGGTTTACAGTGTGTCATTCAGTGAGCGTCAGCGCCGCTCGTGTCTCACTCTCACGGCACAGCGTCCGCTACGCCAACAGCGTAGCAGTACGGTACTCGGGCCGCCTATAGCGTGCGCGATACCAAGCGTAAGCCCGTGAGCGTACGTGCCGCTCGTGCATCGCGCCCACGGTTTAGCGTCTGCTACGCTAAGTGCGTACCCTTATGGTACTCCGTGCGCCGATTGCGTACTAGTCCATAATAAGTATATAGCTTATGTTCAAAGGTAAATATTTGAGTCTATCAATTGGGGCCATCGTCCGGGCCTCCTCATATCCGCAGCCAAGCGGAACCAGGCAGACTTTTATCCATCAGCAAAGGGCGGGAAGGTAGTATCCCCTGTATCCATGTTTATGGTTGGGGATACGGTAGTGCTGATCAGATAAGCGTTTGCTTCGCTTGGTTTGTAGGGATGCTGGTGGGATCCGGAACCGAAAGGTAAGAACGTTAAGCTATTGTTTTTCTTAAAAAACTGTTTTAATTTCTGTTTGGTGCAAATTGCATACGCAACACACACACACACACACACACACACACACCTGTATTTTCATTCGTGTACTTTCACATATCTAACTTTCCTGTTTGCCATTTGCATTGATAACGTGCTGAGAAAATTTGTTGCTATTTTAGTTAAAAGTAAAGAGTAATACTTAAGGGAGTAATTGTAAAGCACGCACACAGCCTGGCCTAGTTGTAAAGGTTGATACAGAGGAAACTGTGTGTAGTGTTTGGTAAGCGATTATAGTTAAATATCGATTACATTTATAGAAGCGTGTTATTTGTGTTACTGCGGACGTATCTGGTCTGTGTACACGTGTCTCTCACCGAGTGCGAGACAGCGTACGCAACGCAAAGGCCTACACACATGGCGTAAATTACGCAACGTGCGTACAGATACGCCCACTAGATACAAATCACACGATAGCATTGTTTTAGTAAGGTGATACAGAAGCCACAAGATAATAGCACAAATTTGTTCAGTTTCCAAAAATTTAGTTTAAAGGAAAAAGGTCCTTCTCTCGTTGCATTACCTCTGGGATTAGCCTGTGTTACCTGAATGAAAGAAATTTTCTGTACAGAAAAATCAAAGTATATATGAAGTGAAAGAGCGTGTGTATGCAAGTAAAGTTTTTTTGGTGTGAACCTTGAGAAAAATCGAGATCTCGTAGAAGGATACCCGTGAAGTGAACACGTGGTGGTGTGGGAGAAGACCATCTCACGTTAAAAGTCCATAAGGTAAGAGGAGCAATTAGTGTTACAGCAGACCAGGAGGTCCGCGAAAGTCAGAAATCCGTTAAAAGTACATATATGAAGTTCTGAAAACCCTGACTTAAGAAAGGTCAGAGGTAGAGAGCGCAACCCAGGGGGGGTTGGCGCAGTACCCATATAGGCCCGTTTTGAGAATACGCTCCGGCTGAAGGTTTCGCAGCCTAAACAACCGATTCCGCTGGTCGTTCTGCGGATAAGTAATAGTTACTTATACGCATTGCGACTGTACCGCATGTAATTGTGTGCATTAGTTTGTTACCTTGATACCCATTCTTTGCGGGATCATAAACGCTATTTGTACATTCTAACGTGATTTGTGTAGGTTTTTTTTATTTTAAGGGAGGTTCGCTGATCACTCAGGAATTCTCCAGCAACTGATACTTACTGGGGAGGGTAGCATACTCCCACACGCCCCAGTAAATAGAGGTTCAGGTTGCAGGGGCCCTGGGTTGAGTACGCCAGCGCTAAGGCAGTGTGTGGGCGTATTGGTCGACGTGGGCGAGAGTGAGTGAAGGCACTCGTTGAACTTTCACCGTCGCCTTACCTCTGGGAACTTGGTTTTTTGTAGGAATTCGCTGAAAAAGCAATATCTGCAAATAATGGGGGCCAGTTGCTCAAGTAAGGGGCGATCAACCAGGGTTCAGGTTGATTCAGTTCCGCGACCAGTTGGGTCGGCCAGGTATATAATGTGTGAGAAATATGGATCACACGCCGAGGTTTTATGCAATGAGTGGGAACGTATGACTGTGAACGATGGGGAGAAGTTTCCCAGGGTAGGCAATTTTAATCCTGAGTTTTTGCAAAATTTAAGGAGAAGGATATGTCTAATAAAGTCCGGCAAGCAACGGATTAGACATTATGATTATTTACAGTTATGGCAACAGGAAGGTGAGATACAAAGAGGATTAGCTCAAGCAGCTGGTTCCAATCCTATCAGGAAACTGATAGCTACCGCACCACCACCACCATACATAACAGGAGAGAAAATGGCTGCAGAGAATGGCACACTGGTATATGATAAAAATGCACTTAATAAATGTATTAGTGATAAGAGTAAAGTAGATAAGTGTATTGATGTTAATACTAACCCGTGCAAGTTGTATCCCGTCTTAAACTTCCCCCAGGATTGCGAGCAGGAAGATGAGCCTACCACAATATCGGCACTCTCTCTAGCAGCCACCATAGCAGAGACTACAGTGGGCACGGCCCAACCAGTAAGAGGAGTAGCAAAGGCCCCTAGTGGAGGGACAGGTGAGGTCGTGTCGGCAGGTAAGTACGGTACTGTACACTACGCAGAAACAATTACACCACATATTGTAGAATCAACCCAGAGTGATGTTATTGAACTTAATCCTGTCAGAGTAATTGCGGTCCCAAATGGGAAAACTGACACTTCGGGAGTCACTCCCATCAGGAACATTGCAATGCATTGTCCCTTTTCCCGGACAGAATTAAGAGCAATTATGTCTGTATTCCCTGATCCTAGGAAAGATCTAGTTGCAAGCCAAAGGTTCGTTAGAGAACTAGGTAACTCCGCAGAACCCAATAACAAAGACTGGCGGACAGTGCTGAGGGCATGTTTGCCCCCCAATATCGACTCTGCGAGATTTATCACTGATTGTAGGTTAGATGAAGAGATGCCTCTCACAGATGCATACAATCAGGAAAATGTTAAGCAGATCAACATGCAATTAGGAGTATATTTCCCAGCTGTTGTCAAGTGGAACAAAATCTAGAGATGAGCGGGTTCGGTTTCTCTGAATCCGAACCCGCCAGAACTTCATGTTTTTTTTCACGAGTCCGAGCGACTCGGATCTTCCCGCCTTGCTCGGTTAACCCGAGCGCGCCCGAACGTCATCATGACGCTGTCGGATTCTCGCGAGGCTCGGATTCTATCGCGAGACTCGGATTCTATATAAGGAGCCGCGCGTCGCCGCCATTTTCACACGTGCATTGAGATTGATAGGGAGAGGACGTGGCTGGCGTCCTCTCCGTTTAGACACTTGATTTACTAATTTTGGGGAGCATTAGGAGTACTCAGTAGTGTACAGTGCAGAGTTTTGCTGATAGTGACCAGTGACCACCACTTTTATTTATAATCCGTTCTCTGCCTGAAAAAAGCGATACACAGCACACAGTGACTCAGTCACATACATACCATATCTGTGTGCACTGCTCAGGCTCAGGCCAGTGTGCTGCATCATCTATATATATTATATATCTGTCTGACTGCTCAGCTCACACAGCTTATAATTGTGGGGGAGACTGGGGAGCACTACTGCAGTGCCAGTTATAGGTTATAGCAGGAGCCAGGAGTACATAATATTATATTAAAATTAAACAGTGCACACTTTTGCTGCAGGAGTGCCACTGCCAGTGTGACTAGTGACCAGTGACCTGACCACCAGTATATAATATTAGTAGTATACTATCTCTTTATCAACCAGTCTATATTAGCAGCAGACACAGTACAGTGCGGTAGTTCACGGCTGTGGCTACCTCTGTGTCGGCACTCGGCAGCCCGTCCATAATTGTATATACCAGTGACCTAACCGTGGTTTTTTTTTCTTTCTTTATACATACATACTAGTTACGAGTATACTATCTCTTTATCAACCAGTCTATATATTAGCAGCAGACACAGTACAGTGCGGTAGTTCACGGCTGTGGCTACCTCTGTGTCGGCACTCGGCAGCCCGTCCATAATTGTATATACCAGTGACCTAACCGTGGTTTTTTTTTCTTTCTTTATACATACATACTAGTTACGAGTATACTATCTCTTTATCAACCAGTCTATATATTAGCAGCAGACACAGTACAGTGCGGTAGTTCACGGCTGTGGCTACCTCTGTGTCGGCACTCGGCAGCCCGTCCATAATTGTATATACCAGTGACCTAACCGTGGTTTTTTTTTCTTTCTTTATACATACATACTAGTTACGAGTATACTATCTCTTTATCAACCAGTCTATATATTAGCAGCAGACACAGTACAGTGCGGTAGTTCACGGCTGTGGCTACCTCTGTGTCGGCACTCGGCAGCCCGTCCATAATTGTATATACCACCTAACCGTGGTTTTTTTTTCTTTCTTTATACATACATACTAGTTACGAGTATACTATCTCTTTATCAACCAGTCTATATATTAGCAGCAGACACAGTACAGTGCGGTAGTTCACGGCTGTGGCTACCTCTGTGTCGGCACTCCGCAGCCCGTCCATAATTGTATATACCAGTGACCTAACCGTGGTTTTTTTTTCTTTCTTTATACATACATACTAGTTACGAGTATACTATCTCTTTATCAACCAGTCTATATATTAGCAGCAGACACAGTACAGTGCGGTAGTTCACGGCTGTGGCTACCTCTGTGTCGGCACTCGGCAGCCCGTCCATAATTGTATATACCAGTGACCTAACCGTGGTTTTTTTTTCTTTCTTTATACATACATACTAGTTACGAGTATACTATCTCTTTATCAACCAGTCTATATATTAGCAGCAGACACAGTACAGTGCGGTAGTTCACGGCTGTGGCTACCTCTGTGTCGGCACTCGGCAGCCCGTCCATAATTGTATATACCAGTGACCTAACCGTGGTTTTTTTTTCTTTCTTTATACATACATACTAGTTACGAGTATACTATCTCTTTATCAACCAGTCTATATATTAGCAGCAGACACAGTACAGTGCGGTAGTTCACGGCTGTGGCTACCTCTGTGTCGGCACTCGGCAGCCCGTCCATAATTGTATACTAGTATCCAATCCATCCATCTCCATTGTTTACCTGAGGTGCCTTTTAGTTGTGCCTATTAAAATATGGAGAACAAAAATGTTGAGGTTCCAAAATTAGGGAAAGATCAAGATCCACTTCCACCTCGTGCTGAAGCTGCTGCCACTAGTCATGGCCGAGACGATGAAATGCCAACAACGTCGTCTGCCAAGGCCGATGCCCAATGGCATAGTACAGAGCATGTCAAAACCAAAACACCAAATATCAGTAAAAAAAGGACTCCAAAACCTAAAATAAAATTGTCGGAGGAGAAGCGTAAACTTGCCAATATGCCATTTACCACACGGAGTGGCAAGGAACGGCTGAGGCCCTGGCCTATGTTCATGGCTAGTGGTTCAGCTTCACATGAGGATGGAAGCACTCAGCCTCTCGCTAGAAAACTGAAAAGACTCAAGCTGGCAAAAGCACCGCAAAGAACTGTGCGTTCTTTGAAATCCCAAATCCACAAAGAGAGTCCAATTGTGTCGGTTGCGATGCCTGACCTTCCCAACACTGGACGTGAAGAGCATGCGCCTTCCACCATTTGCACGCCCCCTGCAAGTGCTGGAAGGAGCACCCGCTGTCCAGTTCCTGATAGTCAGATTGAAGATGTCAGTGTTGAAGTACACCAGGATGAGGAGGATATGGGTGTTGCTGGCGCTGGGGAGGAAATTGACCAGGAGGATTCTGATGGTGAGGTGGTTTGTTTAAGTCAGGCACCCGGGGAGACACCTGTTGTCCGTGGGAGGAATATGGCCGTTGACATGCCAGGTGAAAATACCAAAAAAAATCAGCTCTTCGGTGTGGAGGTATTTCACCAGAAATGCGGACAACAGGTGTCAAGCCGTGTGTTCCCTTTGTCAAGCTGTAATAAGTAGGGGTAAGGACGTTAACCACCTCGGAACATCCTCCCTTATACGTCACCTGCAGCGCATTCATAATAAGTCAGTGACAAGTTCAAAAACTTTGGGTGACAGCGGAAGCAGTCCACTGACCAGTAAATCCCTTCCTCTTGTAACCAAGCTCACGCAAACCACCCCACCAACTCCCTCAGTGTCAATTTCCTCCTTCCCCAGGAATGCCAATAGTCCTGCAGGCCATGTCACTGGCAAGTCTGACGAGTCCTCTCCTGCCTGGGATTCCTCCGATGCATCCTTGCGTGTAACGCCTACTGCTGCTGGCGCTGCTGTTGTTGCCGCTGGGAGTCGATGGTCATCCCAGAGGGGAAGTCGTAAGCCCACTTGTACTACTTCCAGTAAGCAATTGACTGTTCAACAGTCCTTTGCGAGGAAGATGAAATATCACAGCAGTCATCCTACTGCAAAGCGGATAACTGAGTCCTTAACAACTATGTTGGTGTTAGACGTGCGTCCGGTATCCGCCGTTAGTTCACAGGGAACTAGACAATTTATTGAGGCAGTGTGCCCCCGTTACCAAATACCATCTAGGTTCCACTTCTCTAGGCAGGCGATACCGAGAATGTACACGGACGTCAGAAAAAGACTCACCAGTCTCCTAAAAAATGCAGTTGTACCCAATGTCCACTTAACCACGGACATGTGGACAAGTGGAGCAGGGCAGGGTCAGGACTATATGACTGTGACAGCCCACTGGGTAGATGTATGGACTCCCGCCGCAAGAACAGCAGCGGCGGCACCAGTAGCAGCATCTCGCAAACGCCAACTCTTTCCTAGGCAGGCTACGCTTTGTATCACCGCTTTCCAGAATACGCACACAGCTGAAAACCTCTTACGGCAACTGAGGAAGATCATCGCGGAATGGCTTACCCCAATTGGACTCTCCTGTGGATTTGTGGCATCGGACAACGCCAGCAATATTGTGTGTGCATTAAATATGGGCAAATTCCAGCACGTCCCATGTTTTGCACATACCTTGAATTTGGTGGTGCAGAATTTTTAAAAAAACGACAGGGGCGTGCAAGAGATGCTGTCGGTGGCCAGAAAAATTGCGGGACACTTTCGGCGTACAGGCACCACGTACAGAAGACTGGAGCACCACCAAAAACTACTGAACCTGCCCTGCCATCATCTGAAGCAAGAAGTGGTAACGAGGTGGAATTCAACCCTCTATATGCTTCAGAGGTTGGAGGAGCAGCAAAAGGCCATTCAAGCCTATACAATTGAGCACGATATAGGAGATGGAATGCACCTGTCTCAAGTGCAGTGGAGAATGATTTCAACGTTGTGCAAGGTTCTGATGCCCTTTGAACTTGCCACACGTGAAGTCAGTTCAGACACTGCCAGCCTGAGTCAGGTCATTCCCCTCATCAGGCTTTTGCAGAAGAAGCTGGAGGCATTGAAGAAGGAGCTAAAAGGGAGCGATTCCGCTAGGCATGTGGGACTTGTGGATGCAGCCCTTAATTCGCTTAACAAGGATTCACGGGTGGTCAATCTGTTGAAATCAGAGCACTACATTTTGGCCACCGTGCTCGATCCTAGATTTAAAGCCTACCTTGGATCTCTCTTTCCGGCAGACACAGGTCTGCTGGGGTTGAAAGACCTGCTGGTGACAAAATTGTCAAGTCAAGCGGAACGCGACCTGTCAACATCTCCTCCTTCACATTCTCCCGCAACTGGGGGTGCGAGGAAAAGGCTCAGAATTCCGAGCCCACCCGCTGGCGGTGATGCAGGGCAGTCTGGAGCGACTGCTGATGCTGACATCTGGTCCGGACTGAAGGACCTGACAACGATTACGGACATGTCGTCTACTGTCACTGCATATGATTCTCTCAACATTGATAGAATGGTGGAGGATTATATGAGTGACCGCATCCAAGTAGGCACGTCACACAGTCCGTACTTATACTGGCAGGTAAAAGAGGCAATTTGGAGGCCCTTGCACAAACTGGCTTTATTCTACCTAAGTTGCCCTCCCACAAGTGTGTACTCCGAAAGAGTGTTTAGTGCCGCCGCTCACCTTGTCAGCAATCGGCGTACGAGGTTACATCCAGAAAATGTGGAGAAGATGATGTTCATTAAAATGAATTATAATCAATTCCTCCGCGGAGACATTGACCAGCAGCAATTGCCTCCACAAAGTACACAGGGAGCTGAGATGGTGGATTCCAGTGGGGACGAATTGATAATCTGTGAGGAGGGGGATGTACACGGTGATATATCGGAGGGTGAAGATGAGGTGGACATCTTGCCTCTGTAGAGCCAGTTTGTGCAAGGAGAGATTAATTGCTTCTTTTTTGGGGGGGGTCCAAACCAACCCGTCATATCAGTCACAGTCGTGTGGCAGACCCTGTCACTGAAATGATGGGTTGGTTAAAGTGTGCATGTCCTGTTTTGTTTATACAACATAAGGGTGGGTGGGAGGGCCCAAGGATAATTCCATCTTGCACCTCTTTTTTCTTTTCTTTTTCTTTGCATCATGTGCTGATTGGGGAGGGTTTTTTGGAAGGGACATCCTGCGTGACACTGCAGTGCCACTCCTAGATGGGCCCGGTGTTTGTGTCGGCCACTAGGGTCGCTAATCTTACTCACACAGCTACCTCATTGCGCCTCTTTTTTTCTTTGCGTCATGTGCTGTTTGGGGAGGGTTTTTTGGAAGGGACATCCTGCGTGACACTGCAGTGCCACTCCTAGATGTGCCCGGTGTTTGTGTCGGCCACTAGGGTCGCTAATCTTACTCACACAGCTACCTCATTGCGCCTCTTTTTTTCTTTGCGTCATGTGCTGTTTGGGGAGGGTTTTTTGGAAGGGACATCCTGCGTGACACTGCAGTGCCACTCCTAGATGGGCCCGGTGTTTGTGTCGGCCACTAGGGTCGCTAATCTTACTCACACAGTCAGCTACCTCATTGCGCCTCTTTTTTTCTTTGCGTCATGTGCTGTTTGGGGAGGGTTATTTGGAAGGGCCATCCTGCGTGACACTGCAGTGCCACTCCTAGATGGGCCCGGTGTTTGTGTCGGCCACTAGGGTCGCTAATCTTACTCACACAGCTACCTCATTGCGCCTCTTTTTTTCTTTGCGTCATGTGCTGTTTGGGGAGGGTTTTTTGGAAGGGCCATCCTGCGTGACACTGCAGTGCCACTCCTAGATGGGCCCGGTGTTTGTGTCGGCCACTAGGGTCGCTAATCTTACTCACACAGCTACCTCATTGCGCCTCTTTTTTTCTTTGCGTCATGTGCTGTTTGGGGAGGGTTTTTTGGAAGGGACATCCTGCGTGACACTGCAGTGCCACTCCTAGATGGGCCCGGTGTTTGTGTCGGCCACTAGGGTCGCTTATCTTACTCACACAGCGACCTCGGTGCAAATTTTAGGACTAAAAATAATATTGTGAGGTGTGAGGTATTCAGAATAGACTGAAAATGAGTGTAAATTATGGTTTTTGAGGTTAATAATACTTTGGGATCAAAATGACCCCCAAATTCTATGATTTAAGCTGTTTTTTAGTGTTTTTGGAGAAAAACACCCGAATCCAAAACACACCCGAATCCGACAAAAATAATTCGGTGAGGTTTTGCCAAAACGCGTTCGAACCCAAAACACGGCCGCGGAACCGAACCCAAAACCAAAACACAAAACCCGAAAAATTTCAGGCGCTCATCTCTAACAAAATCTTCTCCATAAGACAAAAAGAGGGTGAAATAGCTTCTGATTATTTCCATCGGGCACTGCAGGAAATGGCTAAGTATACTGGAATAGAAGACATTAAGACAAATGTGCATCATAGGGAAGTAGCAGTTTCTGTGTTAATGGATGGTTTAAAGGAAGTGTTAAGGACAAGGGTACAGAACACTCAACCAAGTTGGCGAGGTCTGTCGGTGGCTGCTTTGAGAGAGACCGCTATTGAACATGATCGGAACATCATGAGACACAGGGAGTCACAGGGCGATAAGCTGATGGCAGTAAGTATACAAGCCCTTACAACAAAGCCACCTCAGCCAAAGCCCCAGACCCCTGTGGGTAAGTCAAATGTAATAAAATGTTATAACTGTAACAGAGAAGGACATATTGCACGGAATTGTATGTTTAATGACCCATATAAGGTATACCAACCCCCTAGACAATGACAAGACACACGTAATTGGGATCAGGGACCGCAGAGACGGAGTTATGAGCAACATGCAGGGGAAACAAAAAGTTACCCACAAAGAAGAGACTGGCAAGTCTCTGAAAATTCCCAGTAACCCCCCTCACATGTAGTAGCTGCCAGCGCGCTGCGGGGAGGTCACCACACACAATAGGGGTGGGGCCACACCTGTAGTCTGCAGCCAGTGAAATTAATTGCGAGCCTTGGAAATGAACCCGAGGTCACAATTGATGTAGCTGGTAGATCTCTACCTTTCCTTGTAGATACAGGGGCGGCCAAGTCAGTGATAAATTCAACAGTGGGTATGAAGAACACTGGTAGAACAATTCCAGCCATGGGAGTAACGGGAGTAGTACAAAACTACCCTTTAAGCAAACCAGCAGAGATTACGATAGGGCCTTTGCAGACCAAGCATTCCTTTTTGCTAGCTGCATCGGCTCCGACTAATCTACTTGGGAGAGATTTACTGTGCAAGATGGGGTGTGTCATATATTGTACTCCTGGAGGTGTGTTCTTAGATATACCCGAGAATCACGCTCAGGAAGTACAGGATATGCTAGATTCCCCACAAAGGTTAATGACGCATACTGCTGTTACAGATAGGTGTCCGTCCAAGGTAGAGAAAATGATTTCCCAGATACTGGAGTCACTTTGGACCAAGGATGGACAAGACACTGGATTAATGGCAAATGTAGCTCCTGTAGTAGTCCAAGTAAAAGATGGTAGGATAGCTCCAAAAATCCCACAGTATCCTCTGAAGCCAGAGGTGGAGTTAGGAGTTTACCCAGTAATAGAGCGCTTGCTACAACAGGGCATTCTGGTTAGGACGTCCAGCACTGCCAATAGTCCCATCTTCCCTGTGAAAAAAGCGGGGGGAGGGGTTACAGGCTAGTGCAGGATCTAAGGGGGATCAACAAAAGTGGAGAGCTAATTCCCCGTAGTGCCAAATCCAGCTGTCATCCTTATGCAAATCCCTCCCACTGCGAAATTTTTCACTGTAATTGACCTCTGCTCCGCCTTCTTCTCGGTACCCCTGCACCCTGACAGTCAATATTTGTTTGCATTCACATACAGAGGAGTACAGTACACCTGGACTCGCTTACCACACGGTTTCATTGACAGCCCAAGTATTTTCTCGCAGGCTTTGCATGATTGTTTACAATCCTTTCAACCTGAGAGTGGATCAATATTAATACAGTATGTAGACGACTTACTGCTGTGTTCTGATTCACTCGAATCGTCCTTGAGAGACACGAAACAGCTTCTGTTTCATCTTTCTGATACGGGACACAAGGTTTCAAAGGATAAGTTGCAATTATGCCAGACCAAGGTAAAATATTTGGGGCATTGTTTGACACAAGGACTGAGACACCTCACCACTGATAGAGTACAGGCAATTCGCAACATGACTCTGCCACAGACTCAGCAACAGATTTGCACGTTCCTAGGAACGTGTGCGTACTGTCGTAACTGGATCCCAGGATTTTCCATACTGGCCTTACCTTTGCAAGAGATGGTCTCATCAAACAAACCAGATCGGATTTCGCACACAGATGAGTCCGAACTGGCATTTGAGAGACTAAAACAGTGCCTGACGCAGGCACCAGCATTAGGTATGCCAGATTATAGGAAACCCTTTGAACTGTACGGTACGGAAAGTGCTGGATGTGCGGCAGGTGTCTTAACCCAGAAGCATGGTGATGCCAGCAGGCCGGTAGCCTACTATAGCGCTCAGCTAGACACGGTAGCGCGATCCCTCCCCACATGCTTGCGAAGTGTTGCAGCGATAGCATTGCTAGTGAGTAAAAGCGAAGATGTAGTGCTAGGACACAACCTGACCATACACACACCTCATGCAGTGTCAGCCTTACTGAATTCTGCCCAAACCAGACACGTCTCATCCGCACGGTTTACAAGGTGGGAATTAGCACTAATGGCCCCTGTAAACATCACCATAAGGAGATGCAGCGCACTAAATCCTGCAACGTATCTCCCAGGTGGGCCTGGACAGGCACAAAGGGAGGGGGATGAGAGTAATGGTGAAGGAGGATTTAGTACAGACACTGACACACATGATTGTATGGAATATTTGACCCAAAATTTCACTGCAAGGCCTGACATCAGTGACAACCCACTGGACGGTGTAGATTTTACTTTCTACACTGATGGTAGTTGCCACAGACAGACGGACTCGGGAGACGTGTGTACTGGATACGCAGTCGTAGATGACAAAGGCACCATAGAAGCGGAACCCCTGGGCCCACCTCACTCAGCACAAGTTGCTGAGCTGGTTGCCCTAACCAGAGCATGTGAATTGGCTAAAGGTAAGTCAGCCAATATCTACACGGATTCTAGGTATGCCTTTGGAGTAGTGCATGATTTCGGGGCCCAATGGCGCCTCAGAAATTTCATGACGGCAGCTGGCACACCTGTGGCACATGCAACCCACATCAAAAGACTTTTAGCAGCGATACAGGAACCTGACAGAGTGGCTGTTATCAAGTGTAAAGCCCACACATACAGTCAAGACCCAGTGTCACTTGGTAACAGCCGAGCAGACGAAGCTGCTAAATCAGCAGCCAATACCCCCAGACAGACAGACATCACACAACTGATGGTATTCAATACCGTCAACACACAGAAATTGAGTGAAATGCAAAATTTGTGTTTGCCACAGGAAAAGGCAGTCTGGAGGTCAAAAGGATATGGCCAGGAGTCCTCAGGACTCTGGACAGATGGACAGGGTAAGCCAGTGGCACCCAGAGCATACCTTCCGAGTTTAGCGGAGGCGGCACATGGGCTGACTCATCTAGGTAAAGAAGGTATGTGCAAGTTGATAAGAGCCTACTGGTGCGCACCAGGATTTTCTTCTCATGCAAGCAAGAGGGCAATGACATGCCTTACCTGTTTGAGGAAGAACATTGGAAAGGCAATACCAACAGAACCATCCCATATTCCGCCAACGGACGGCCCTTTTCAGGTAATACAGATTGATTTCATACAATTACCACCTTGTAGAAATTTGAAGTATGTATTGGTTTGTATTGATGTGTTTTCAAATTGGGTTGAAGCATTCCCCGCTGCCACAAATACAGCTACGTTTACCGCAAAGAAAATTGTGCAGGAATTTGTGTGCAGGTATGGTATCCCTAGGATAATTGAAAGTGATAGGGATACCCATTTTACAGGTGAAGTCTTTCAGGTAATGTGCAAATTAATGGGAATTAATAGTAAGCTGCATACTCCGTACCGCCCACAGGCGAGTGCGAAAGTGGAAAGAGTAAACAGCACTATTAAGAACAAATTGAGCAAAGTAATGGCTGAAACTGGATTGTTGTGGCCAGAAGCTTTGCCACTTGTATTGTACAGCATCAGAACCACTCCCAGGTCCCCTCTTAATCTGTCCCCTTTTGAAATTCTTTTTGGTCGACAACCCAATGTAATGATTGACCCCCAGGATGATTTGAAATGTAACAATGAAGTAACCGTAAAGTATTTGGTTAAGATGAGCAAGCAGTTGAGGAATCAGAATAGCAATCTAAAGCTGGTGATTCCTGATCTGCCAGACAGTAATTGTCATGACATTGAACCTTGGGATTATGTAATGATTCGGAATTTTCTACGCTCAGGTTGGCTGATTGACCGTTGGGAAGGACCGTACCAAGTCTTATTGACCAGCACGACAGCATTGAAGGTTGCCGAAAGAGAGACTTGGGTCCACTCGTCCCACTGTAAGAAGGTCGCTGACCCAGAGAAAGCCCGTGACATAGAACAGAGTGTGGAGGAAACCATATCATTGGAGTGTCTGTTCCAGGAAGGCTGAGAGGCAGGATTGTTGTCACGGCACCTGAGCACAGAGAATTACAAGATCGGAGGCGGTTGTCGCGCCAAGTTTTCTTTCCCTCATAGTTGTTTTCTTTCCCCCATTACAACTTTCTCTTTCTCCTCCTGTAAGATGGACTCGCCCCAAGAGACTGCAGTTCGTGTTTTCCTGTTGACCCTGTTGTTGACCAGAGCAGTCTGTTTCGGTGAGAGTACCAGTGAGGTCGAGAGAGGATCTGGAATGGGTTCTGATGATCAGGATGGATTCGTAGAATTCCAAGAGCAACACAATCACCGAGTAAAGTCGAGTATCAGAAAACGATCTGGTAGCCATGACATTAATAGACATTGTGAAGGATTGTTAGCTGAAGAGAATTGTATATGTAGAAATTGTGATAACATAGTTGAGGACGGGTGCATCCAGAGATGTCAGTCCAGTATTAATATCAATATGGACCGTCATCCATTGAGTGACTATCACTCATTAGTGGGTAAGGTTTTAAACCAAACGGAATGCTGGGTGTGCTCACAAGTACCTCAAGGTCATAGAAAGTCAGGACTAGTGCCATACTCTTTAACGATAGATGAGGTACTTGAATTAAGGGGTGGGAGACCAGTGGACAAGAAATGTAATATTTCTTTCCCTCCTAGTTTGAAGCTCCACCAATACCATGTAGATAGGTCCCTAATATGTTTTAACATTTCCAATTCCCGAAAGCCGGGAAATTGGGAAGTGACATGGAACAACCGAACCATGACATTCTCACACAGAGCCGATAGAATGCCCATCGACTCAGAGCTTATACGCCAAATAGCCAACAGTGGAAGATATTTCCAATATAGGTACACTCTAGGAAGTAGGCCCATGCGAGTTGGAGAAGTATCACCAGGATACTGTGCGCATATCATACAACCTGATACGTGTACTAGTCAGATGAGAGAGTTAGGGATAGGAGTTTTCACCTGGAAGGTTTGTAATATGGTGATGTCATATTCTGTCCCTTATGTCCTCCCCGATGATGCATATTTCATATGTGGGAGGAAGGCGTATAAGTGGCTTGCCCCAAACTCAGAGGAATTGTGTTACATTGGAAGAGTGTTACCGGAAGTAATGACCATTACCCATGAAAAGATGAAAGATGTTCACCGCAATGCTCAAGCTCCTTACACTCACACCCATTACGAACACATTGTAAAAAGATACCTTATAGATAGGACAGAGCATGCAGCCTCTGATTTGATCCACGAATCCACCGGGATTCAATTCCTACTCACATTAGATATCACCCGTACCGCCAGAGGAGTTATAAATTTTAGGTATATTATCGCGCTAGCGAATCTGATAGACAATATCACCGAGATGTATGATGACACCTTTAGATATACTGGGAGAGAATTGCAAGCTTACAAAACGGAACTGATCCAGCACAGGATGGTTCTAAATTATCTCACAGCAGTGACAGGAGGGTATTGTGTCACCCTAGCAACTCAGTATGGAGTGAAGTGTTGTACGTATATCACAAACAGCACTGAGGACCCAACAGAGGTCATAGATCAAAAGATGGACGATATCTTGCAATTGAAGTGGGATTTCCGAAGGAGACACAACCTTACCCTTGCTTCTGTGGGTAATGAACTAACCGGTTGGGTATCATGGTTGAACCCACGTAATTGGTTCTCAGGTTTAGGAGAATGGGCTCAAAATGTTGTCATTACTGTAGGGAAGTTCCTCTTATGTATCCTAGGAGTTGTCATAATGATTGGTCTGATATTCAGATGTGTTCGGATTTTAATGAATTGCAAGCGTAGTACCAAATTGATGAGTTTGAGGAGCGAGGGCATTGTAACAACAACTAGTTTAATTTATGACCCGTCAATCGAGACAATGTTGTGATAAAATGTGATTCCACGGTCCGTTTCTTTCACTCGTTTCTCCTTTGGTTTTCTCCAAGGTACAAAGACATCCACTTGGAAGAAGAATTTGATGACCCTTTATACAGACCACTGATGAACTGTGTCACAGACACCTAATGAGCTTTTAGAGACTGTAAATTTTTCTATGGACACTTGAAGAGCTTTGCTTGCCAGTTACAGCAAAGATACGACAATCCGGACAAGACATCAGACAAGACATCAACAAGACTCCAATCGACGACCACATACATAATCATATGAATGCATTTATAACGCATGTTTCTTATCTTCATCTCTACTATCTTCAGGTAGTGACACACATAGTCGACAGGTAATATAGGCACATATATTAGCACTCACATATTCTCCCCCTTCATGTATCATCAACTAATGTGCACCCCCATTTGTTGGAACTAAAAGCCGAAAAGAGCTCGGTAGAGTTTGTTAGCCCACTTACAGACCCTTAATACGGGATGAGAAGGATTCAATGTATACTTCGCAATACCTCGAAGCTTATTTTAGAACACTTACGGCACGATGATACATGACCCCTCAGACATGGATTTCATACACACATGCTTTTTACTATCTCACTAGGTCATACATTTCCCACCTCCTCCACTCCTCCCTACTCCCAATCATAATGAGGTATTTCATGGTAATATATTTTTCTGCTTGAATTGTTTAGATAGTGGCAGTTATTATTGACTGCCAAAGGGTGGACTGTCAAAGTCGAAAAATATCGTGATTCACAATGCCTTGTACTAACCCCAATGCACATGCCCGCTGCTCGTGCACCCACTCCCCCGTGCGTACGCATCCCCTCAGGTTGCGTAGGGGACGCTCCGACGTCTCCTGCGCATGGAGATGTGTATTTACGGCGGAGTTTGTGAGCGTCTAGCGAGCGACTCGATCACAACATATTTAACCTAAATAGTGTGTTTTATAGATAGTATTTCCCTTAACAATGTCAGAAAGTATGTTTAGTGTAAACGGTTCTTGGACAGAGAAATTCCTCTTTGCATGATATGAAGGGTCAGACAAAGGTCGAACGGTGATGTCTAGTATCCAGCTGTAGAGTATTTTAAATGTAACATTTCGGTGTTGGTTAGGAAGAGATTGTTCGCTCCTGCGTATAGTTATGTTTAAAAGTAGTTTGTAGACATTTACTGTATTTGCTGTTCATTATCCATGCGGCGGGAATCCTGAGGATACCTCCCACCTGAGCAGTTGGAAATAGACACAGCCCACCTGTTCGAACCCACCTATGACCTTTTGTTATAATGCAGAGACACATTCCTGTGTCCAATGAACTATAAGATTATAGGGACCATTGTATTGTTACTGTATGTTGTGTATATAAAGGCCACCATTGCTGGACCAGCACTCACTCTCTCTACAAAGCTTTTCACACTGAAGGCTGAGGGCTGGTCCAGGACGCGCTTGCGAATCATTCCCACGTGTGTAAGTTTCTCTGTAGCCATTTTGTTATTCTTTATGTACGCCATTCGTTCTTATTTTGTTATCCTTTAAGTGTTTGCCATTTTATTCTCTTTGTGTTTATTCTGTTTGCGATTGTTCGCTATTGTTCACATTTATTTCTTGTTATTCTGTTTAGGTATTGATGTTAGGTCTGTAGTGTATAAGCTGTAACTGTTTTTCCCCTTTTTATACTAAAGTATCTTCTATGAAGGTGTTGGAACCTTACCAGGTCTTGTGTGTTTCACCAGTTATTGTAAAGGGGTTCTGAGCGTCTCAATCGCTCAAACAGCTTTAATATTATCAAGGTCAATTAGCGTTACATTGTGGTAATATTACAGTACTAAGATTTACAGTATAAGCATACCCTTACAGTGTGTTGTTAAACAAGGTTTACAGTGTGTCATTCAGTGAGCGTCAGCGCCGCTCGTGTCTCACTCTCACGGCACAGCGTCCGCTACGCCAACAGCGTAGCAGTACGGTACTCGGGCCGCCTATAGCGTGCTCGATACCAAGCATAAGCCCGTGAGCGTACGTGCCGCTCGTGCGTCGTGCCCACGGTTTAGCGTCTGCTACGCTAAGTGCGTACCCTTATGGTACTCCGTGCGCCGATTGCGTACTAGTCCATAATAAGTATATAGCTTATGTCCAAAGGTAAATATTTGACCCTATCACTATACACACATACATACATACATACATACACATAGAAACACACACATACTGTAGATACACATACACACACACACACACACACACACACACACACACACACACACACGCATACTGTAGATACACACACACACATACATACAAATAGATACACATACACATAAATAGATACACACACACACACACACACACACACTATCTCACTCTCCTTCAAAATACCATTTGGCTGGCTGGATCTGCAGCAGCTTCTGTCCTCCTCCTGCAGCCTGGTCCCATGTAGCCCCGCCCCTCGTTCTCATGTAGCCCCACCCCCTTTCCGGCCAGGAAACGGATGGGCACTGCAGGGGGCTAGAGAGAAGCTTCAAGCTGCCGTCACTGCTGCCTGTCAAATGGTGTGACAGGCACAGCAGCCGGCAGCAGCAGCAGGTGCAGCAAAGGGATGCAGAGCAGGGAGAGTGCTTTTCCCAGCCTGGCGCCTACCTACACTGCATCCCTATGCTGAGCGGGTAGCGCCGGGCCTAGTCATATGTATCCTCTTTATATTATTCTAATCATTTTAGTTTATTAAACTTGTTTAGGAGGCAATGATAGCAAGTGCCTCCCGTAGACACTGGGAATGGGGATAAAGATGGGGGTGGGGCCAAGCACTGGGCTGTAAAATACCATTAAAAAAAGCAGTGAAAGCAGCACTTATGCAAGTGCCTCGCTGGCAGGGATGGGCTTTAAGCCCACATCAAAGCACGCTCCCCCCAGCGAGGCACATATGAATGGACAGCGGATCCAGTGCTGGATTCGCTGGCCCAATCACCCATACGCGGTGGCAGGACAAGGAAGGGACTTGGAGCTCCCCTCTCTTCAATCCCCCTGGCTTCTGTGCTACTGGGGGGAGCCTGACAGCATCCACCAGCACCCGCCATCACATGCCAGCATCGGAGATCTACAGCTGGAAGCACCGAGAAGGGGGCAGAGCCAAGTGCCGCAGAGCCACAGCAGTTAGTCTGCACAGTGGCAGCAGTGGTGGTAAACCCAGACCCAAGGAGTGAATTGTGCAGCGGCCAGTGCTCTCCTCCTCCACCCTCTCTCAGGCAGAAACCCCAGTGCCTGCTGAACTCTCCTGCCAGTGACTTCTGCACAGGACCCAGGTGAGAGGGGCTGGGGGAAAGTGGCTGCAAGTACAGTGTGTTCAGGTTGCAGTTCACCCCCACATCTGTGTAACTGGCACTAAACTGGGGCATTACATCTACCTGGCATTATACTGGGGCATTACATGTATCTGGCACTATACTATGGCATTACATCTAGCTGACACTATACTGGGGCATTACATGTATCTGGCACTGTACTGGGGCATTACATGTATCTGGCACTATACTGGGGCATTACATGTATCTGGCACTATACTGGAGTATTATATGTATCTGCCACTATACTGGGACATTACATGTATCTGCCACTATACTGGGGCATTACATCAAGCTGGCACTATACTGGGGCATTACATGTATCTGCCACTATACTGGGGCATTACATGTAACTGGCACTATACTTGGAGAATTACATGTAACTAGCATTATATTGGGGCATTACGTGTAACTGGCACTATTCTGGAGACATTACGTGTAACTGGCACTATACTTGGAGTATTACGTGTAGCTGGCACTATACTGGAGGCATTACATGTAACTGGCACTATATTGGAGGCATTACGTGTAACTGGCACTATACAGGTAGCATTACGTGTAATTGGTCCAATACTTGGAGCATTACGTGTAACTGGCACTATATTGGGGCATTACGTGTAAGGAGCACTTCTATGGGCATTATGGGTAAGACTGTCAATTGTGTGTGTAGGGGGGGATAATATGGTATATATATTTAAAATTTGATAATATATTGTTGCGAGGTTAGTCCCACATTCCTAGGAGTGCTTGCGCCTTCATAGTGCAAATTGGGGGGAGAGGGGGTGCTTCAAAAGATCTTGCTCAGAGTGCCTGGAGTTTTGGAGCCAGCCCTGGCTGCTGCCTGGGTACTTTGGGATCTGTCCTGTAATCACAGTATATACACAATGGCTGCACTACCAGCCCTTTCCCCCATGTACTCTAATGTATCTGCTTTTCCTAAAAAGTGAGCTGAGGATTGTGTTCTTGTGTGACTGGGAATGTACTGGAGAAGCCAGTGCCTCCCCAGCCATTGACCTCACCGCATGTCACTGATTGTGTAACCCTGGCCAATAAAACCTAAGCAGGTCTCTCTCCTGGGGCACTTGGGGCACTGCTATTTGTTCCAGAGCTCTCTCATTTACAGTGTTTACTCTATAAAGGCAATCATACCTAATCACAAAGTAGATGCCTTCCCCTGATGGCGGTGCTACTCGGGGCACCCTGTTTACCTCTGTCTCTGCTTTAAAGGCTTGTTCTAGGGTAACCTCATTAACTTGGTCCTGTGCAAAGTCCTGTAATGGAAATAGTCTCTTCATTGGTTTTTGCATAAAACCAAGAGGCTTGGCCATTTGCTGCAATGTCCCAAATTTCTTCACCAGCATGACAAGTTCTTTGGGGGTTTGGGGGACTGTCTGTATAACCCACTTTTGCAAACCCCGGTCCAAAGTTCAGATGTTGTAGACAATCACCATCAGATGGGGTGAGCTTTCCTCCGGCTTTAACTACTTCTTCATTATTTTGATCCAAGCAGGCAATTGAGTTCTGACCGGAGATACTTTGGAGAAAATGCCACTCATAGAAGCTGTGAGCTCAGCCTGGCCTGGTAACACTGACACAAGACAGTATCTCCTCTGTCTTTAAGGTCGAGTACACCTACCTCTCATTAAGGTCTATATAAACATGCTGGGCCTTCCCAGGCAAGTATGGCGCCAATGTCTTCACCCAGACTTCCAGTGTCTATTTTGCCATATTTGCTGTTATTGCGAAAGTGGCAAGGTAGACTTCTATGCAGGGGCGTAACTGCAGGAATCAGCGGAGTCAGTTGCTGCTGGGCTCTTAGCAGGGGGAACCTCCTCTGTTAGCCTCCATTCCGTGCCCAAATATCCTGCTGTAATAAAGGAGTGGGTGGGCATGAGGTCCCCACTCCTGCAATTACACCCCATGCAGTGCTTGAAGGGGATGCATGTAGAGATTGGTGTCAACATTTGTATTAATAAAAACAAAACTGCATTGGCGAGCCAGCGCGTGGTGATCCAGGACTTTCACCCGCACGCTGGCTGTTGAGTTGCGACATCGGTGGCTGAAATTGGGCTGCGGGCAAGGGAATAAAATAGTAGTTCCCCTGTCATGGGATAGTGAGGTGGCAAACATGATTAGAGGGAGCTTTGCTAAGGCAGCGGCAGCACTTGTGACAGTGTCTGAGGTGGTCTGAGCACCGTGGAGTGGGAGGGAGCTGCCGGCTGGTGTAGGGAGAAGCAGCACTTTTGTACTTGCAGCGCTGACAGTGTCACTGAATATGAGGCACCGGGGTCCAGAATAAGAGACGGACTGGGCAAAATAGTAATCCTTTCCAGCGGGTGGTGCCCAGTCCCAAGGAGGAGCCATGTCAAAGGAACTCAGCAAGAGGCGGAGAAGGGAGCCCACCACGTGCTGTGCCTGAAATAGATTACAGCCTGCGGAGCTGGACTTGAAGACTATGGACAGGTCTGTTGAGTGTTGTCACTTCTCACACATAACTCTATAGAAGCAACCCGCAGCGAGCCCGCAAGGGGCTCATTTGCGCTCGCCCAGCTGTTGGTATGCTGGCGGTCGGGATTCTGGCGCCGGTATGCTGGTCACCGGGAGCCCGGCCACCAGCATACCCTACTACACCCCTTTAATTGTATTTCCTTAATACACTTTGGCCTAATTCAGACCTGTTTGCTCGCTAGGGTTTTTTTTTGCAGTCCTGCATTCGCATAGTCGCCGCCCATAGGGGAGTGTATTTTCGTTTTTCAAGTGTGCGAACGCATGTATATCAGAGCTGTACAAACAGATTTTGAGCAGTCTCTGAGTAGCCGAGGATTTACTCAGCCTCTACGATCACATCAGCCTGTCTGGGACCGGAATTGACGTCAGGAACCCACCCTTCAAATGCTTGGACACGTCTGTGTTTTTCCAAACACTCACAGAAAACAGTCAGTTGACATCCACAAACGCCTTCTTCCTGTCAATCTCCTTGCGATCGCCCGTGCGAATGGATCCTTTGCACAAACACATCACTGAGCGGCGATCTGCTTTGTACCCGTGCGATATGCCTGTGCATTGCGGTGAATATGCATGCGCAGTTTAGACCTGATCGCCCGCTGTATGAAAACGCAGCCTAAGGATCAGGTCTGAATTAGCCCCTTTGAGTATACCTTTGCAAAATCCTAGGAGTACCGCCTGGTTCTTTGTGTGCAAGGATAATAATAATAATAATAATAATAATAATAATAATATATATAGTAGTCCTGGAGGTGTATTAAGCTGTCATAACATCATTATTACACTATGTTGCACTCTAAATATATCATGGTGCTGGTGGTGGGGGGAGGGGGGCACCATGATTGATCTTGCCTTGATCTTGATGTAGAGCCAGCATATAAAAAACATTCCATTAAAATAAATCAAAATCTGTCTCAAATGAGGATTGCCATCCACTTCTCAGTAGGGATGAGCAGAGAACTGAACTTCCCCGAACTTTGAGATCTGAACCCGGATCTGAGTTAGGCTCAGATTTTCGTGCCTAACTCGGATCCGAAAATGAGACAAAACTTCATCATCCCGGTGTTGGATCCCACGGGTTTTGGATTCTAAATATAGTCCCTGTGATCGGCGCCATCTTCACTCCGGACTTGGAGAGTGCACAGTAAGGACGTGTTCCTTCTGTGCTGTAGTCTGTAGAGATGTGCGGTGGGCACTTTTCGTGTTTTGTGTTTTGGTTTTGGTTCTGGTTCCATGTTCGTGTTTTGGATCTGGATTGGTTTTGCCAAAACCACCCTTTCATGTTTTGGTTTTGGATCTGGATAATTTTTGGGGGAAAAACATTAAAACAGCTACAATCACAGAAATTGGGGGGTAATTTTGATCCTACTGTATTATTAACCTCAATAACAATCATTTCTACTCATTTCCAGTCTATTCTGAACACCTCACAATATTGTTTTTAGGTCAAAAGGTTGCACTGTATGACTAAGCTAAGCAACAGAAGTGTGCGGCACAAACACCTGGCCCATCTAGGAGTGGCACTGCAGTGTCAGACAGGATGGCACTTAAAAAAATGGTCCCCAAACAGCACATCATGCAAAGAAGTAAAAGAGGTGCAAAGAGGTAGCTGTATGACTAAGCTAAGCGACATAAGTGTGCGGCACAAACACCTGGCCCATCTAGGAGTGGCACTGCAGTGGCAGACAGGATGGCACTATTCAAAAACTATGCCCCAAACAGCACATAATGCAAAGAAGGAAAAGAGGTGCAATGAGGTAGCTGTATGACTAAGCTAAGGGACACAAGTGTGCGGAAAAAAACACCTGGCCCATCTAGGAGTGGCACTGCAGTGCCAGACAGGATGGCACTTAAAAAAAAATAGTCTTCTAACAGCACATCATGCAAAGAAGAAAAAGAGGTGCAATGAGGTAGCTGTATGACTAAGCTAAGCAACACAAGTGTGTGGCACAAACACCTGGCCCATATAGGAGTGGCACTGCAGTGGCAAACAGGATGGCACTTAAAAAAAAATAGTCTTCTAACAGCACATCATGCAAAGAAGAAAAAGAGGTGCAATGAGGTAGCTGTATGACTAAGCTAAGCAACACAAGTGTGCGGCACAAACATCTGGCCCATCTAGGGTTGGCACTGCAGTCCCACTGCACTAATTATGGATACCGGATGCACGTCTAACACCACCATGGTTGTCATGGCCTCAGTAAACTGCTTTGCAACAGAGTGACTGCTGTCATATTTCATCTTCCTCACAAAGGACTGTTGGACAGTCAATTGCTTAGTTGAAGTAGTACAAGTGGTCTTTCGACTTCCCCTCTGGCATGACGATTGACTTCCAGCAGCAACAACAGCAGCGGCAGCAGCAGCAGCAGTAGGAGGTAGTGGTTCTTGATCTTTCCTTATTTTATCCTCCAAATTTTTGTTCTCCATTATTTTTCTGGAGTTATATAATAAAATGCAGCACAGGAGAGTGTACCTCTACACCACACAAACCCTGCAAAAATTATTTGGATTAAATATTAATAACACCTTTATTTATTGTAAATAATATACAGCACAGGACTGAACCACTGAACTTATATGGCAGTATCACTGGACTGGACTTATACGGCAGTCCCACTGGACTGGATTTATATGGCAGTACCACTCGACATATACGGCAGTATCACTGTACTGGATTTATACGCCAGTACTACTGGATTTATACGGCAGTATCACGGGACATATACGGCAGTATCACTGGAAATATACGGTAGTATCATTGGACTTATACGGCAGTACAACTGGACTGGATTTACACAATGGTATCACTGGACTGAATTTAAATGGCAGTATCACTGGACTTATATGCCAGTACCACTGGAATTATACGGCAGTATCACTGGACTTATGCGGCAGTATCACTGGACATACACGGCAGTATATCTGGACTGGATTTATACGCCAGTACCGATGGATTTATACGGCAGTCTCACTGGATTTATACAGAAGTAACACTGGAATTATACGCCAGTACCACTGAAATTATACGGCAGTATCACTGGAATTATATGACAGTACCACTGGACCTATATGGCAGTACCACTAGACTGGATTTATACAGCAGCATCACTGGACTTCTACGTCAGTACCACTGGAATTATACGGCAGTATCACTGGATTTATATGGCAGTAACACTGGAATTATACGGCAGTACCACTAGACTGGATTTATATGGCAGTATCACTGGAGTTATATGCCAGTACCACTGGAATTATACGGCAGTATCACTGGAATTATACGGCAGTACCACTGGATTTATAAGGCAGTATCACTGGACTGGATTTATACGGCAGTATCACTGGAATTATACGACAGTACCACTAGACTGGATTTATATGGCAGTATCACTGGAGTTATATGCTAGTACCACTGGAATTATACGTCAGTATCACCAGAATTATATGGCAGTACCACTGGATTTATACAGAATTACCACTGGACTGGATTTATACGGCAGTAACACTGGAATTATACGGCAGTATCACTGGAATTATATGGCAGCACCACTGGACTGGATTTATACGGCAGTATCACTGGAATTATACGCCAGTACCACTGAAATTATACGTCAGTACCACTCGACTAATACGGCAGTATCACTGGGCTGGATTAATATGGCAGTATCACTGGATTTATTCACCAGTACCACTGGAATCATACGGCAGTATCACTGGAATTATAGGGCAATACCACTGGACTGGATTTATACGGCAGTATCACTGGAATTATACAGCAGTTTCACTGGAATTACATGGCAGTACCACTGTACTGGAATTATATGGAAGTCACTGGATTTATATGCCAGTACCACTGGGATTATACGGCAGTATCACTGGAATTATACAGCAGTATCACTGGAATTATACAGCAGTACCACTGGACATATACGGCAGTATCACTAGACATATATGGCAGTATCACTGGATTGGATTTTTACGCCAGTACCACTGAATTTATACAGCAGTACCACTGGACATATAGGGCAGTATCACTGGAATTATATGGCAGTACCATTGGACATATATGGCTGTACCATTGGACAAATATGGCAGTATCACTGGACATATATGGAAGTATCACTGGACTGGATATATATGCCAGTACCACTGGATTTATATGGAAATACCACTGGACATATATGGCAGTATCACTGGAATTATATGGCAGTAGCACTGGACATATGCGGCAGTATCACTGAATTTATACGGCAGTACCACTGGACATATATGGCAGTATCACTGGACATATATGGCAGTATCACTGGACATATACAGCAGTACCACTGTACTGGATTTATACGGCAGTATCACTGGACTTATACGACAGTATCACTGGACATATACAGCAGTATCACTGGACATATACGGCAGTACCGGGACACCACCACTGGACTGATGCAGGACAACACAGCACCACTGCAATGGACTGGACTTATACAGCAGCACTGGACATATGGCAGCAGAGGACACCACGACTGTGACTGGACTGATGCAGCACAAGACACTACCACTTTACTGATGCAGGACAGCAAAGCACCCCTGCACTGGACATATACAACTACACTGGACATATGGCAACAGAGGACACCACCACTGTGACTGGACTGATGCAGCATAAGACACTACACTGGACTGAGCAGCACAAGATAGCACTGGAATCACTACCCCACTTTTTCTCCCGCACAGACACTGAGGACGGAGACACGTCCTCTCGTTATACTCTCCGGGACTGTAATGAAAATGGTGGTGATGCGCGGCTCTTTATATGGAATCCAAACCCTGACAGAATCCGACAGCGGGATGATGAAGTTTTGCCTTGTTCTGGTTTCCGAGTCAGGCGGGAGAACCCGAGCCGGGTTCTCAGGGAACCGAACCCACTCATCTCTAGTATTCTGTGCTGTATTCTGTGTTGTAATCGGATTAGCAGGTTAGGGAAGGGGATCAGGAGAGAGCAGAGGTGTTACAGCAGGAGAGTTGAGTTAACCTGGGGTGCTGCTTATGTAGGTGTGCTTTGACTGTCACTGTGTTAGGGCTCTGCATAGTAGACAGTGTACTGCATCTAGAAAAAAGTTACCACACCAATTCACGGGCTCTTCTTATGAACTTGTTAAGATAACATGGTGTCTTTAACCTTAAATAATAAAAGACACATATATAGTGTAACACTGTAAAACATATACATATAAAACCAGTCAGTTTTCCCAAATCTGGACTCGTACCAAATATGATGGTCTACACAAGGTAGACAATAATCGTGATAAAGGAGCAAATCGTCAATGCATACGGTATTTGTCTCCACTCCTTATAGGATGTAAACCCATTCTCGGTCAGCTCGTTCAAGGGGGATATGTGAATAAAACAAATCTCAATGGTGCAATACCATTTAAAAATATTTTAATAAAACAAGCAATAAAAGAAACGGGACAGGTGGACTCTCACCAATTGCGATAACAGCCAGGTGTCCCCAGGATACTGTTCACCAACGCGTTTCGATAGCTGGCTTGCTATCTTTTTCAAGGTGTATCAGTATCCAAACTACCAGGGTATTTATACCCCACCCATTAAAATAAGAAAAAAGCCTATTGCCAGACATGGATCGTCTAACCACTAAAATCTCATATATAAGTGCAGTAATAAGCCAATCCCCTCAATCCGTTCCACAATGTCCTTCTAACTTCATTTCCCGCTCTCGTGCCCTCCTGATGTATATCCACTACTTCCGGCAGGACTATCATCCACAGCAATGTATGTTGTTTACTTCCTGTCTTGTTTACTTCCTAGTCTCAAAATCTTTGTTTAGACCCATTGGTTCCAAGGTTTTGTATTTAAAAATACTCTGCATTTCCATCTTTGCTAATCATCCATTGCTGTGGATGATAGTCCCGCCGGAAGTAGTGGATATACATCAGGAGGGCACGAGAGCGGGAAATGAAGTTGGAAGGACATTGTGGAATGGATTGAGGGGATTGGATTATTACTGCACTTATATATGAGATTTTAGTGGTTAGACGATCCATGTCTAGCAATAGGCATTTTTCTTATTTTAATGGGTGGGGTATAAATATCCTGGTAGTTTGGATACTGATACACCTTGAAAAAGATAGCAAGCCAGCTATCGAAACGCGTTGGTGAACAGTATCCTGGGGACAGGTGGAGGACTTACCTGTTGTCAATCATCACTCCTGGGGACGCCTGGCTGTTATTCTTGACATGTGTATGTAGACCATCGCAATTGGTGAGAGTCCACCTGTCCCGTTTCTTTTATTGCTTGTTTTATTAAAATATTTTTAAATGGTATTGCACCATTGAGATTTGTTTTATTCACATATCCCCCTTGAACTAGCTGACCGAGAACGGGTTTACATCCTATGAGGAGTGGAGACAAATACCGTATGCATTGACGATTTGCTCCTTTATCACGATTATTGTCTACCTTGTGTAGACCATCATATTTGGTACGAGTCCAGATTTGGGAAAACTGACTGGTTTTATATGTATATGTTTTACAGTGTTACACTATATATGTGTCTTTTATTATTTAAGGTTAAAGACACCATGTTATCTTGACAAGTTCATAAGAAGCGCCCGTGAATTGGTGTGGTAACTTTTTTTTTACTTGCTGTGTATTTTAAGTGTTGGTGGCACTTTATACCACATCATCCAGTCTGCTCATTTAGCGCTTGAGTGTGTGATTAAGATTGCTATTTTTGTTTGGCCCCGAGAGAGCACTGACTAAAAAATACTGGGAGAGAGATGAGTGGTACAGTCCGATTCCCATTAGGAATAAATACCAACCTTTAGAGGAAAACGGGTATAGGACACCTTTTTTAGAGAGGGGAGGAGGTTTCGGGATCCAAGGTAAAAGGTCAACATAGAGGTAAAAGAGGAGGACTGAAAAGAAAACGAAACAATAAAAAAAGAAAAAGGAAATGTAAAATTAACTTAGTGGTTGTAGGAGATAAGATTCAGGAAAAAGAACAAACTGAAACAGTTAAAATCTTTAACCTCAGTTCACATATTCTTTTAGAGGCTGAACGGTACTTATTGGAGAAAGGGTTGAAATATGCCCCTGCGGTTAAAGTGAACCAATTTGATCTTTTTATCGATATTGAGAAGTTCACACGGAAATTAACCTTAAAAAAATTATTTAAACTTAAGGAAGGTGAAGCTATAGCTACAGAAGTTAACCAAGTTAGCTCCTTTAAACCCAAGTCTACATTCTACCCCGCTCATTTAAAGGGATGTTTTATAGAGACTTTCATGCATTTAGTGAAGAAGGACTGTGAGACGTTAGATAAAGAAAATATTTCATATAATTTAAACCAACAGGAAAGAGGAGCCACTAAGACCCTTACCTCAAATAAGGACCTCATTATTAAGCCAGCCGATAAGGGGGGCAGTATTGTCCTGTTGGACAGAAAAAATTATGAGGATGAAATTTACCGGCAGCTGGGTGACAAAATGACATATAAGCAGTTACGGGGTGACCCCACTAAAAAAATTCAAACCCAACTAAAGGAATTGTTAGAGAAATATAATAAAAAGGTCATTACTGAGGCTGAATGCAAGTTTTTGCTTGTTGAACATCCAGTTATACCAACTATTTATGTACTGCCCAAAATGCATAAAAATGTGGAGAACCCCCCAGGTAGACCAATAGTCTCGGGGATAGACTCCATGACCGCCAATTTATCACATATGATAGACCATCATCTTCAGCCTTTTGTTATATTAAATCATTTGCACCTAAGAGATACAGGTGATGTTTTACGTATCCTGAATAACATCACATGGAAAGATACCTACTTCTTGGTTACTGCAGATGTCAATGCCCTATATACAAATATAGATCATCAACAAGGGCTAAAGGCTATAAAAGAAGTACTGTCAAAGTCAGATTTGTCCATTAATACACAGGAATTTATTACTGATGGAATTAGCTTTAATTTGTATAATAATTATTTTATCTTTAAAGATTTTTTCCTACAGAAGTGTGGTACCGACATGGGCACTGGGTTCGCCCCTAGTTACACCAACATCTTTATGGGTGCCTGGGAAGACAAATTTGTCTGGGCCGAAGGTGTGCATGGGGCGAGCCTAGTGTCCTGGCATAGGTACATTGATGACATCTTGGACATTTCTGCACCCATCTTAATACAAATGACGAACATGTTAAGTTGGCATTTGATATAAGCAGAGAACAGGTTAACTTTCTAGATCTTAACATATATATAGAGGAAGGGATTATTAAAACTAGAAACTTAATCAAACCTACAGACTCGAGGTCTTATATTAACAGATTAAGTTGCCATCACGCGAACTGGCTTGACAGTATACCAGTCGGTCAGTTCAAGAGGCTGAATAGAAATTGTTCTGACCAACGGGTATTTTTTCCCCAAGCCTCTATTATGACAGATTGTTTTGTAGATTCGGGGTATGACAAACAGATATTGGAAGAGGCACTTGATACTGTTTCAAAACTAGATAGGATGGCTCTTATTGAACCTAAGAATAAAGAAAAAGCCAGTGTGGATGAGAAATTTAAGTGGGCTTTCACCACTAATTATTCCTCACAACATAATAAAGTGAGGAATATTTTAATAAAACACTGGCCGATCCTGAGAAAAGACCCTGTAATTGGTTCAGAGTTACCAGATATACCCTGTTTGTATCTACAGGAGAGCATCCAATTTACAATCGCGAATGGTACATATTTTCCATTCTGTACCGCCGAATAACCCCACTATAAAATCCAAGGGATTCTATAGGTGTGGGTCCTGCATTGCCTGTAGGAATATAACCAAAACTTTTGGTAATAAGAAGGAGGAGATCATCATTAATGACAGGAAACACGTCGTGGAAGAGTTTATTACCTGCCATTCAGTGAATGTTATATACTGCATTGAATGCAGTTGTAATAAATTCTATATTGGTAGGACTGGAAGGGCATTAAAAGTTAGAGTAGGAGAACATCTCTGTAACATTAAAAAGGGTTTGGAGACCCATGCCCTGTCATTTCATTTTAAAAACACCCATGACTCTGATCCTGTACATATTAAGAACTTTTATGCTATGAAAAGAGTGGTACCTGATAGGAGAGGGGGTGATTTCCCTAAAAAATTAGCAAAGATGGAAATGCAGAGTATTTTTAAATACAAAACCTTGGAACCAATGGGTCTAAACAAAGATTTTGAGACCAAATGGTTCATTTAATTATATAGAGTATTGCAAAAGATCTGTTTTATTCCATCTTGATTAAAGCTGATTATACTGTTTGATTATCTTTAAAAACATTTACCTGGTGTATTTATAGGCATAAATGGTTGAATATCTATTATGAAAGACGGGAGAGTGTTTCATTATATATTGATTCTGATCAATTCTGTCAATGTATATTGTTATCGTTGCCTTGAATATCAACCCTTTGAGTCAAGATTGTATAGTTTTTTAACATATTATTTTTCATTAATTACATGACGGGTCTCCACTAAAATGGCGCTGAATAAACCCCATGGTGTTGTGAATGGAAAATGATCCCTTTGTTCCCAAATCATGATGACGGATCCATACTTCCGGTAACGAACTGGTCAGCATTGGACCAACACGGTGACGCAGTTCCGCTGACGATACCTCCGTGTTGATATGACTACGGGCGCCAGCGTGATGACGATACCTCCGCGTTGCTATGACTATGGGGCGCCAGCGTGATGATGCACTTCGCATTAGACGGAATGCAGACAGGAAGTAAACAACATACATTGCTGTGGATGATAGTCCCGCCGGAAGTAGTGGATATACATCAGTAGAGCATGAGAGCGGGAAATGAAGTTAGAAGGACATTGTGGAACGGATTGAGGGGATTGGATTATTACTGCATTTATATATGAGAATTTAGTGGTTAGACGATCCATGTCTGGCAATAGGCTTTTTTCTTATTTTAATGGGTGGGGTATAAATACCCTGGTAGTTTGGATACTGATACACCTTGAAAAAGATAGCAAGCCAGCTATCGAAACGCGTTGGTAAACAGTATCCTGGGGACACGTGGAGGACTTACCTGTTGTCAATCATCACTCCTGGGGACGCCTGGCTGTTATTCTTGACATGTGTATGTAGACCATCGCAATTGGTGAGAGTCCACCTGTCCCATTTCTTTTATTGCTTGTTTTATTAAAATATTTTTAAATGGTATTGCACCATTGAGATTTATTTTATTCACATATCCCCCTTGAACGAGCTGACCGAGAATGGGTTTACATCCTATGAGGAGTGGAGACAAATACCATATGCATTGACGATTTGCTCCTTTATCACGATTATTGTCTACCTTGTGTAGACCATCATATTTGGTACGAGTCCAAAAATATATTTCTATTATGTATTTGATAGGGGTGCTCTGTATGCTGTACCTGAAAGGGGTGCTCTGTCCATCCATCTAGGAGCCCCAGTGTAAAATGTAAATAATAAAAGCTAAAAACAAAAAAACTAAAATTATGATTATAAAAACAATAGCTATTTTTTGTTTGTGCTGTACCCCAGTATACTGTACAATTTTTATTTTATTTTTTTATTTTATTTTTATAAGTACTGTGACACTGCTGGTCAGACCGCAGTATATTATTTCCTACTCATACAAGCTTTGTGCGACACTGTCGGTGTAGTCAACCGCAGTGTGCAATTATTATATATTTTTCTGATTAATTTGTGCGACACTGTAACCACTGGTGTGTGATATAAAAAATACATCTACATATTTTTGATTCATTTGTGCGACACTGTCAGTATACATCCAGGGACTTCAGCTGCTCTGTCCATCTAGGGGTGTTCTGTCAGTCCACCTAAAATAAAAGACATTTTTTTTTATATTTTGTGCAGTATCCTTCCAGAATACATCCAGGCGTGCTCCGTCCATTTCAGGGTGTGGTGTCTGTAGCTCATATTCTTATTATAACTTATTGTACTATTTTCATAACTCTTCTTATCACCACATTGTAATTAATTTAAATTAATATTATTAATAAAATTATAAATTAGATAAATTTAAATTTCTCTGACGTCCTAGTGGATGCTGGGGACTCCGTCAGGACCATGGGGAATAGCGGCTCCGCAGGAGACAGGGCACAAAAGTAAAAGCTTTAGGATCAGGTGGTGTGCACTGGCTCCTCCCCCTATGACCCTCCTCCAAGCCTCAGTTAGATTTTTGTGCCCGGCCGAGAAGGGTGCAATCTAGGTGGCTCTCCTAAAGAGCTGCTTAGAGTAAAAGTTTTGTTAGGTTTTTTATTTTCAGTGAGTCCTGCTGGCAACAGGCTCACTGCATCGAGGGACTTAGGGGAGAGAAGTGAACTCACCTGCGTGCAGGATGGATTGGCTTCTTAGGCTACTGGACACCATTAGCTCCAGAGGGAGTCGGAACACAGGTCTCACCCTGGGGTTCGTCCCGGAGCCGCGCCGCCGACCCCCTTGCAGATGCCGAAAAGTGAAGAGGTCCAGAAACCGGCGGCAGAAGACTTTTCAGTCTTCATAAGGTAGCGCACAGCACTGCAGCTGTGCGCCATTGTTGTCAGCACACTTCATAGCAGCGGTCACTGAGGGTGCAGGGCGCTGGGGGGGGCGCCCTGGGCAGCAATGATAGTACCTTATTCTGGCTAAAAATACATCACATATAGCCCCTGGGGGCTATATGGATGTATTTAACCCCTGCCAGGTCTCAGAAAAACGGGAGAAGCCCGCCGAAAAGGGGGCGGGGCCTATTCTCCTCAGCACACAGCGCCATTTTCCCTCACAGAAATGCTGGTGGGAAGGCTCCCAGGCTCTCCCCTGCACTGCACTACAGAAACAGGGTTAAAACAGAGAGGGGGGGCACTTATTTGGCGATATGACTATATATATTAAAATGCTATAAGGGAAAAACACTTATATAAAGGTTGTCCCTGTATAATTATAGCGTTTTTGGTGTGTGCTGGCAAACTCTCCCTCTGTCTCCCCAAAGGGCTAGTGGGGTCCTGTCCTCTATCAGAGCATTCCCTGTGTGTGTGCTGTGTGTCGGTACGTGTGTGTCGACATGTATGAGGACGATGTTGGTGAGGAGGCGGAGCAATTGCCTGTAATGGTGATGTCACTCTCTAGGGAGTCGACACCGGAATGGATGGCTTATTTAAGGAATTACGTGATAATGTCAACACGCTGCAAGGTCGGTTGACGACATGAGACGGCTGGCAAACCAATTAGTACCTGTCCAGGCGTCTCAAACACCGTCAGGGGCGTTAAAACGTCCTTTTACCTCAGTCGGTCGACACAGACACAGACACGGACACTGACTCCAGTGTCGACGGTGAAGAAACAAACGTATTTTCCTTTAGGGCCACACGTTACTTGTTAAGGGCAATGAAGGAGGTGTTACATATTTCTGATACTACAAGTACCACAAAAAAGGGTATTATGTGGAGTGTGAAAAAACTACCTGTAGTTTTTCCTGAATCAGATAAATTAAATGAAGTGTGTGATGATGCGTGGGTTTCCCCCGATAGAAAATTATTGGCAGTATACCCTTTCCCGCCAGAAGTTAGGGCGCGTTGGGAAACACCCCTTAGGGTGGATAAGGCGCTCACACGCTTATCAAAACAAGTGGCGGTACCGTCTCCAGATAGGGCCGCCCTCAAGGAGCCAGCTGATAGGAGGCTGGAAAATATCCTAAAAAGTATATACACACATACTGGTGTTATACTGCGACCAGCGATTGCCTCAGCCTGGATGTGCAGCGCTGGGGTGGCTTGGTCGGATTCCCTGACTGAAAATATTGATACCCTTGACAGGGACAGTATTTTATTGACTATAGAGCATTTAAAGGATGCATTTCTATATATGCGAGATGCACAGAGGGATATTTGCACTCTGGCATCAAGAGTAAGTGCGATGTCCATATCTGCCAGAAGTTGTTTATGGACACGACAGTGGTCAGGTGATGCAGATTCCAAACGGCACATGGAAGTATTGCCGTATAAAGGAGAAAAAGACAACGTCTTTTCAGCCTCAGTCCTTTCGTCCCCATAAGGGCAAGCGGGCAAAAGGCCAGTCATATCTGCCATGGGATAGAGGAAAGGGAAGAAGACTGCAGCAGGCAGCCCATTCCCAGAAACAGAAGCCCTCCACCGCTTCTGCCAAGTCCTCAGCATGACGCTGGGGCCGTACAAGCGGACTCAGGTGCGGTGGGGGGGGTCGTCTCAAGAGTTTCAGCACGCAGTGGGCTCACTCGCAAGTGGACCCCTGGATCCTACAAGTAGTATCCCAGGGGTACAGATTGGAAATTCGAGACGTCTCCCCCTCGCAGGTTCCTGAAGTCTGCTTTACCAACGTCTCCCTCCGACAGGGTGGCAGTAGTGGAAACAATTCACAAGCTGTATTCCCAGCAGGTGATAATCAAAGTACCCCTCCTACAACAAGGAAAGGGGTATTATTCCACACTATATTGTGGTACTGAAGCCAGACGGCTCGGTGAGACCTATTCTAAATCTGAAATAGTTGAACACTTACATACAAAGGTTCAAATCAAGATGGAGTCACTCAGAGCAGTGATAGCGAACCAGGAAGAAGGGGACTATATGGTGTCCCGGGACATCAGGGATGCTTACCTCCATGTCCCAATTTGCCCTTCTCACCAAGGGTACCTCAGGTTCGTGGTACAGAACTGTCACTATCAGTTTCAGACGCTGCCGGTTGGATTGTCCACGGCACCCCGGGTCCTTACCAAGGTAATGGCCGAAATGATGATTCTTCTTCAAAGAAAATGGACGATCTCCTGATAGGGGCAAGGTCCAGAGAACAGTTGGAGGTCGGAGTAGCACTATCTCAAGTAGTTCTACGACAGCACGGGTGGATTCTAAATATTCCAAAACCGCAGCTGTTTCCGACGACACGTCTGCTGTTCCTAGGGATGATTCTGGACACAGTCCAGAAAAAGGTGTTTCTCCCGGAGAAGAAAGCCAGGGAGTTATCCGAGCTAGTCAGGAACCTCCTAAAACCAGGAAAAGTGTCAGTGCATCATTGCACAAGGGTCCGGGGAAAAATGGTGGCTTCTTACGAAGCGATTCCATTCGGTAGATTTCACGCAAGAACTTTTCAGTGGGATCTGCTGGAAAAATGGTCCGGATCGCATCTTCAGATGCATCAGCGGATAACCCTGTCTCCAAGGACAAGGGTGTTTCTTCTGCGGTGGCTGCAGAGTGCTCATCTACTAAAGGGCCGCAGACTCGGCATTCAGGACTGGGTCCTGGTGACCACGGATGCCAGCCTGAGAGGCTGGGGAGCAGTCACACAGGGAAAAAATTTCCAGGGAGTGTGATCAAGTCTGGAGACTTCTCTCCACATAAATATACTGGAGCTAAGGGCAATTTACAATGTTCTAAGCTTAGCAAGACCCCTGCTTCAAGGTCAGCCGGTATTGATCCAGTGGGACAACATCACGGCCGTCGCCCACGTAAACAGACAGGGCGGCACAAGAAGCAGGAGGGCAATGGCAGAAACTGCAAGGATTCTTCGCTGGGCGAAAAATCATGTGATAGCACTGTCAGCAGTGTTCATTCCGGGAGTGGACATCTGGGAAGCAGACTTCCTCAGCAGGCACGACCTCCACCCGGGAGAGTGGGGACTTCATCGGGAAGTATTCCACATGATTGTGAACCGTTGGGAAAGACCAAAGGTGGACATGATGGCGTCCCGCCTGAACAAAAAACTGGACAGGTATTGCGCCAGGTCAAGAGACCCTCAAGCAATATCTGTGGACGTTCTGGTAACACTGTGGGTGTACCAGTCGGTGTATGTGTTCCCTCCTCTGCTTCTCATAACCAAGGTACTGAGAATTATAAGACGTAGAGGAGTAAGAACTATACTCGTGGCTCCGGATTGGCCAAGAAGGACGTGGCACCCGGAACTTCAAGAAATGCTCACAGAGGACTCATGGCCTCTGCCGCTAAGAAGGGACTTGCTTCAGCAAGTACCAGGTCTGTTCCAAGACTTACCGCGGCTGCGTTTGACGGCATGGCGGTGGAACGCCAGATCCTAAGGGAAAAAGGCATTCCGGAAGAGGTCATTCCTACCCTGGTCAAAGCCAGGAAGGAGGTGACCGCAAAACATTATCACCACATGTGGCGAAAATATGTTGCGTGGTGTGAGGCCAGGAAGGCCCCACGAAGAAATTTCAACTCGGTCGATTCCTGCATTTCCTGCAAACAGGAGTGTCTATGGGCCTCAAATTGGGGTCCATTAAGGTTCAAATTTCGGCCCTGTAAATTTTCTTCCAGAAAGAATTGGCTTCAGTTCCTGAAGTCCAGAAGTTTGTCAAGGGAGTATTGCATATACAACCCCCTTTTTGTGCCTCCAGTGGCATTGTGGGATCTCAACGTAGTTCTGGGATTCCTCAAATCACATTTTAAACCGCTCAAATCTGTGGATTTGAAATATCTCACATGGAAAGTGACCATGCTGTTGGCCCTGGCCTCGGCCAGGCGAGTGTCAGAATTGGCGGCTTTGTCTCACAAAAGCCATATCTGATTGTCCATTCGGACAGGGCAGAACTGCGGACTCGTCCCCAGTTTCTTCCTAAGGTGGTGTCAGCGTTTCACCTGAACCAGCTTATTGTGGTACCTGCGGCTACTAGGGACTTGGAGGACTCCAAGTTGCTAGATGTTGTCAGGGCCCTGAAAATATAGGTTTCCAGGACGGCTGGAGTCAGGAAAACTGACTCGCTGTTATCCTGTATGCACCCAACAAACTGGGTGCTCTTGCTTCTAAGCAGACGATTGCTCGTTGGATTTGTAGCACATTTCAACTTGCACATTCTGTGGCAGGCCTGCCACAGCCTAAATCTGTCAAGGCCCATTCCACAAGGAAGGTGGGCTCATCCTGGGCGGCTTCCCGAGGGGTCTCGGCATTACAACTCTGCCGAGCAGCTACGTGGTCGGGGGAGAACACGTTTGTAAAATTCTACAAATTTGATACCCTGGCTAAAGAGGACCTGGAGTTCTCTCATTCGGTGCTGCAGAGTCATCCGCACTCTCCCGCCCGTTTGGGAGCTTTGGTATAATCCCCATGGTCCTGACGGAGTCCCCAGCATCCACTAGGACGTCAGAGAAAATAAGATTTTACTTACCGATAAATCTATTTCTCGTAGTCCGTAGTGGATGCTGGGCGCCCATCCCAAGTGCGGATTGTCTGCAATACTTGTACATAGTTATTGTTACAAAAATCGGGTTATTATTGTTGTGAGCCATCTTTTCAGAGGCTCCGCTGTTATCATGCTGTTAACTGGGTTCAGATCACAGGTTGTACAGTGTGATTGGTGTGGCTGGTAGGAGTCTTACCCGGGATTCAAAATCCTTCCTTATTGTGTACGCTCGTCCGGGCACAGTATCCTAACTGAGGCTTGGAGGAGGGTCATAGGGGGAGGAGCCAGTGCACACCACCTGATCCTAAAGCTTTTACTTTTGTGCCCTGTCTCCTGCGGAGCCGCTATTCCCCATGGTCCTGACGGAGTCCCCAGCATCCACTACGGACTACGAGAAATAGATTTATCGGTAAGTAAAATCTTATTTAAATGAATATAAATTAATTCTCCACACTCATAAAGTGAAATTTCTGCATATAGAAGATATCTTGGAGGAAAAGGAAGAATGTAATTTTAAATTATAAAATAAATTCAAATAAAATAAATTGAAATGAAAATAAATGAAAGCTAAAATATTGTCTTTTTTTATTCTTCTTAGCCTTAATTATCTTTTTGTGAACTGAAATCTTGAGCCTTGCGTAATGTGTCTTTTTTTTATACACATTATTTTTTAAAATATTTTGTCCTCCCAGATTATACAACCAAGGGCTGCTGCTCCGTCCAGATGCCTTGTTACAACCTTTTGGCCTAAACTGGATAAAAACAATATTTTGAGCTGTGAGGTGTTCGGAATAGACTGGAAATTAGTGGAAATGAATATTATTGAGGTTAATAATACTGAAGGAATAAAAACACACCGAAATTCTGTTTTTTTAGCTGTTTTGATGATTTTCTTTAAAAAAATCCAGATCCAAAACCAAAACCTGCATGGGTGGTTTTGACAAAACCAATCCAGATCCAAAACACGAAGGCGATCCAGATACAAAACCAAAACACAAAACCCGAAAAGTGGCCCAATGCACACCCCTATTTCTCAGTTAAAACATTCACTAAATACTTCAAATTAGTCCAAATCACTTGATAGGTCAGCAGTTACACTGTACAGACAAGCAGCTCTTCCCACAAGTGCACTTTGTTAGTGTGAGAAGCAATTTACGTAAGTGTTCAAACAGCAGCAGTGATTAAACTGATATTGAAATACCAAAAGTGGAAAGCATTTAGCTATCTTGTTAAAAAGCAGACAGTTACTTTATATGAGGCAACACTGTAATTAGAGATGTGCGGCTGGCACTTTTCGTGTTTTGGTTTTGGTTCTAATTCCATATTTGTGTTTTGGTTTTGGCTCGGTTTTGCCAAAACCACCCTTTCGAGTTTTGGTTTTGAGTTTGGTTTTGGATCTGGATGATTTTTGTAGACACCCCCCCCCCCCATAAAAACAGCTAAAATCACATAATTTTGCTCCTACAGTATTATTAACCTCAATAACAAACATTTCCACTCATTTCAAATCTATTCTGAACACCTCACACCTCACAATATTGTTCTTAGGCCTAAAAGTTGCACCGAGGTGGCTAAATGACTAAGCTAAGTGACACAAGTGTCTGCACAAACACCTGGCCCATCTAGGAGTGGCACTGCAGTTGTAGACAAGATGGCACTATTCAAAAACTAGTCCCCAAACAGCACATGATGCAAAGAAGAAAAAGAGGTGCAATTAGGTAGCTGGATGGCCAAGCTAAGTGACACAAGTGTGCGGCATAAACAGCTGACCCGTCTAGGAGTGGCACTGCAGTGGCATACAGGATGGCAGATTTTAAAAATAGGCCCCAAACAGCACATGATGCAAAGAAGAAAAAGAGGTGCAATGAGGTAGCTGGATGGCCAAGCTAAGCGACACAAGTGTGCGGCACAAACACCTGGCCCATCTAGTAGTGGCACTGCAGTTACAGACAGGATGGCACTTAAAAAAACTAGTCCCCAAAAAACGCATGATGCAAAGAAGAAAGAGGTGCAAGATGGAATTGTCCTTGGGCTCCCACCCACCCTATGTTGTATAAACAGGACATGCACACTTTAACAAACCAATCATTTCAGTGACAGGGTCTGCCACGCGACTGGCTGAAATGACTGGTTTGTTTGGGCCCCCACCAAAAAAGAAGCAATCAATCTCTACTTGCACAAACTGGCTCTACAGAGGCAAGATGTCCACCTCATCATCATCCTCCAATTCCTCACCCCTTTCATCGTGTACATCCTCCTCACAGAGTATTAATTTTTCCCCACTGGAATCCACCATCACAGGTTCCTGTGTACTTTCTGGAGGCAATTGCTGGTAAAGGTCTTCCCGGAAGACTTTATAATTCATTTTGATGAACATCATCTTCTCCACATTTTGTGGAAGTAACCTCCTACGCCGATCGCTGACAAGGTTACCGGCTGCACTAAACACTCTTTTGGAGTACACACTGGAGGGGGGGCAACTTAGGTAAAATAAAGCCAGTTTGTGCAAGGGCCTCAAAATTGCCTTTTTTCCTGCCAGTATACATACAGACTGTCTGACATGCCTACTTGGATGCTATCACTCTTATAATCCTCCACCATTCTTTCAATGGTGACAGAATCATATGCAGTGACAGTAGACATGTCAGTAATCGTTGGCAGGTCCTTCAGTCCGGACCAGATGTCAGCTTTCGCTCCTGACTGCCCTGCATCACCGCCAGCGGGTGGGCTAGGAAATGTTATCCTTTTTCTTGCAGCCCCAGTGGCGGGAGAAATTGAAGGAGGAGCTGTTGACGGGTTACGTTCTGCTTGAGTTGACAATTTACTAACCAGCAGGTCTTTGCACCTCTGCACACTTGTGTCTGCTGGAAAGAGAGATACAACATAGGCTTTAAACATAGGATCGAGCATGGTGGCCAAAATGTAGTGCTCTGATTTCAACAGATTGACCCCCCTTGAATCCTGGCAAAGCGAATGAAGGGCTCCATCCACAAGTCCCACATACTTTGCGGAATCACTCCGTCTTAGCTCCTCCTTCAGTTTATCCAGCTGCTTCTGAAAAAGCCTGATGAGGGGAATGACCTGACTCAAGCTGGCAGTGTCTGAACTGACTTCACGTGTGGCAAGTTTCGAAGGGTTGGAGAACCTTGCACAAGACAGAAAACATTCTCCACTGCGCTTGAGTCAGGTGCATTACCCCTCCTTTGCCTATATCGTAGGTGGATGTATAGGCTTGAATAGCCTTTTGCTGCTCCTTCATCCTCTGAAGCATATAGAGTGCTGAATTCCACCTCATAACCACCTCTTGCTTCAGTTGATGGCGGGGCAGGTTCAGGAGTGTTTGCTGGCGCTCCCGTCTTTTGCACGCAGTGGCAGAATGCCGAAAGTTTCAAGTTAGAGAGACTCCCGCACCAGATTATAGATAAATGATCCTTTGTAGGGAATATTTATGATATCACGTATTGTGCTGACCAAACAAATATTTCAACACAATTGTATTAAAGTGGTGCTGCTTGTTGATCTAAATATACAGATTTGAAAAAAAGAGGAAAAGCAGATCAACTTTTAATAGCAGCACTCATTTCCAAAATTATTTTTTATTACAAATATGATTTATTCAGATATTTTATTAATAATAGTGTTAATTACGAAAAAGATTCTCAATACCCACATGTGATATAGGTGCCTTTATTATTACCACATATGGGCCCTCATTCCGAGTCGTTCGCTCGGTAATTTTCTTCGCATCGCAGTGAAATTCCGCTTAGTACGCATGCGCAATATTCGCACTGCGACTGCGCCAAGTAATTTTACAATGAAGATAGTATTTTTACTCACGGCTTTTTCTTCGCTCTGGCGAACGTAGTGTGATTGACAGGAAATGGGTGTTACTGGGCGGAAACACAGCGTTTTCGGGGCGTGTGGATAAAAACGCTACCGTTTCCGGAAAAAACGCAGGAGTGGCCGGAGAAACGGGGGAGTGTCTGGGCGAACGCTGGGTGTGTTTATGACGTCAAACCAGGAACGACAAGCACTGAACTGAACGCAGATGCCGAGTAAGTCTGAAGCTACTCTGAAACTGCTAAGTAGTTTGTAATCGCAATATTGCGAATACATCGGTCGCAATTTTAAGAAGCTAAGATACACTCCCAGTAGGCGTAGGCTTAGCGTGAGCAACTCTGCTAAATTCGCCTTGCGAGCGATCAACTCGGAATGAGGGCCATGATGTATTATATGTCCCCTTTATTTTAAAGGGGACAACTGAGTGAAATATTAAAACAATAGAGACAGAATAACGTGTAAGAAAAAATAAATTAAAGTTATGTGTATAAAGATGTGTTTAAAAGAAAGTGCTAGTACGCTGTCTTGATTTCTAAATCAATAAATACCTGTGATTCAAAAATTTTTTTTGCTATTTAGTTTGTTTGATTTATTGAAACCACCACTGACTCTTTCTAGCCAGTGATGTTTATGCAGGGTTACAGAATGTATCAGTGTTGTAACATTTCTGATGAATTCTCAATTTTATAGATCACAATGCAACATTTGTTGCTATATAGTGAAGTAAAGAGAATGTTAGGAAAAACACTGCAAATATCCGGATGATAGTTTATCTGTCTGTTATAAACATGAGGTTATTATTGCCTCCAATAATACCGGTATACGGTTACACGCTGACAAGTTGTTCTTGGGTATTTGGTATTATAAATTACCCATATTGTAATGTGTGCTCGCTAGCCACTACTCCTTACTTGATATCCTGCTATTATAGCAATGTACTCAGTGAGACTTGCACACAGTACTAGCTCAAAAATGAACCTGCTTAAACACCTATTCATTAGGTTATATAGGGAGGAAACAAGGGATTTATATATGCATTTTGATACTATTGCTGATAATACTGTCTAGAATAAACAGCTAATCCTAACACATATAATTGAATGAGGCCACAATCACTGTTTGTTATTATCCCAGTGATGTGTGCTGACAAAAAATTATGCCAAAATATTCAAAGGTGTTAGTGGTTTGTTGAGATCTCTCATATATGGATGTAACAATTCAAGCCTCTGTTGCTGTCTGAATATCTGGCTGGTATTGCTATGCAGCACAGTAAAGTCTATTACAAACATGCTCAATTTATTCACAACCTCAGATAGCTTTTCCGTCCTCATAAGAGATCCATCATATACCATATGTCTCTCATATACATGATGTCTCGCAGGTAGCTAGCACTGGGAGGAAACCCTCCTGTCTCCTATGTACACTATGCCAGCATGTACCGTTTAATCTAAAAAGTAACCCTTACTGATGATTGGTATACACAGGTTAATATACATAATGATTATAATACTGACAGCGCACAGCAAAGCCGATGCGCATTTCACTTCATAAGCTTCATCAGGGCTTATAGTATATAGCCGAAAGTGGCACACAATTTTTCGGGCCACCAACAGCATCTCCTGCACACCCCTCTCATTTTTCAAAAAATTCTGCACCACCAAATTAATTGTATGTGCAAACCATGGGACGTGCTGGAATTTGCCCAGTTGTAATGCATGCACAATATTGGTGGCGTTGTCTGATATCACAAATCCCCAGGAGAGTCCAATTGGGGTAAGCCATTCTGCGATGATGTTCCTCAGTTTCCATAAGAGGTTGTCAGCTGTGTGCCTCTTATGGAAAGCGGTGATACATAGGGTAGCCTGCCTAGGAATGAGTTGGCGTTTGCAAGATGCTGCTACTGGTGCCGTTGCGGGAGCCCATACATCTACCCAGTGGGCTTTTACAGTCATATAGTCCTTAGTTTTCCCTGTTCCACTTGTCCACATGTCCGTGGTTAAGTGGACACTGGATACAACCGCATTTTTTAGGACAGTGGTGACTCTTTTTTGAAATCTCTGTACATTCTCGGTATCGCCTGCCTAGAGAAGTGGAAACTAGATGGGAGTTGAAACGGGGGCACAGTACCTCAAACAAATCTTTAAGTAACTCTGAACTAATGGTGGATACCGGACACACCTCTAACACCAACATACCTGTCAAGGCCTCAGTTATCTGTTTTGCAAAAGAATGACTGCTGTCATATTTCATCTTCCTCACAAAGGACTGTTGGACAGTCAATTGCTTACTGGAAGTAGTACAAGTGGTCTTCCGACTTCCCCTCTGGAATGTCGATCGACTCCCGGCAACAACAACAGCTGCGGCAGCAACAGCAGGCATACCACTCAAGGATCCTACGGAGGAATCCCGGTAAGGAGAGGACTCTTCAGTCTTGACAGTGACATGGCCTGCAGGACTACGGACGTTCCTGACTGAGGAGGAAGTTGACGTTGAGGGAGTTGGTGGTGTGGCTTGCAGGAGCTTGGGTACAGGAGGAAGAAAGGATTTAGGTGTCAGTGGACTGCTTACGCTTTTACCCAAAGTTTCTGAACTTGACAGTGACTTATGATGAATGCGCAGCAGGTGACGTATAAGGGAAGATGTTCCTAGGTGGTTAACATCCTTACCCCTACTTATTACAGATTAACAGAGGCAACAGATAGCTTGACATCTGTTATCCAGACTTGAGGAGAAATAATTCCACACCTAAGAGATGGCTTTATTGGTAGTTTGCCCAGGCATCACAATGGGCTTCTTCGTCCCAAGGACAACAGGTGTCTCCCCCGGTACCTATATTAAACAAACCACATCACCATCAGAATCCTCATCGTCATCTTGCTCCTCAGCGCCAGCAACACCCATATCCTCATCCTGGTGTACTTCAACAGTGACATCTTCAATTTTAATATCAGGAACTGGACTGTGGGTGCTCCTTCCAGCACTTGCAGGGGGCGTGCAAATGATGGAAGGAGCCACTCTTTCCCATCCAGTGTTAGGAAGGTCAGGCATCGCAACCGCCGACACAATTGGACTCTCCTTGGGGATTTGTGATACCATCTCAGAGCGCACAGTTCTTTTCTGTGCTCTTTCCAGCTTAACGCTTTTAATTTTTCTAGCGGGAGGATGAGGGCTTCCATTGTCATGTGAAGCTGAACCACTAGCTATGAACATAGGCCAGGGCCTCAGCCGTTCCTTGCCACTCCATGTCCTAAATGGCATATTGGCAAGTTTACGTTTCTGCTCTGATGATTTAAATTTATTTTTTTGGTTCTTTTTAATGAACTTTGGCTTTTTGGATTTTACACACCCTCTACTATCACATTGATGGCATTCATCGTCTGTGTCATGGCTAATGGCAGCAGCTTCAGCACTAGGAGGAAGTGGTTTTTCTTGATCTTTCCCTATTTTCTCCTCAAAATTTTTGTTCTCCATTATTTTTTGGGAGTTATATGAGACAATATGCGTCACAGGAATGACTGGAATTACTGATGACACAGTTATAATTATTATACTGCAGCAGTGGACATATAGCAGCAGTGTATATCGTGACTGGAATTACTGATGACACAGGACACTACCACTGGTCTGATGCAGCCCAACTGGTTGTTATAATTGTTATACTGCAGCATTGGATATATAGCAGCTGCGTATATCGTCACTGGAATTACTGATGACACAGGACACTACCACTGGTCTGATGCAGCCCAACTGGTTGTTATAATTGTTATACTGCAGCAGTGGATATATAGCAGCAGCGTATATTGTCACTGGAATTACTGATGACACAGGACACTACCACTGGTCTGATGCAGCCCAACAGGTTGTTATAATTGTTATACTGCAGCAGTGGATATATAGCAGCAGCGTATATCGTCACTGGAATCAGAGCCGGCCCTAACCAATATGATGCCCTAGGCAAGATTTTGACTGGTGCCCCCTAGCACCACCGCTGGTTCCGCCTCTGACCTTGCACCTCTTTCCCAGCACCATCACCCCCTCACCCATAGCAGTCCTTATTTTGGTGTTTGTACCCCCTATATTTTAAATAGGAACAGTTCACACATTTTGCACACAGCCCAAAAAGGGGTGTGTTTTTGCTGGCAAGGGGCATGGCCACACAATAGTAACCCCAAATCCATTTATGACACACAGTAGTGCTACTTTATTCACATTTTATCATGCAATAGTGTCCATAATTCATATTACATCCCACAGTAGTATCACTTTACCTTATAAACGTTACTCCTCACAGTAGTGCTACTTATTCACATTACATCACACTGAATTGCTCCTTATTCACATTACACCACACCCTATTGCTCTTTATTCACATTAGACGACACAGTAGTGCCCTTTCTATACGCAACGCCGCATAGTAGAGCACCTTATACACATAATGCCACACATTAGTAATGCATTTATACACCTAATTCCACACAGTAATGCCCCTTACACATATGAGACACCTTATTAATGTCCTTATAAACATAATGCGCCTTACACATTATGACAACCTTTATTAATGCCCTTTTACACATAATGTCCCTTACACATATGCCCCACATTATTAATGCCCTTATACACATGACACACATAGTGCCCCCTACACATTTGCTGCACATTATTAGTGCCCCTGTACACATAATGACACACATACAGTAGTACCCTGTTACACATATGCCGCACATTATTAATGCCCTTCAGAATCAGAATCAGCTTTATTGGCCAGGTGTACTCACGTACACTAGGAATTCTTTGTGGTACAATGCATTGCCAAGCAGCAACATGAAGGGGGAATACATAGCATAAGAAGGGGGAAGAACATAGCGTACATTACAAACATTACACGTATAAGTTGATACTGCACATTGCAACTGTACAATAGACTCAACATATTAGACATATAGGCCCTCATTCCGAGTTGATCGGTCGCAAGGCGAATTTAGCAGAGTTACACACGCTAAGCCGCCGCCTACTGGGAGTGAATCTTAGCTTCTTAAAATTGCGACCGATGTATTCGCAATATTGCGATTACTAACTACTTAGCAGTTTCAGAGTAGCTCCAGACTTACTCTGCCTGTGCGATCATTTCAGTGCTTGTCGTTCCTGGTTGACGTCACAAACACACCCAGCGTTCGCCCAGGCACTCCCACCGTTTCCCCGGCCACTCCTGCGTTTTTTCCGGAAACGGTAGCGTTTTCAGCCACACGCCCCTGAAACGCTGTGTTTCCGCCCAGTAACACCCATTTCCTGTCAATCACATTACGATCGCCGGAGCGAAGAAAAAGCCGTGAGTAAAAATACTTTCTTCATAGTAAAGTTACTTGGCGCAGTCGCAGTGCGAACATTGCGCATGGGTACTAAGCGGATTTTCACTGCGATGCGATGAAAAATACCGAGCGAACAACTCGGAATGAGGGCCATTATACATGCAAGACTAAAAACGAAGGCTGCTTGGCAGAGCAGCACCGAGGCAGCCATCCGCGGCGCCAACTAGAACTCAAACAGTGCACATAATACAGAAGATTTAAGTATTACATCAAAAGATAAACCACACAGACAATAGAAAAAAAAAAACACACAGAAACAATAATGCATGATTGGTGTAGGCATTTTGAGTAATAACCTCCAGGGGCAGTGTATTCCACCCTCACAAGGTACCAGGTGCGGCAGCCATCTTAGGCGCACTGCGTAGGATTACCCAGGGTGGAATAGTCCACCCCTAGAAGAGAACACAAAATGGGGAGATTGCAGAGTCCTTAAGTTCAGAGTAGGGTTCCAACAAAACCACTAGGTCCATGTATTTTTCATCCCATCCACAAGCGCACCAGATAAGGCAGCCATGTTGGGCGCACTACGAAGGTTACACAGTGAGAGATGAGCCATACAAGGGCCATATGCATGTATGGGAGAACTGATATGTGGTAGGAGTATGATGTACCCTGCATGGAAAGATCCAAATGAATCAGACCCTGCCCATGGAGGAACCATCCGAGGCAGCCATGTGGGGCGCACTGCGTAGGTTACTGCTGGCAAGATGTGCAACCAATGGAGGTAAACATTACAGGAATAGCACACAGTGGGGTGGAAGTACCCTGTAAGAAGAAAGAGAAGAGAAAAACATATTTGCAGGAAAACTGTACTAACATTATTTTGTGAAAATTATAAATGTCCTGGTCTCATGAGAGCAGTGTGGGTGGGTGCGAGAATGTGGGGTGCACACTAATGTCAAATGGAACTGACCCAGCAATGTTTGGTCCTGATGCGCACGTCCCTCAGTTCCCTGCTCAGCTTGAGGGGTAGTCCTGGGGGGCAGTCATGATGTTCTTGGACAGAAGAGTAGTAGGCATTGGTCCTGGTGTTCTCATGGCAGAGGTGAGGAGAGGCCACATAATGGTCCTGAGTTGCAGTGTTTGGGGAACTTGTTTAATTAAAGATTTTAGCGTAGTCCAAATCCAGTTCAAACTCCGGTTCTAACTTCATTCTTAAAACACATTCTTAACAAATGCATTCTTCGCAAATGCAAGCAGGCCAAGTCCTGACTGCAGGCCTTGATAATATACACATAATTACACACATAGTGCCCCTTACACATATGTTGCACATTATTAATACATTTTTACATGACACACATAATGCTCCTTATACATATTCCAAACACTACTTCACAACCAACCCACTCACATGCACACAGCACTCACACTGCCACTAACACTGTGACCAATGCCTCTGCTTGGATACAGATGTGTCCTCATAAATCTTGCCTCAATGCTAACGTCGGGCATACCTTTTTTTTTATGAAAATGCATCTTATTTGCATTGCTATGTGGCTAGGATGCACACACAGCTTCTGCTGATTAAAATGATATGCGGCATGCCTATATACTGTGTGAGACTGTGGCTGTATCTGCATATGAAATGCTACACACAGAATATAGGCATGCCGCATATCATTTTAATCAGCAGAAGCTGCTGATGCCCCTAGGCATATCAAATGCCCTAGGCAATTGCCTAGTTTGCCTATGCCTATGGCCGGCTCTGACTGGAATTACTGATGACACAGGACACTACCACTGGTCTGATGCAGCCCAACATGTTGTTATAATTGTTATACTGCAGCAGTGGATATAAAGCAGCAGCGTATATCGTCACTGGAATTACTGATGACACAGGACACTACCACTGGTCTGATGCAGCCCAACAGGTTGTTATAATTGTTATACTGCAGCATTGGATATATAGCAGCAGCGTATATCGTCACTGGAATTACTGATGACACAGGACACTACCACTGGTCTGATGCAGCCCAACAGGTTGTTATAATTGTTATACTGCAGCAGTGGATAATATAGCAGCAGCGTATATCGTCACTGGAATTACTGATGACACAGGACACTACCACTGGTCTGATGCAGCCCAACAGGTTGTTATAATTGTTATACTGCAGCAGTGGACATATAGCAGCAGCGTATATCGTTACTGGAATAACTGATGACACAGGACACTACCACTGGTCTGATGCAGCCCAACAGGTTGTTATAATTGTTATACTGCAGTAGTGGATATAAAGCAGCAGCGTATATCGTCGCTGAAATTACTGATAACACAGGACACTACCACTGGTCTGATGCAGCCCAACAGGTTGTTATAATTCAAAAACCACACCAAAGGATCTATTTCAAGTGCTTTTAATGATTGCAGCTGTGTACTCAAAACAGCTGATCAGCTAATCAGCAAACAACAGTCACATATAGAAAAAAATGTTTAGAGATAATCACAGCACCGTTAATAAATCTTGCTTCTGATCGCAAATGTTCTCATTTGAGTGTCCTTATTTCTGAAAAATGTTGATAATGTCTCAGAATATATAATTCCAGGTTGTATTTATGAGAGCTGGTCATTTATTTGGTTAAAAACCGTATTTATTCAAAGCTTGGTTATGCTTCCGGATACCGTTCTTATTCAAACTTTCATTAAAAAGCAATAGGATCACCAACATATGGCTATTATTCCCATCAGTGGCGTAAGTTCGTCACAGTCGCCCGGAGGCAAGATAAATAATATTGGTGCCCCCCTATTTCCTATATTAAGATAAATATATGTATGTATGTGTGTATATATATATATATATATATATATATATATATATATATACAGGTTGAGTATCCCTTATCCAAAATGCTTGGGACCAGAGGTATTTTGGATATGGGATTTTTCCGTATTTTGGAATGATTGCATACCATAATGAGATATCATGGCGATGGGACCTAAATCTAAGCACAGAATGCATTTATGTTTCATATACTTCTTATACACACAGCCTGAAGGTAATTTAATACAATATTTTTAAAAACTCTGTGTATTCAACAAAGTTTGTGTACATTGAGCCATCAAAAAACAAAAGTTTCACTATCTCACTCTCATTCAAAAAATTACATATTGTGTGTGTGTGTGTGTGTGTGTGTGTGTGTGTGTGTGTGTGTGTGTGTGTGTGTGTGTGTGTGTGTGTGTGTGTGTGTGTGTATGGAGTGTTCTGAAAAAAAATTATATACTGTATTTATACATTTAATTGTCTTTTATTTTAAATCACACATTTCTTAGCAGTCATACCCAGGATTAGAACCCATGACCTGTTACACTAACAGCAGACACTTTACTGATGGATTTATTTGCTCCTGTAGGGGAAGCATGAGAATTCTAACTTTATGAAGTTACGTGTAATTGTCAGAGAAGTATCTTCATATACTGTAGTTAAAATTCTCATATTTCCTATACAGGAGCAAACAGCTTCATCAGTAAGGTGTCTGCTTCCCAGAGCCGGCCATAGGCATAGGCAAACTAGGCAATTGCCTAGGACATTTGATATGCCTAGGGGCATCATCAGCTTCTGCTGATTAAAATGATATGCAGCATGCCTATATTCTGTATGTAGCATTTCATATGCAGATACAGCCACAGTCTCACACAGTATATTGGCATGCTGCATATCAGTTTAATCAGCAGAAGCTGCTTGTGCATCCTAGCCACATAGCAATGCAAATAAGATGCATTTTCATTAAAAAAAAAGTGCCCGACGTTAGCATTGATGCAAGATTTGTGAGGACACATCTGTATCCAAGCAGAGGCAGAGGTCAAAGTGTTAGTGGAAGTGTGAGTGCTATGTGCATGTGAGTGGGTTGGTTGTGCAGTAGTGTTCAGAATATGTATAAGGAGCATTATGTGTGTCATGTAAAAATGCATTAATAATGTGCAACATATGTGTAAAGGGCCACTATGTGTGTCATTATGTGTATAAGGGCATTAATAATGTGCGGCATATGTGTAACAGGGTACTACTGTATGTGTGTCATTATGTGTATAGGTGCACTAATAATGTGCAGCAAATGTGTAGGGGGCACTATGTGTGTCATTATGTGTATAATAGAGATGAGCGCCGGAAATTTTTCGGGTTTTGTGTTTTGGTTTTGGGTTCGGTTCCGCGGCCGTGTTTTGGGTTCGACCGCGTTTTGGCAAAACCTCACCGAATTTTTTTTGTCAGATTCGGGTGTGTTTTGGATTCGGGTGTTTTTTTCAAAAAACCCTAAAAAACAGCTTAAATCATAGAATTTGGGGGTCATTTTGATCCCAAAGTATTATTAACCTCAAAAACCATAATTTCCACTCATTTTCAGTCTATTCTGAATACCTCACACCTCACAATATTATTTTTAGTCCTAAAATTTGCACCGAGGTCGCTGTGTGAGTAAGATAAGCGACCCTAGTGGCCGACACAAACACCGGGCCCATCTAGGAGTGTCACTGCAGTGTCACGCAGGATGTCCCTTCCAAAAAACCCTCCCCAAACAGCACATGACGCAAAGAAAAAAAGAGGCGCAATGAGGTAGCTGTGTGAGTAAGATAAGCGACCCTAGTGGCCGACACAAACACCGGGCCCATCTAGGAGTGGCACTGCAGTGTCACGCAGGATGTCCCTTCCAAAAAACCCTCCCCAAACAGCACATGACGCAAAGAAAAAAAGAGGCGCAATGAGGTAGCTGACTGTGTGAGTAAGATAAGCGACCCTAGTGGCCGACACAAACACCGGGCCCATCTAGGAGTGGCACTGCAGTGTCACGCAGGATGTCCCTTCCAAAAAACCCTCCCCAAACAGCACATGACGCAAAGAAAAAAAGAGGCGCAATGAGGTAGCTGACTGTGTGAGTAAGATAAGCGATCCTAGTGGCCGACACAAACACCGGGCCCATCTAGGAGTGGCACTGCAGTGTCACGCAGGATGGCCCTTCCAAAAAACCCTCCCCAAACAGCACATGACGCAAAGAAAAATAAAAGAAAAAAGAGGTGCAAGATGGAATTGTCCTTGGGCCCTCCCACCCACCCTTATGTTGTATAAACAAAACAGGACATGCACACTTTAACCAACCCATCATTTCAGTGACAGGGTCTGCCACACGACTGTGACTGATATGACGGGTTGGTTTGGACCCCCCCCAAAAAAGAAGCAATTAATCTCTCCTTGCACAAACTGGCTCTACAGAGGCAAGATGTCCACCTCATCATCATCCTCCGATATATCACCGTGTACATCCCCCTCCTCACAGATTATCAATTCGTCCCCACTGGAATCCACCATCTCAGCTCCCTGTGTACTTTGTGGAGGCAATTGCTGCTGGTCAATGTCTCCGCGGAGGAATTGATTATAATTCATTTTAATGAACATCATCTTCTCCACATTTTCTGGATGTAACCTCGTACGCCGATTGCTGACAAGGTGAGCGGCGGCACTAAACATAAACACTCTTTCGGAGTACACACTTGTGGGAGGGCAACTTAGGTAGAATAAAGCCAGTTTGTGCAAGGGCCTCCAAATTGCCTCTTTTTCCTGCCAGTATAAGTACGGACTGTGTGACGTGCCTACTTGGATGCGGTCACTCATATAATCCTCCACCATTCTTTCAATGTTGAGAGAATCATATGCAGTGACAGTAGACGACATGTCCGTAATCGTTGTCAGGTCCTTCAGTCCGGACCAGATGTCAGCATCAGCAGTCGCTCCAGACTGCCCTGCATCACCGCCAGCGGGTGGGCTCGGAATTCTGAGCCTTTTCCTCGCACCCCCAGTTGCGGGAGAATGTGAAGGAGGAGATGTTGACAGGTCGCGTTCCACTTGACTTGACAATTTTCTCACCAGCAGGTCTTTCAACCCCAGCAGACTTGTGTCTGCCGGAAAGAGAGATCCAAGGTAGGCTTTAAATCTAGGATCGAGCATGGTGGCCAAAATGTAGTGCTCTGATTTCAACAGATTGACCACCCGTGAATCCTTGTTAAGCGAATTAAGGGCTCCATCCACAAGTCCCACATGCCTAGCGGAATCGCTCCGTGTTAGCTCCTCCTTCAATGTCTCCAGCTTCTTCTGCAAAAGCCTGATGAGGGGAATGACCTGACTCAGGCTGGCAGTGTCTGAACTGACTTCACGTGTGGCAAGTTCAAAGGGCATCAGAACCTTGCACAACGTTGAAATCATTCTCCACTGCGCTTGAGACAGGTGCATTCCACCTCCTATATCGTGCTCAATTGTATAGGCTTGAATGGCCTTTTGCTGCTCCTCCAACCTCTGAAGCATATAGAGGGTTGAATTCCACCTCGTTACCACTTCTTGCTTCAGATGATGGCAGGGCAGGTTCAGTAGTTTTTGGTGGTGCTCCAGTCTTCTGTACGTGGTGCCTGTACGCCGAAAGTGTCCCGCAATTCTTCTGGCCACCGACAGCATCTCTTGCACGCCCCTGTCGTTTTTTAAAAAATTCTGCACCACCAAATTCAAGGTATGTGCAAAACATGGGACGTGCTGGAATTTGCCCATATTTAATGCACACACAATATTGCTGGCGTTGTCCGATGCCACAAATCCACAGGAGAGTCCAATTGGGGTAAGCCATTCCGCGATGATCTTCCTCAGTTGCCGTAAGAGGTTTTCAGCTGTGTGCGTATTCTGGAAACCGGTGATACAAAGCGTAGCCTGCCTAGGAAAGAGTTGGCGTTTGCGAGATGCTGCTACTGGTGCCGCCGCTGCTGTTCTTGCGGCGGGAGTCCATACATCTACCCAGTGGGCTGTCACAGTCATATAGTCCTGACCCTGCCCTGCTCCACTTGTCCACATGTCCGTGGTTAAGTGGACATTGGGTACAACTGCATTTTTTAGGACACTGGTGAGTCTTTTTCTGACGTCCGTGTACATTCTCGGTATCGCCTGCCTAGAGAAGTGGAACCTAGATGGTATTTGGTAACGGGGGCACACTGCCTCAATAAATTGTCTAGTTCCCTGTGAACTAACGGCGGATACCGGACGCACGTCTAACACCAACATAGTTGTCAAGGCCTCAGTTATCCGCTTTGCAGCAGGATGACTGCTGTGATATTTCATCTTCCTCGCAAAGGACTGTTGAACAGTCAATTGCTTACTGGAAGTAGTACAAGTGGGCTTACGACTTCCCCTCTGGGATGACCATCGACTCCCAGCAGCAACAACAGCAGCGCCAGCAGCAGTAGGCGTTACACGCAAGGATGCATCGGAGGAATCCCAGGCAGGAGAGGAATCATCAGAATTGCCAGTGACATGGCCTGCAGGACTATTGGCATTCCTGGGGAAGGAGGAAATTGACACTGAGGGAGTTGGTGGGGTGGTTTGCGTGAGCTTGGTTACAAGAGGAAGGGATTTACTGGTCAGTGGACTGCTTCCGCTGTCGGCCAAAGTTTTTGAACTTGTCACTGACTTATTATGAATGCGCTGCAGGTGACGTATAAGGGAGGATGTTCCGAGGTGGTTAACGTCCTTACCCCTACTTATTACAGCTTGACAAAGGGAACAAACGGCTTGACAAATGTTGTCCGCATTTCTGGTGAAATACTTCCACACCGAAGAGCTGATTTTTTTGGTATTTTCACCAGGCATGTCAACGGCCATATTCCTCCCATGGACAACAGGTGTCTCCCCGGGTGCCTGACTTAAACAAACCACCTCACCATCAGAATCCTCCTGGTCAATTTCCTCCCCAGCGCCAGCAACACCCATATCCTCCTCATCCTGGTATACTTCAACACTGACATCTTCAATCTGACTATCAGGAACTG